>NC_137015.1:0-52870 GCF_032717465.1 Coenobita brevimanus
TGCAGACAGTTCCAAAAGGAGCAGTGACCATTGAAGTAACGCGATAGAAAAGAGAACAAAAGATGCAACAGTGCGGCGAAAAGACAGGTTGAAGGGAGTCAGTAAGAGGAGGGAGAGATTAATGAGAATGAGAAATCCTTTGACTCACCCTCATTGAGAAGAGCTGTATGTAGGGAGCCTCCCGCTACATGAGAGATGTATATGCAGGGGAGGATAAAACCCCTGTATAGAGTCAACAGATTTGTGCATGGGTAAGGAAGGAACGGAGTCGGCTTAGCACACCCAATCTCTTGGAAGCTTGGATTTTACAAGAGATGTAATATGATCTTTCCAAGATAAGTCCCAGTAAATGAAACCCCAGAGCATGTTCAAGGATGAAGTGCAGGATTAAACTCAATATTATTAAACACTAGTGGGTATACCTGTGGAAGATTTTGTCCGGGTTGATAGGTGCAAGAACTGAGTCTTTGATGCATGATAAAAATAACGAGATTATTTGTACCCCACAGTCAGAGATTCCGAGCCAGAGTCAGACATAAGGTGTGCCATAGCCTCATCCTTTTGTTTGTTGAAGTAAACACTGAGATGGACAGTTACAGGAATCGAATGGAAAGGTGAAGGGTGGAGTCATCAGCAAGTGTGAGGTGAATGGGGTTAGATGTACAGCATGGGTTCATTGATATGGAATGAAGGAAGAGAGCTGGTGATAGGATAGAGCCCTAAGGAACAGCAATGTTAATAGATCTAGGAGAAGAACGATGGCCGTCTACAACAGCGGCTATAGAACGACCCAGAAAGGAGGGCTAAGAGATGAAGGCACAGATAGAAGGATAGGAAACCGTAAGAGGGGCAGTTTGGAAATTAAAGATTTACGTCAGAACTCGATCGAAAGCCTTTGAGTTGTCCAAGTGCAATGGCAAAGCTTTCGCACAAAGTCCCGAAAGGAGGATGACCAGGAGTCTGAAAGGTAGGTTGAGAAGATCGCCTGTGGAGCGTCCCTGACGGAACCCATACTGACCACCAGAAAGAAGGTTGTGATGAAAAAGATGCTTTAATTTTTTTCTATTAAAGAATAGACTCAAAAACTTTTGAAGATACAGGACTAACGATTAAAGCAATTGGACGATAGTTAGAGGGTTGGGAATGGTCACCCTTCTTTGGGACTGGCTGAGAGCAAACTTCCAGCAAGAAGGAAAGGTTATAAGTTGATAGACAAAGGCGAGAAAAGAGTTTGCCTGGAAAAATGAGCAGTTTGTAAGCACAGAAGCACAGTTCTTGAGAACAACATGAGGGACTCCAGCAGGGCCCATATGCCTTACTAGTGATTGAGACCTGTGATGGCAAGAAAAATACATCAGCTGAAGAAATTTTTAATGTCAGCCATGAGGGAAGTCAGAGGGGGGGATGTGATGGGAGGAACAGCACTGGAATCGTAATCTAAGGTTGGAATTGGAGGAAAGTCTGAGCGAAGAGATCTGGCTTTTATCAGTAAAAGAAATAGCTACAGAGTCATTAGAGTAGAACAGAGGAGGGAAGGATGATGAGGTAAAGTTGTTAAGAAAGGTTTTTGGTAAAGGTGCCAGAAGGAGCGAGAAGAATTCTGAGATAGGGAAGTTGAGAGCATTTTGTATGGATGAAATTATTTTTAGCAGAGCGAAGAGACAGACCAGCACGATTCCGGGCAGAAACACGTATAAAAGATATGATTCAGGGGGTGGGTTGGCTCCGGTACCTTTTATAGACCCTCTCCCTAACTTGTTGTGGACAGCATTAGAACAACCGTGATTATCAAAGGATATGAGAAAAGGAACGTATGTTTCCATGCCTGGGAGAATAACCTCCGTAATGCGCATAGGCACACTGAGATGGCTCCCGGCCATGGAAGCAATAATCATTGCAGGGAAAATCAAAGAAGTACTGTCTGAGGGCTTCCCCAATCCGCAGCTCCAAAGTGCCACAGACGACGTTTCTTTGGAGGGTCCGCAGGCCGTACCGGAGCGATATGACAGGTTAAGGTGATAAGGTTGTGATCGGAGGAGCCCAGCGGAGAGAAAAGATTAAGTGTAAGCAGAAGGATTAGTTGTAAGGAAGACGTCAAGTATGTTGGAACTCTCTCCAAGGCTGTCATGGATACGAGTAGGGTGCTGTACAAGCTGCTCTAGGTCATTAAGAAAATTGCATACATTATTGAACAAATTCACTATAGTTAAATTGATTATAGAATATGGTATAACATATTCTAAAAAATTATATTACTGTACATATGGAGTCATCCCTTTAGTAATGTCTAAAATTTCACCTAACGTGTGATGATTCTGGTAATACAGAATTGTAGTAACATTGAATTGTTACATAACTGTATTGTTACAGAATAATTGTTCTGGACATACTGTAATTGTACTATGGTGGTACATATCGTTTGTAGTTACATAACTGTAGCAAGTGTAACATAACTCTGGTAGCACTGCAGTAATATTGTAGTAACACTGTAGTATTACATAATTGTAACATTGTATGAATTATCACATAATTGTCTTACATAATAACTTTATTGTAATTGTTTCATATCGTTTGTAGTTACATAACTGTAGGAAGTGTAACACAATTCTAAGTAACACCGCAGTAATATTATAGTAACACAGTAGTAATACATAATTGTAACATTGTGTAAATTCTTACATAATTGTATTGTTACATAATAATTGTATTGTAATTGATACATATCTTTTCTAGTTACATAATTGTAGCAAGTGTAATATAATTCTAGTAACACTGCAGTAACATCGTAGTAACATTGTAGTAATACGTAATTGTAACGTTGTATGAATTGTTACATAATTGTATTGTTACATAATGATTGTATTGTTACATAACTGAAATTGTTTCATATCGCTTGTAGTTACGTAATTGTAACAGCTGTAACATAATGCAATCGTTTGTCGTTACATAATTGTAGCAATTGCAGTAATATTGTAACTGCAGTCCTGGCACTGCTAATCCGGTCACGCTGCAGTCGATGATAGTGAAGATGTGCTTTGCCACTGGCTCGTGGATAACAATAATTTGCTTTTTGTTTCACTTACACAAGGAGTTTATGTGGTATTATGGCATTTGTATTAACACACACATTTTCATTTATTTGTTATGCGATCTTACTATATTTTTTAAAACTGATTTTCTATAGTTTGTTTTTTTTCGTCTACGCTTTTTCGGTGTTGTCCGAGGTTGCATAATTATTTTTAAAGTTTAGTTTATAATCCACAGACATTAATGAAAATGATATTATATAGCTCTGTATTTTGTTATTTTGTAAATATATATATATATATATATATATATATATATATATATATATATATATATATATATATATATATATATATATATATAGTATATAGTGTTACCTGTATCACTGACTTATTCACTTGTACCTATCGTGGGCAATATATGTGTCAGCACTGTGTGGAAATCTTTGTCTTCACAGTTGTATGGAAGATGTTGTTTATTCTTGCTAACGTCATTTGTGTTGGCCATTTTTTTTTTTTTTGGTTTTCCTTATAACTTAATTTGTCTGTTTCCACTAGGTAGCTTTAATTAATCAATGTTTAATACAGTTCTTTTAATCGCTCACTGAGTAACTGTGATAGTATATTTTCCTTATTACTGTGTGGATATAATAACGGATAGCTGTGTGTATGAAATACTTATTTTATGTTGGTATAAATGGTAACACTCGTTGGTAGTAAATAAATGCTATAATAAATGAATGAATATATACAGTATAGAATATTTGCTGTTGGTGGAAGTATTTAGTGACTGAATTATGCAGATAACTGAAGTAGGTATGTGTACGTAAGTGTAACTATACAGCACGTTTTATATGTTTGTGCACAAGTTTTTTGTCTATCTGTGTAATGTATAAATGAAGTAACTATGTAACACTAGTTTTTACCGTAGTGGGAATGGTGTGAGTAATGGTGTCAAACACGAGTTGATTGACGTGGCGTCGTCTCAGCAAACACGCACAGTGATGTCGATTTCTCACCCTCTGGTAGCTGTGGTGAGTAAATGAGTGAAGAAAGGTGAGTAAGATGAGTTGTGAATATGGGCTTTGTATTGCTTCGTCGTCTTGACGTCTTCACTCCTTGCGTCAGTGTGGTGATGTTTGTGGAGGTGGGGGACGGATGGAGAAAAGGGCGGTGGTCTGGTGGTTGTTGCTGTGTTCTTGCTTTTCGTTTGCTTGTTTTGTTTTTTCTTTCTCAATTTTTTCTCGGTCCTTTTTTCTTGTGATTTGCTTGTTGTGGGATGAAGAATGTCGCTACTTGTAGGTGCATGTAGAATTTTATATAGATGACTCGTGGAGTTGTTACTTGTAGTTGATCGTAGATGGTTGTAGTTCGTTGGTTCGTCATATAAATTGGAAGATTGTATTAATAATTTGTTAAACTACTGGCAAGGCATCGTGTGACCTCTTCATATCCACATCAGTGTGATGATCGGGGAGACGGAGAGAATGCTGTCAGGAGCTGGTTGTGAGTTGTTGGTTGTAACAGGTATTGCTTGTTTCTATCTTGATGATGTTGAATCTACCGTGGAACTGAAGCTCATCTTTGTTATAGTCTCACTTCCTTTTGTACAAATTCACAGTAGAACTGAAGCTAACCTTGGTTAGAGTCTCGCCTGCTTTTGTAGAAATTCACAGTAGATTCATTGATGAGGTTCGTACTTTTGCTGCCCCCATATCTTGTACAAACTTCGTAGCTTCTTATAGTGTTTTTTGTAGATCAGTTATACATATATTAGACTCATGGACGAGCGGTTGTTATACAAGAGTAGTTTTGTAAGTAGATAATCTTTGTTCCTTTTGACAATCAACGACAGGAGAGGTAAAGATTAGTATGGGACTATTTTTATTTGTCTTTGAAATAGTAACAAATTTTCTCACACCAGTGAAGTACAGAGTCCCACTGTTACCTTCCCACTGTCTCACTCTATCTCTCTCTGCCACCTTCTTGCCCCTGTTGCTAGCCTCCTTCTCCCCACTACCTGTCGGTTCTATGGCTAGCCCCTTTCTGTTCTCTGATTCCTACATTCTTGTATAGCAGGGATCGTGTCACGTGGGCCATACTGTCGTGGAAGCTTCTAGAACTCTGTATGTCTGTGTGTATGTACTGCTTCCGGTGAACTTCTAGCATTCCTTCACTTAAGTGTTTCAAGCTCGTTTCCAATTTGGTTGATTCTCGCTGATACACTTCCTGTCTCACACCCTGGCTTGGTACTTCTATCTATCTATCTATCTATCTATTAGTTGAATTTATTATAATATGGAGTCCTGACGTCGCTCGGTCACGCCAGCTGGCGGTCCTCCAACAGCATTCGTCAGTGACACATTATAATCTATTAATACATAACATTGATTATAATATTGTATAGACATAATATTCATGATATTATTGTATTTACCTAATGATATTCTAGAAACGTCATACATTTTAAACAAATTGTACATTTAATTGAACAAACGTGCTATAGCTAAATTGATTAGAGAATATTGTATAACTTATATTGTAAAATACTACATTACATATGGAGTTATCTTTTTAGTAATGTCAAAAATTTCACCTAACTTGTGTGATGATTCTGGTAATACAGAATTGTTGTAACATTGTATGAATTGTTATATTATTGTAATGTTACAGCATAATTGTTTTGTGCAGTTGCGGACATATCAAGCAGAAACACTCCATCCACCAGCGAGGTGGTGCAATGCTCTCCGCATCTGGTAACACTGATAGGTATTGAAATTCACCAGGTTTCGTTCGGTCGCTTTCGGACAAATCGAATGCTGTGATCATTGCCGCTGTATGCAGTTATTAGTGATAAATTAACAGTCCCCGCCAGCACTATACTGAAAATAACAACTTTTGTTAATATGTAATAAAATAATTTCACACCTTACATATTCGTATTTTATTCACATCAAACACACGGGCTTCGTAAGTTAGACTTTCTACAAACATCACGAACCATACAACATTTTACCGACGGTCAGCAGAAGCCATTATGACATTATTTGAATTCTTGCACCATATTTTACAAAATTACGGAGACCCACCTCCTCCCTGGCCGTGACTCTGAAACTTGTAGAACACTTTAACTGACGCAGTTTCATGAGTTGGCGCTATAGGAGGCAGGTTGGGAGGTGCCTTGGAGAACAGGAGGAGGGAGGTACAGTCGTGGCCATAAGTAAATAATCACCTATCATCCTGTACCCCGTGCCTCAGACTGGTTCGTTTATGCTCGGCAAGTCACACTGGAGTTAGAGAAGCTGAGATGGAGGGGCCAGAGAGAGAGAGAAAGGAAGGTGGGTGGGGGACGAGCCATGGTACTGGGGGTGGAGTGAGGGAAGAAGGGAGGGAGGGTAGGTAGGGAGGAAGAATGAAATGCGAAATTGCGGCCACATAATTTGTCTATTTTCTTCATTCAGGGCATCATATAAAGGAGTTACTATTCGGGAGATAAAGCTGCATTACACCTTGTATAGCGGCGTCAGATACCAAGATTTAGATAGCTGGTGATATCCAAGAGCTGGCTCGTGACAGAAATACTGACGTGACAGATCAAACAAAAGTGCGGAGCCAGATATTTGTTTGTCCGTGTATTTTGACTTCAGACGCAGAATGGAATCTGGATGGCTTTGACTTCCGTAATGTTTGTGTAAGAAACGTCCTCTACCCTTACATGTAATTAATTTTTGGAACTAAATATTATATGCAACCTTTGACATGGCTGTGTCCACAGGAAATATAATCTCCCTCGCAGTATACACTCCCTCTATACAGTCACCATCATGTCAATTCAATAATTATTTAATGATATCTCTATATGGAAAGCCTGTTTAAAATAACTGTGCATAAAAGGTTAATAAATTTGATGTCTGTGCTCATGGGTGGATATGATAACTATCTCTTAGAATCTGTTAGAGGAAAAAGGAAGCAAATGCCTACCCAAACTCCCAAAATATATGTGTCATTGTTTACCGACACTGGCCAAGCCAAAGCAACCAGGAAAGCCTTAGTAAGTAGTCCAGTGGCCTTATGCCTTAAAAACCTCATGCAGGTTTCGCTACACCGAGGAAACAATGTTATTGATGGTTTGGTGGTTTCGTATGAACAGCTTTCACTCGTTCTTGGTGTGCTGGAGGAGGCAGGCTCGTGTCCTCTCGTTCGCTGGCTTCCACTCGTTGACAATCTGGGCTCACACAATCTCGATGGCTCTGCACTAATATTTGATTTGTCACGTCAAAATATTTCTCCCACGAGCCAGTCCTTGAAACCACCACCTATGTAATGCTTGTTATCTGTCGCCGCTCTACATTATCTACCGAACAGTAACTCCTTTATATGATACCCTGAATGAAAGAAAATAGACAAATTATGTGGCCACAACTTCACATTTCATTCTTCCTCCCTTACCTACCCTCCCTCCCCTTCCTCACTCCACTGCAGCCTCATCGCTCGTCCCCCCCGCCACCTTCCCTTCTCTCTCCGGCCCCTCCTACTCGGCCCCTCTTACTCCAGTGTGACGTCGCGCATCATAGAGCCAGCCTGAGGCACGGGGATAGGTGATTATTTATGGCCATGACTGTAGGTGAGGATGGGGCAATAGTGTTCTGGCTGGTGGGAGGGGGGTTGTACAGGAAACGAGTGATGGGGTAGGGGAGAGTAGACTGTGGCAGGAAGCTAGGATGAGATGGTGACATGGTGCCAAATCAGCTATAGTTTACCTTTGATTATTGAATTTGGTAGTCAGGCCTTTAAACGTAGTCTACCAGCATGTTTTGTTATATAGTCCGTAGGATGACCTACTTACCACGAGGTGACACATTACACAAACCCTGCATTATTAGTGTATGGTGACGACTGCGTAATCACATGGTGATGTATGAAAGGCCCCTCGAATGTTTGCCTGATGTCACACCTGTTGTCATAGCGATTGGGAGCTCTTCTTGTTGCGTTTGCGTAGTAACATCTTGGATAACGACTGTGATATCGATAGCAGAGGAAGGGGAGGATGAAATTTTCTCTTGCCACAATAAATACTAGTCAACAGTAGTGATACGTGCCTATGGTTCCCGTTAATATCTGTATGGCACAGATGTAAAGTAAAACGTTATTTACTTGGGGAGGGGGTGGACTGGGTTCCAGAACACAGGTGGCGATATTGGGGTGGGCTAATAGGTGGGTAGAAAGGTGCTTTATCAGCTGTACTACAAGATTTATGTCAGATTACTGTAAACCCTACACTGATAGAGTAAATCGTAATATGAAGGACGTGTAACTGTTAAGCAACATGATTCACAACCCCAGTATCCAGTTCACTGTTCGCCCCTCCCTTTTCCCGACAACTGCGTGCACTCAGACATGGGTACCGACGGAGAGGGGAGATGGCCGTAATGACTGCTACACCATGAACAGTGGATCACATGTTTATACATCAACGAAAGTGGTTTACCCGTCTTCTGTAATGGATTGCAATGCACACCGTTACTCAACCAGGGCTACAGCTCCATGTTCGGACACTGCTGAGATGTGTGGCTCAGAAACTGCTCTCTGTGAACAAGGCAATGGACAGTGGTCCTCGTATTAATCTTTATCCTGTCAATTTCACACAGTGTGAACGCTACTCGGTTGTTTAGCTTAAAATTACACACTGCAGATAAAGAGTATGTTGCATTTAATACAAGTGATTTCAGTAACTAATGGCATAACTAATATAATATGCACATGCTCAGACTGAATAACTGCAGACATTACAATCTTGTTCCACCATTATTGCCTCGAGGATTTGTGAAGGAAAGCTTGGGGCATACGACAGTTGCTCAGTATGAACCTAAATATAACCAATAACCACTGACAATGTGTAAAAGCAACAGCCAAACACGGTATACAGAAAACGGTAACATAAAGCTGGGTTAAGTAAATCCACCTTTATTTTACGCAGGTGCCATACAGGTATTAATGATAATTTCATAGGGACCATCATTATTGTCAGACTGTTTGTATTTATTGGTAATAAAGAAAAAATCTACATAGGCCTATTCCTACTCTGCAATATCAGTCGTCATCCATGATGATACTACGTTACAGACTACAAGAGTAATACCAAATCACTATGACAACAGCTGTAACATCTGACAAACTCTAGGGACGTGTCATATATCTGTACATTAACATACAGTCACCATACTTATAATACGGGGTTACTGAGCCACCTAGCAGAAAGCGTGTCGTGAATTGTTACAAACCATGACGGTCAGTTAACACGTGGCAACGTCAACATAATGTTTCATGGTCTGACCATAAAATTCCATATTCTCCATGAAACAATGATTTAGCCCAGTCATCACCCTGTAATCTGTCCCTCCCACTGTAGCTCCTGTCCTTTACCATAGTCCACCGTCCCCGACTCAATCACTCCTCTCCTCTAGCCCTCAGTTCGACCACTACTGTCTCCTTCCTCACCCACCTCCCTCCTCCTGTCTCTCAAGACCTGTGGCGCCACGTCCTGTATGTAGTGAACTTGTTTCTATTTCAGAGGTCTACCAATGTCAGGTTCACGGCAGGGTGGATGGGCGTCACGATAATTCACTGTTCAGTGATAGTTGTGGGAAAGCTGTTAACTATGACTTACATGATGAATTATTAACTGTTGCATCGTTCATTACTCGAAACTAAACCACTCATGAAATCCGTGTCATTCATAATAACCGCCATTATCTACAGGGTGTATTGTGTGACAATTTTAGAAAACTTGCCCTAATCATGACATGCTGTTATTAGTATATTTCCTGGGGAACACTTTATATAATATTGTACCACCAATAACTGCGCCCAGCGGCAATGATCACCGCGTTCGGTTCGTCCCAGCGACCGAACGGAATCTAATGAAGTTCCACATCTATCAGTGTTACCAGGTAGGAAAGCTTTACAACTTCCTTGTGGACGGGGTGTTTCTGTTTGATATGTCCGCAACTGTATACAATTTTATTGTAATTTTTACATATGGTTTGTAGTTACATAATTGTAGCAAGTGTAACATAATTCTAGTAACACAAGTAATATTGTAGTAACAATGTAGTATTGCATAATTGTAAAATTGTATGAATTGTCACATAATTTTGTTACATAATAACTGTGTTGTAATTGTTTCATATCGTTAGTAGTTCCATAACTGTAGCAAGTGTAACATAATTCTAGTAACACTGGAGTAATATTGTAGTAACACATAACTGTAACATTGTATGAATTCTTACATAATTGGATTGTTACTTAATAATTGTATTGTGATTGTTACATATCGTTTGTAGTTACATTATTATAGCAGGTGTTACATAATTCTAGTAACACTGCAGTAATTTTGTAGCAACATTGTAGTAATACACAATTCTAACATTGTATGAATTGCTACATGATTGTATTGTTACATACTAATTGTATTGTACATAATTGTAGCAAGTGTAATATAATTCTAGTAACATTGTAGTAATATTTTAGTAACATTGTAGTAATACATCATTGTAACATTGTATGAATTGTTACATAATTGTGTTGTTACATAATAATGGTATTGTATATAACTGTAATTGTTACATATCGCGTGTAGTTACGTAATTGTACCAGCTGTAACATAATGCAATCGTTTGTCATTACATAATTGTAGTAATTGCTGTAATACTGTAGTAACTGCAGTCCTGACATCGCTAATCCGATCATGCTGCAGTCGATGATAATGATGTGCCTTGCCATTGGCTCGTGAAGAACAATAATTTGCTTTTGTTTCACTTATACAGGGAGTTTATGTGGTATTTTGGCATTTGTAGTAACACTTACACCTATTTTCATTTATTTGTTATGCGGTCGTACTGTATTTTTTTTTTTTTAAATTGATTTTCCATAGTTTATTTTTCTTCGTCTACGATTTCTCGGTGTTGTCCGAGTTTGCATAATTGCTGGCTGATTCCCTTGGGACTCTTTTTTAAAGGTTAAGTTTACGTATATTAATGAAAATGATATTATTGTCACGGGGTTTTTAAAATAAATGCAAATATTATTTAAATGATAATAATGTTCAATAATATTGAAGAGCAGGGACAATGATTGTCTTGCTAAATCAAGCAATAATTATTTCACGCTGGCTTGCTTCGCACGATTCTCTAAGAACGAGAATTTATAAACTTTCTCAACAGTACACAGCAGAGACTAATTACTCAATTGCTATTTATTGGTACTGTTAGCCTCTGGAGAAAGTTACTTCACCCCTGACAATAAATAACTAATACTATTAATGATATCAGGTTCTTGCAGGTGCTTAACTCCTAGAAGGCACAACGAATTTTAAGCTTAATACAACAAGACTGGCCTAAGTACCAGTTATGAATGGCAAAACGTTTATGCAAGCTAGGAGCTCTAAGGGAAATAAGCTTAATTATGAAGAAATGAAACACGAGTTTACATTACATTAAGCTAAAGAAAAAGAACTGTTAAATTTATTGATTACAAAATAAATTTAACGTTACATATCAAAATCAAATTAATGAGATCGCACTCACTCACTCACTGAAGAGCTAAATTCTTACGCCTAGGAAAAACACCTTAACTAAACTCTTAAGTCTAGAAAACGAAAAGAAAATACTGGTCAATGAATGTGGTGTATCACCAAGAAGGGTGGGAGCCTGGAGAACTGTAGTCTAGTGGAGTCTCGGTGCTAGCTGACCTCTCTCACTGCTGGAGCACAGTACCTCACTCCGTCACGACAGACACTTGACTGCCTAACTCGTGGGAAAGAAAGGGAGCGTTAGGGCAGCATTTTTTAACGGTTAGAGTGAGCGAAACGCGCCCAAAACAAATCGCTCAGCTGAAGCGCTAATGTCTCACACAAAGACGATCACGTATGACAATGAAAAATTGATTTGAAAAGGCTCCTGACCGAATGAGCGGTTACTGAACGATAAACTGGGATTCCACTTGAGTTCGTGGTTTCCCACAAAAGCCAATGTCACTAGCCGACTCGTGACGTTACGCCCCATGAAAATCAAATCTTTCTTTCTTCAGAAAAAAGATTTCAATATACATACATATAATTCCTAACTCAGTCACACAAGATTCACACTGTGGTGTGTGTGCTGTCCTGCTACAGGAGAAAGTCGCAGTCGCCAGTGAGCGAAAAAACCTCGTATTTACGTTAATGGAGGCAAGCTTGAGGGAAAAACTCCGTGACGACGGTGAAAATCCTGTACTCAGGTCAAACTGAGCGAAAGTTCGCTACATTTACACTGACAACTAATTGTTGTGTAGGGTGGTGTATGTAATACACGGTGTAGGTGTGACAGTTGTAGTGTAACTGTACCTATGTGTGAAATGACACAGTAATATTAATAATATGGCAACGACGAAGGCAGAGGAGAAGAGGCGGCAGCATGCGGCAGACGATCAGCTGGCCCGCACAGCAAAACTGCTACACCCATTGCTGTACCTGCAGAATCAATCAAGGTGGAGCATCAAAATTGTCAATGAGACAAAAATTCTTATTACGTTACAATTACTCTCTCTGCCTAGCAGTCAGTACATGCTACGAAAGGTACGCTCTAGCTGAAAAATACGAGTGACAGCCTAAGCTTCGTACATTCGAGGTCGCCATTAATTTATTAGGTCGATTATTAACCAGGAAACGTAGTCCATGGACGCTGTTGTCTCGAGGACTCGTGTAGTTTACTGGTTAAACTTAACTTTACACTTACGATTAGTGTCGGCAAGTTGAGAATCCTTATGCAAACTCGGGCTCACGTAGCCTCGAACTGCACATGGGTCCTCAACCTGTGCCTTAACCTAGTGCCTATATTAATATCGGGGAGCTGAGAATCCTTGTGCAAACTCTGGCTTCTGTAGCCTCGAGTCGCCTCTGTGGAGTTCTCTCTCGAACTTCCCCCTTAAACCTACAGTACGGTACTTATATTAATATCGGGGAGCTGAGAATCCTTGTGCAAATTCGGGCTTCCGTAGCCTCGAGTCGCCTCTGCGGAGTTCTCTCTCGAACTTCCCCCCTTAAACTACGGAACATGTGCATGTACAGGCCCTGGACATACTGTGTCCTGTGGGGCCAAGTGAGACGTCAGGTCTACACTTTTGACTGGGAACCAGGCTGGTCCTTGGATTACTCAAATCTCTGAGGAAGCCTATCTTACGGAACCCAGCATACAACAGTTGCTAGTTAGTAAGCAGTTAGTAGGTGAGACATCAGGTCTACTACACCCACATTGCCACTACCCTGTCTCTCAACTGACTCAGAGATTACAGGTGTGGTTACAAACGGCACAGGAAGGACATGTCCCTGATTAGTGGTGTTACTTTGACACACATTGCAGGAACGCACAAAGCTATGTCTCGTCCCATCCCTGGCCAGAAAAAGCTCGGATACGGCCCTGGGTCTTCCTTTTGCCCATGTGACCTCCTGAGGCTGAACAATGACCCCATTGTAACACTGCTAGGCAGTACTTGGCAGGAACGACAAACTGCAGTCGAACCTCGCCCTCGGGTGTTCGTGACTCACGGTAGAGCCGTCCTTGTTTACGAAGGAACTTGGCTCGACCTCCCCGTGAATACTTAATCACTCGACCCTTTTGTTTGTTCCACACGGCAGCAAGTGTTGGGTCAGAATGTTGTTCTTGTACAACAAGTTGGCTACACATCAGATCTTGCGGCGATTCAATGATCACTGGGGTGACACAGTCTGGAGCCTCAGCCATGGCTCGTGTTACCGCAGCCGAAGTCTGAGTAGCGTCATGTTCGGTGCAACTATCCTTGACACCAGAAATGTTGCCTATAATGAGATCAAATAAGGGTTCTGGCATGACAACTGCGAGTGTCGTACCAGTATAAAATGGAGATGCCACCTGGATACATGCCTCAGGGAACAATCTCAATAAGGCATGGATCTGTCGACCTGTATACTGCTCAGGTTGACAGAGCAACCTGAGGAACCATTATCTCTCAGGACCTTCACAGGAATGTCTCCCACAAACCCTGGCTGAACAAGGAAGGTACTGTCACCTGTGGGAGGGCCTGTGGAGAAAGCAGCTAGCCACTCATGAGGGTGCTGAATTGATGCGGCAAACATTGTGCCTTGAGAATTATATACTTGAGGGGTTGTACTCACTGCCTGGGAAGATGGAACATTGGCCATCTGTGGAGGGAGGTTCACTGTCACTGTGGGACTAGTGAACTGTGGGGGAGTACCCATACTGGTAGGGACGTGACCACCATGCTGCTGCTGAGGAATGAAGGCTGCGTTCGCTTCCTGCCTCTTTTGAGCTGGTGGTGAAAAAGTTTGTCCCGACTGTCGGTTGCGTGGCTAATACTGCTGCTGGTTAGGGTACTTGTTGTAGTCACTCTTAAAAGAAAAGAACCCCCCTGCGTTAGAGGCAATATAACTCGGGGTATTCAGTGTTGGTAACAGTGTATTTGACGTCAGCCATATGGGGGGATGAGGAGGGGTGTTTGAGAGGAGGGCAGAGTTAATCTGCATGAAACACTGCTTCAATCCACATTTCGAGTCAAACATACATTATATCTGACTTGTTATCAAGGCATATGTATGTAACCCAACACATTTGAAAAAGTTTATCATTAGCTGAATAAAATCGTCAGCCGGTGGCAGGAATAAGATGCAAATGAAACCCCCGGCCTCAAGGGTTAAATGAATGGGCTCGACACAGAATGAACTTTGAATGAACTTCCCCCAAACGCAGCTTCACACCCCCACACCTGACGTCATTTACAGTGTTACCAGGACCGATATCATATTAGTTGAAAGGTGTCATGGCCGGGGGGGTCCTTTCTTTTATGAGTGACTGTACCTCTTTCACTCAGGTTTCCGAGTGTTTTGCCCCTGGTCCTTCCACTGCGGTTTTGGACCTTGGCCATTACTCTGAAAATGGCCTTGTTGCTGGGGTTCAATCTGAGACGGTTTCCCAGATTTATCAGCTTTCCTGTTCCGGGTATGCTGCTTACGAGTTTGATACCCGTATGCAGTAAAGTATGCGTCAGCCTTTTCTGCCATTTGGCTGGCATCTTTCACCTGGCAGATCTTAAGCTGTGCTATGAGCTCAGCAGGCCACGACCTCTCTATCTGTGTATGCAGCATAAGGTTAATTATCCCCTCATGCGTGGAAGGAGTTTCATCTTTCTCCATCCACTCATTTAAGTAAGCAGTGAGACGGTCGAGGAACTGAACAGCTGTCTCCTTGTCTTGGAGACGAGCTCGCATGAACTGAACATTGGCGTCGTCTACTGTGAGACCATACGCCTTAATGAGTGCAGCTTTCATCATCTCATACGTGAGATTGTCTCTACGAATTCTATGGAGAATATCGAGGGCAGGGCCCTCAAATAAACTAAGAAATTGAAGCCGCTTAGCTGCCTCATCCAGTTGATACATGTCTGCCATGTCCTCAAAACGAGCTATGTACGGCTCGATTCGCTCGCCTTCCTTGTATGAAGGAAGCTTGATGCGTGGGGTCGCCAGGACATGTGCATGGAGAACGCTCGTGGAGCTTTGACCAACTGCACCAGATGTATCTGAAGCCAAGGAATCTCGCTTGAGCTTCAGCATTTCATATTCGTGTTTTTCGCGTGCTTCTCGCTCGTCACGTTCGTGTTCTCGTTCTCTCTCTCGCTCCTCACGCTGTTCTCGCTCGTGTTCTAAGTCGAGTTCGCGCTGTTTTCGCTCGTGTTCGCGCTGTTCTCGCTCGTATTCGCGCTGAATCTTACGCTCTTCACGGGCATCATTCTCGCGCTGCTGGTCCATATTATGCCGTGAGAGTATGTACTCTTTAATTTCAGTTGGGTCTGTAAAAATATGGTGGTAGCCATGTCGCTAATTTACTGAGCAAGCTGAAACTGAGTACTGATTGCTGCTTCACAAACGAATACTAATAAACACAAGTAAAGAATACAAACACAAGCTAGTGGTGACCAGTCTAATCTAGTTAACTGGCAAAGAATAAAGCAAAAATGCAAATGACTGGGAAGACTCAATAATTAACACAATGGGTACGGCGGCTACCCAGGAGCGAATAAAATTGTCTGGCGTTACCAAAAATAAAGTACTAAATAAAGTTAAGTACTCTATGGATTAATAAAGCAAAAATTCACTTGCTAAACTAACGGTAAACACCAGTAAGCTTGTGCCTATCAACTTTAATGATAAATACCTAAATATGAATGAGTGAGTATTCTCTCGTGAATAGCTTTAGAGCTAGGAGTTAATATCCTGGAATGAGGTCGCCAATTGTCACGGGGTTTTTAAAATAAATGGAAATATTATTTAAATGATAATAATGTTCAATAATATTGAAGAGCAGGGACAATGATTGTCTTGCTAAATCAAGCGATGATTACTTCACGCTGGCTTGCTTCGCACGATTCTCTAAGAACGAGAATTTATAAACTTTCTCAACAGTAACAGCAGAGACTAATTACTCAATTGCTATTTATTAGTACTGTTAGCCTCTGGAGAAAGTCACTTCACCCCTGACAATAAATAACTAATACTATTAATGATATCAGGTTCTTGCTGGTGCTTAACTTCTAGAAGGCACAACGGATTTTAAGCTTAATACAACGAGACTGGCCTAAGTACCAGTCGTAGAGGTGGAGGAATGCATGCAGACAGTTCAAAGGAGCAGTGACCATTGAAGTAGCGATAGAAAAGAGACAAAGATGCAACAGTGCGGCGAAAAGACAGGTTGAAGGGAGTCAGTAAGAGGAGGAGAGTTAATGAGATGAAAATCCTTTGACTCCACCCTATTGAGAAGAGCTGTATGTGGGGAGCCTCCCGCTACATGAGAGTTGTACTCTATGCAGGGGAGGATAAAACCCCTGTATAGAGTCAACAGTTGTGCATGGGTAAAGAAGGAACGGAGTCGGCTTAGCACACCCAATCTCTTGGAAGCAGATTTTACAAGAGATGTAATATGATCTTTCCAAGATAAGTCCCGAGTAAATGAAACCCCAGGCATGTTCAAGGATGATGCAGGATTAAGCTCAATATTATTAAACACTAGTGGGTATACCTGTGGAAGATTTTGTCGGGTTGATAGGTGCAAGAACTGAGTCTTTGATGCATTAAAAATAACGAGATTATTTGTACCCCAGTCAGAGATTCGAGCCAAGTCAGACATAAGGTGTGCCATAGCCTCATCCTTTGTTTGTTGAAGTAAACACTGAGATGGACGTTACGGGAATCGAATGGAAAGGTGAAGGGTGGAGTCATCAGCGTATGAGTGAATAGGGTTAGATGTACAGCATGGGTCATTGATGAATGAAAGGAAGAGAGCTGGTGATAGGATAGAGCCCTAAGGAACAGCAATGTTAATAGATCTAGGAGAAGAACGATGGCCGTCTACAACAGCGGCTATAGAACGACCAGAAAGGAGGCTAGAGATGAAGGCACAGATAGAAGGATAGAAACCGTAAGAGGGCAGTTTGGAAATTAAAGATTTGTCAGACTCGATCGAAAGCCTTTGAGTTGTCAAGTGCAATGGCAAAGCTTTCGCCAAAGTCCCGAAAGGAGGATGACCAGGAGTCTGAAAGGTAGGTGAGAAGATCGCCTGTGGAGCGTCCCTGACGGAACCCATACTGACCACCAGAAAGAAGGTTGTGATAGAAAAGATGCTTTAATTTTTTTCTATTAAGAATAGACTCAAAAACTTTTGAGATACAGGACTAACGTTAAAGCAATTGGACGATAGTTAGAGGGTTGGGAATGGTCACCCTTCTTTGGGACTGGCTGAGAGCAAACTTCCAGCAAGAAGGAAAGGTACAAGTTGATAGACAAAGGCGAAAGAGTTTGCCTAGGCAGTTTGTAAGCACAGAAGCACAGTTCTTGAGAACAACATGAGGGACTCCAGCAGGCCCATATGCCTTACTAGTATTGAGACCTGTGATGGCAGAAAATACATCAGCTGAAGAAATTTTAATGTCAGCCATGAGGAAGTCAGAGGGGGGATGTGATGGAGGAACAGCACTGGAATCGTCTAAGGTGGAATTGGAGGAGAAAGTCTGAGCGAAGAGATCTGCTTTATCAGTAAAAGAAATAGCTACAGAGTCATTAGAGTAGAACAGAGGAGGGAAGGATGATGAGGTAAAGTTGTTAGAAAGGTTTTTGGTAAGGTGCCAGAAGGAGCGAGAAGAATTCGAGATAGAGAGTTGAGAGCATTTTGTATGGATGAAATTATTTTTAGCAGAGCGAAGAACAGACAGCACGATTCCGGGCAGAAACGTATAAAAGATATGATTCAGGGGTGGGTTGGCTCCGGTACCTTTTATAGACCCTCTCCTTGTTGTGGACAGCATTAGAACAACCGTGATTATCAAAGGATATGAGAAAGGAACGTATGTTTCCATGCCTGGGAGAATAACCTCCGTAATGCGCAAGGCACACTGAGATGGCTCCCGGCCATGGAAGCAATAATCATTGCAGGGAAAATCAAAGAAGTACTGTCTGAGGGCTTCCCAATCCGCAGCTCCAAAGTGCCACAGACGACGTTTCTTTGGAGGGTCCGCAGGCCGTACCGGAGCGATATGACAGGTTAAGGTGATAAGGTTGTGATCGGAGGAGCCCAACGGAGAGAAAAGATTAAGTGTAAGCAGAAGGATTAGTTGTAAGGAAGACGTCAAGTATGTTGGAACTCTCTCCAAGGCTGTCATGGATACGAGTAGGGTGCTGTACAAGCTGCTCTAGGTCATTAAGAAAATTGCATACATTATTGAACAAATTCACTATAGTTAAATTGATTATAGAATATGGTATAACATATTCTAAAAAATTATATTACTGTACATATGGAGTCATCCCTTTAGTAATGTCTAAAATTTCACCTAACGTGTGATGATTCTGGTAATACAGAATTGTAGTAACATTGAATTGTTACATAACTGTATTGTTACAGAATAATTGTTCTGGACATACTGTAATTGTACTGTAATTGGTACATATCGTTTGTAGTTACATAACTGTAGCAAGTGTAACATAACTCTGGTAGCACTGCAGTAATATTGTAGTAACACTGTAGTATTACATAATTGTAACATTGTATGAATTATCACATAATTGTCTTACATAATAACTTTATTGTAATTGTTTCATATCGTTTGTAGTTACATAACTGTAGGAAGTGTAACACAATTCTAATAACACCGCAGTAATATTATAGTAACACAGTAGTAATACATAATTGTAACATTGTGTAAATTCTTACATAATTGTATTGTTACATAATAATTGTATTGTAATTGATACATATCTTTTCTAGTTACATAATTGTAGCAAGTGTAATATAATTCTAGTAACACTGCAGTAACATCGTAGTAACATTGTAGTAATACGTAATTGTAACGTTGTATGAATTGTTACATAATTGTATTGTTACATAATGATTGTATTGTACATAACTGAAATTGTTTCATATCGCTTGTAGTTACGTAATTGTAACAGCTGTAACATAATGCAATCGTTTGTCGTTACATAATTGTAGCAATTGCAGTAATATTGTAACTGCAGTCCTGGCACTGCTAATCCGGTCACGCTGCAGTCGATGATAGTGAAGATGTGCTTTGCCACTGGCTCGTGGATAACAATAATTTGCTTTTTGTTTCACTTACACAAGGAGTTTATGTGGTATTATGGCATTTGTATTAACACACACATTTTCATTTATTTGTTATGCGATCTTACTATATTTTTTAAAACTGATTTTCTATAGTTTGTTTTTTTTCGTCTACGCTTTTTCGGTGTTGTCCGAGGTTGCATAATTGCTGGCTAATTCCCTTCGGACCCTTTTTTAAAGTTTAGTTTATAATCCACAGACATTAATGAAAATGATATTATATAGCTCTGTATTTTGTTATTTTGTAAATATATATATATATATATATATATATATATATATATATATATATATATATATATATATATAGTATATAGTGTTACCTGTATCACTGACTTATTCACTTGTACCTATCGTGGGCAATATATGTGTCAGCACTGTGTGGAAATCTTTGTCTTCACAGTTGTATGGAAGATGTTGTTCATTCTTGCTAACGTCATTTGTGTTGGCCATTTTTTTTTTTTTGGTTTTCCTTATAACTTAATTTGTCTGTTTCCACTAGGTAGCTTTAATTAATCAATGTTTAATACAGTTCTTTTAATCGCTCACTGAGTAACTGTGATAGTATATTTTCCTTATTACTGTGTGGATATAATAACGGATAGCTGTATGTATGAAATACTTATTTTATGTTGGTATAAATGGTAACACTCGTTGGTAGTAAATAAATGCTATAATAAATGAATGAATATATACAGTATAGAATATTTGCTGTTGGTGGAAGTATTTAGTGACTGAATTATGCAGATAACTGAAGTAGGTATGTGTACGTAAGTGTAACTATACAGCACGTTTTATATGTTTGTGCACAAGTTTTTTTGTCTATCTGTGTAATGTATAAATGAAGTAACTATGTAACACTAGTTTTTACCGTAGTGGGAATGGTGTGAGTAATGGTGTCAAACACGAGTTGATTGACGTGGCGTCGTCTCAGCAAACACGCACAGTGATGTCGATTTCTCACCCTCTGGTAGCTGTGGTGAGTAAATGAGTGAAGAAAGGTGAGTAAGATGAGTTGTGAATATGGGCTTTGTATTGCTTCGTCGTCTTGACGTCTTCACTCCTTGCGTCAGTGTGGTGATGTTTGTGGAGGTGGGGGACGGATGGAGAAAAGGGCGGTGGTCTGGTGGTTGTTGCTGTGTTCTTGCTTTTCGTTTGCTTGTTTTGTTTTTCTTTCTCAATTTTTTCTCGGTCCTTTTTTCTTGTGATTTGCTTGTTGTGGGATGAAGAATGTCGCTACTTGTAGGTGCATGTAGAATTTTATATAGATGACTCGTGGAGTTGTTACTTGTAGTTGATCGTAGATGGTTGTAGTTCGTTGGTTCGTCATATAAATTGGAAGATTGTATTAATAATTTGTTAAACTACTGGCAAGGCATCGTGTGACCTCTTCATATCCACATCAGTGTGATGATCGGGGAGACGGAGAGAATGCTGTCAGGAGCTGGTTGTGAGTTGTTGGTTGTAACAGGTATTGCTTGTTTCTATCTTGATGATGTTGAATCTACCGTGGAACTGAAGCTCATCTTTGTTATAGTCTCACTTCCTTTTGTACAAATTCACAGTAGAACTGAAGCTAACCTTGGTTAGAGTCTCGCCTGCTTTTGTAGAAATTCACAGTAGATTCATTGATGAGGTTCGTACTTTTGCTGCCCCCATATCTTGTACAAACTTCGTAGCTTCTTATAGTGTTTTTTGTAGATCAGTTATACATATATTAGACTCATGGACGAGCGGTTGTTATACAAGAGTAGTTTTGTAAGTAGATAATCTTTGTTCCTTTTGACAATCAACGACAGGAGAGGTAAAGATTAGTATGGGACTATTTTTATTTGTCTTTGAAATAGTAACAAATTTTTTCACACCAGTGAAGTACAGAGTCCCACTGTTACCTTCCCACTGTCTCACTCTATCTCTCTCTGCCACCTTCTTGCCCCTGTTGCTAGCCTCCTTCTCCCCACTACCTGTCGGTTCTATGGCTAGCCCCTTTCTGTTCTCTGATTCCTACATTCTTGTATAGCAGGGATCGTGTCACGTGGGCCATACTGTCGTGGAAGCTTCTAGAACTCTGTATGTCTGTGTGTATGTACTGCTTCCGGTGAACTTCTAGCATTCCTTCACTTAAGTGTTTCAAGCTCGTTTCCAATTTGGTTGATTCTCGCTGATACACTTCCTGTCTCACACCCTGGCTTGGTACTTCTATCTATCTATCTATGAGTTGAATTTATTATAATATGGAGTCCTGACGTCGCTCGGTCACGCCAGCTGGCGGTCCTCCAACAGCATTCGTCAGTGACACATTATAATCTATTAATACATAACATTGATTATAATATTGTATAGACATAATATTCATGATATTATTGTATTTACCTAATGATATTCTAGAAACGTCATACATTTTAAACAAATTGTACATTTAATTGAACAAACGTGCTATAGCTAAATTGATTAGAGAATATTGTATAACATATTGTAAAATACTACATTACATATGGAGTTATCTTTTTAGTAATGTCAAAAATTTCACCTAACTTGTGTGATGATTCTGGTAATACAGAATTGTTGTAACATTGTATGAATTGTTATATTATTGTAATGTTACAGCATAATTGTTTTGTGCAGTTGCGGACATATCAAACAGAAACACTCCATCCACCAGCGAGGTGGTGTAATGCTCTCCGCATCTGGTAACACTGATAGGTATTGAAATTCACCAGGTTTCGTTCGGTCGCTCGGACAAATCGAATGCTGTGATCATTGCCGCTGTATGCAGTTATTAGTGATAAATTAACAGTCCCGCCAGCACTATACTGAAAATAACAACTTTTGTTAATATGTAATAAAATAATTTCACACCTTACATATTCGTATTTTATTCACATCAAACACACGGGCTTCGTAAGTTAGACTTTCTACAAACATCACGAACCATACAACATTTACCGACGGTCAGCAGAAGCCATTATGACATTATTTGAATTCTTGCACCATATTTACAAAATTACGGAGACCCACCTCCTCCCTGGCCGTGACTCTGAAACTTGTAGAACACTTTAACTGACGCAGTTTCATGAGTTGGCGCTATAGGAGGCAGGTTGGGGTGCCTTGGAGACAGGAGGAGGGAGGTACAGTCGTGGCCATAAATAATCACCTATCATCCTGTACCCCGTGCCTCAGACTGGTTCGTTTATGCTCGGCAAGTCACACTGGAGTTAGAGAAGCTGAGATGGAGGGGCCAGAGAGAGAGAGAAAGGAAGGTGGGTGGGGGACGAGCCATGGTACTGGGGTGGAGTGAGGGAAGAAGGGAGGGAGGGTAGGTAGGGGAGGAAGAATGAAATGCGAAATTGCGGCCACATAATTTGTCTATTTTCTTCATTCAGGGCATCATATAAAGGAGTTACTATTCGGGAGATAAAGCTGCATTACACCTTGTATAGCGGCGTCAGATACCAAGATTTAGATAGCTGGTGATATCAAGAGCTGGCTCGTGACAGAAATACTGACGTGACAGATCAAACAAAAGTGCGGAGCCAGATATTTGTTTGTCCGTGTATTTTGACTTCAGACGCAGAATGGAATCTGGATGGCTTTGACTTCCGTAATGTTTGTGTAAGAAACGTCCTCTACCCTTACATGTAATTAATTTTTGGAACTAAATATTATATGCAACCTTTGACATGGCTGTGTCCACAGGAAATATAATCTCCCTCGCAGTATACACTCCCTCTATACAGTCACCATCATGTCAATTCAATAATTATTTAATGATATCTCTATATGGAAAGCCTGTTTAAAATAACTGTGCATAAAAGGTTAATAAATTTGATGTCTGTGCTCATGGGTGGATATGATAACTATCTCTTAGAATCTGTTAGAGGAAAAAGGAAGCAAATGCCTACCCAAACTCCCAAAATATATGTGTCATTGTTTACCGACACTGGCCAAGCCAAAGCAACCAGGAAAGCCTTAGTAAGTAGTCCAGTGGCCTTATGCCTTAAAAACCTCATGCAGGTTTCGCTACACCGAGGAAACAATGTTATTGATGGTTTGGTGGTTTCGTATGAACAGCTTTCACTCGTTCTTGGTGTGCTGGAGGAGGCAGGCTCGTGTCCTCTCGTTCGCTGGCTTCCACTCGTTGACAATCTGGGCTCACACAATCTCGATGGCTCTGCACTAATATTTGATTTGTCACGTCAAAATATTTCTCCCACGAGCCAGTCCTTGAAACCACCACCTATGTAATGCTTGTTATCTGTCGCCGCTCTACATTATCTACCGAACAGTAACTCCTTTATATGATACCCTGAATGAAAGAAAATAGACAAATTATGTGGCCACAACTTCACATTTCATTCTTCCTCCCTTACCTACCCTCCCTCCCCTTCCTCACTCCACTGCAGCCTCATCGCTCGTCCCCCCCGCCACCTTCCCTTCTCTCTCCGGCCCCTCCTACTCGGCCCCTCTTACTCCAGTGTGACGTCGCGCATCATAGAGCCAGCCTGAGGCACGGGGATAGGTGATTATTTATGGCCATGACTGTAGGTGAGGATGGGGCAATAGTGTTCTGGCTGGTGGGAGGGGGGTTGTACAGGAAACGAGTGATGGGGTAGGGGAGAGTAGACTGTGGCAGGAAGCTAGGATGGGATGGTGACATGGTGCCAAATCAGCTATAGTTTACCTTTGATTATTGAATTTGGTAGTCAGGCCTTTAAACGTAGTCTACCAGCATGTTTTGTTATATAGTCCGTAGGATGACCTACTTACCACGAGGTGACACATTACACAAACCCTGCATTATTAGTGTATGGTGACGACTGCGTAATCACATGGTGATGTATGAAAGGCCCCTCGAATGTTTGCCTGATGTCACACCTGTTGTCATAGCGATTGGGAGCTCTTCTTGTTGCGTTTGCGTAGTAACATCTTGGATAACGACTGTGATATCGATAGCAGAGGAAGGGGAGGATGAAATTTTCTCTTGCCACAATAAATACTAGTCAACAGTAGTGATACGTGCCTATGGTTCCCGTTAATATCTGTATGGCACAGATGTAAAGTAAAACGTTATTTACTTGGGGGGAGGGGGTGGACTGGGTTCCAGAACACAGGTGGCGATATTGGGGTGGGCTAATAGGTGGGTAGAAAGGTGCTTTATCAGCTGTACTACAAGATTTATGTCAGATTACTGTAAACCCTACACTGATAGAGTAAATCGTAATATGAAGGACGTGTAACTGTTAAGCAACATGATTCACAACCCCAGTATCCAGTTCACTGTTCGCCCCTCCCTTTTCCCGACAACTGCGTGCACTCAGACATGGGTACCGACGGAGAGGGGAGATGGCCGTAATGACTGCTACACCATGAACAGTGGATCACATGTTTATACATCAACGAAAGTGGTTTACCCGTCTTCTGTAATGGATTGCAATGCACACCGTTACTCAACCAGGGCTACAGCTCCATGTTCGGACACTGCTGAGATGTGTGGCTCAGAAACTGCTCTCTGTGAACAAGGCAATGGACAGTGGTCCTCGTATTAATCTTTATCCTGTCAATTTCACACAGTGTGAACGCTACTCGGTTGTTTAGCTTAAAATTACACACTGCAGATAAAGAGTATGTTGCATTTAATACAAGTGATTTCAGTAACTAATGGCATAACTAATATAATATGCACATGCTCAGACTGAATAACTGCAGACATTACAATCTTGTTCCACCATTATTGCCTCGAGGATTTGTGAAGGAAAGCTTGGGGCATACGACAGTTGCTCAGTATGAACCTAAATATAACCAATAACCACTGACAATGTGTAAAAGCAACAGCCAAACACGGTATACAGAAAACGGTAACATAAAGCTGGGTTAAGTAAATCCACCTTTATTTTACGCAGGTGCCATACAGGTATTAATGATAATTTCATAGGGACCATCATTATTGTCAGACTGTTTGTATTTATTGGTAATAAAGAAAAAATCTACATAGGCCTATTCCTACTCTGCAATATCAGTCGTCATCCATGATGATACTACGTTACAGACTACAAGAGTAATACCAAATCACTATGACAACAGCTGTAACATCTGACAAACTCTAGGGACGTGTCATATATCTGTACATTAACATACAGTCACCATACTTATAATACGGGGTTACTGAGCCACCTAGCGGAAAGCGTGTCGTGAATTGTTACAAACCATGACGGTCAGTTAACACGTGGCAACGTCAACATAATGTTTCATGGTCTGACCATAAAATTCCATATTCTCCATGAAACAATGATTTAGCCCAGTCATCACCCTGTAATCTGTCCCTCCCACTGTAGCTCCTGTCCTTTACCATAGTCCACCGTCCCCGACTCAATCACTCCTCTCCTCTAGCCCTCAGTTCGACCACTACTGTCTCCTTCCTCACCCACCTCCCTCCTCCTGTCTCTCAAGACCTGTGGCGCCACGTCCTGTATGTAGTGAACTTGTTTCTATTTCAGAGGTCTACCAATGTCAGGTTCACGGCAGGGTGGATGGGCGTCACGATAATTCACTGTTCAGTGATAGTTGTGGGAAAGCTGTTAACTATGACTTACATGATGAATTATTTACTGTTGCATCGTTCATTACTCGAAACTAAACCACTCATGAAATCCGTGTCATTCATAATAACCGCCATTATCTACAGGGTGTATTGTGTGACAATTTTAGAAAACTTGCCCTAATCATGACATGCTGTTATTAGTATATTTCCTGGGGAACACTTTATATAATATTGTACCACCAATAACTGCGCCCAGCGGCAATGATCACCGCGTTCGGTTCGTCCCAGCGACCGAACGGAATCTAATGAAGTTCCACATCTATCAGTGTTACCAGGTAGGAAAGCTTTACAACTTCCTTGTGGACGGGGTGTTTCTGTTTGATATGTCCGCAACTGTATACAATTTTATTGTAATTTTTACATATGGTTTGTAGTTACATAATTGTAGCAAGTGTAACATAATTCTAGTAACACAAGTAATATTGTAGTAACAATGTAGTATTGCATAATTGTAAAATTGTATGAATTGTCACATAATTTTGTTACATAATAACTGTGTTGTAATTGTTTCATATCGTTAGTAGTTCCATAACTGTAGCAAGTGTAACATAATTCTAGTAACACTGGAGTAATATTGTAGTAACACATAACTGTAACATTGTATGAATTCTTACATAATTGGATTGTTACTTAATAATTGTATTGTGATTGTTACATATCGTTTGTAGTTACATTATTATAGCAGGTGTTACATAATTCTAGTAACACTGCAGTAATTTTGTAGCAACATTGTAGTAATACACAATTCTAACATTGTATGAATTGCTACATGATTGTATTGTTACATACTAATTGTATTGTACATAATTGTAGCAAGTGTAATATAATTCTAGTAACATTGTAGTAATATTTTAGTAACATTGTAGTAATACATCATTGTAACATTGTATGAATTGTTACATAATTGTGTTGTTACATAATAATGGTATTGTATATAACTGTAATTGTTACATATCGCGTGTAGTTACGTAATTGTACCAGCTGTAACATAATGCAATCGTTTGTCATTACATAATTGTAGTAATTGCTGTAATACTGTAGTAACTGCAGTCCTGACATCGCTAATCCGATCATGCTGCAGTCGATGATAATGATGTGCCTTGCCATTGGCTCGTGAAGAACAATAATTTGCTTTTTGTTTCACTTATACAGGGAGTTTATGTGGTATTTTGGCATTTGTAGTAACACTTACACCTATTTTCATTTATTTGTTATGCGGTCGTACTGTATTTTTTTTTTTTTTAATTGATTTTCCATAGTTTATTTTTCTTCGTCTACGATTTCTCGGTGTTGTCCGAGTTTGCATAATTGCTGGCTGATTCCCTTGGGACTCTTTTTTTAAGGTTTAGTTTACGTATATTAATGAAAATGATATTATTGTCACGGGGTTTTTAAAATAAATGCAAATATTATTTAAATGATAATAATGTTCAATAATATTGAAGAGCAGGGACAATGATTGTCTTGCTAAATCAAGCAATAATTATTTCACGCTGGCTTGCTTCGCACGATTCTCTAAGAACGAGAATTTATAAACTTTCTCAACAGTACACAGCAGAGACTAATTACTCAATTGCTATTTATTGGTACTGTTAGCCTCTGGAGAAAGTTACTTCACCCCTGACAATAAATAACTAATACTATTAATGATATCAGGTTCTTGCTGGTGTTTAACTCCTAGAAGGCACAACGAATTTTAAGCTTAATACAACAAGACTGGCCTAAGTACCAGTTATGAATGGCAAAACGTTTATGCAAGCTAGGAGCTCTAAGGGAAATAAGCTTAATTATGAAGAAATGAAACACGAGTTTACATTACATTAAGCTAAAGAAAAGAACTGTTAAATTTATTGATTACAAAATAAATTTAACGTTACATATCAAAATCAAATTAATGAGATCGCACTCACTCACTCACTGAAGAGCTAAATTCTTACGCCTAGGAAAAACACCTTAACTAAACTCTTAAGTCTAGAAAACGAAAAGAAAATACTGGTCAATGAATGTGGTGTATCACCAAGAAGGGTGGGAGCCTGGAGAACTGTAGTCTAGTGGAGTCTCGGTGCTAGCTGACCTCTCTCACTGCTGGAGCACAGTACCTCACTCCGTCACGACAGACACTTGACTGCCTAACTCGTGGGAAAGAAAGGGAGCGTTAGGGCAGCATTTTTTAACGGTTAGAGTGAGCGAAACGCGCCCAAAACAAATCGCTCAGCTGAAGCGCTAATGTCTCACACAAAGACGATCACGTATGACAATGAAAAATTGATTTGAAAAGGCTCCTGACCGAATGAGCGGTTACTGAACGATAAACTGGGATTCCACTTGAGTTCGTGGTTTCCCACAAAAGCCAATGTCACTAGCCGACTCGTGACGTTACGCCCCATGAAAATCAAATCTTTCTTTCTTCAGAAAAAAGATTTCAATATACATACATATAATTCCTAACTCAGTCACACAAGATTCACACTGTGGTGTGTGTGCTGTCCTGCTACAGGAGAAAGTCGCAGTCGCCAGTGAGCGAAAAAACCTCGTATTTACGTTAATAGAGGCAAGCTTGAGGGAAAAACTCCGTGACGACGGTGAAAATCCTGTACTCAGGTCAAACTGAGCGAAAGTTCGCTACATTTACACTGACAACTAATTGTTGTGTAGGGTGGTGTATGTAATACACGGTGTAGGTGCGACAGTTGTAGTGTAACTGTACCTATGTGTGAAATGACACAGTAATATTAATAATATGGCAACGACGAAGGCAGAGGAGAAGAGGCGGCAGCATGCGGCAGACGATCAGCTGGCCCGCACAGCAAAACTGCTACACCCATTGCTGTACCTGCAGAATCAATCAAGGTGGAGCATCAAAATTGTCAATGAGACAAAAATTCTTATTACGTTACAATTACTCTCTCTGCCTAGCAGTCAGTACATGCTACGAAAGGTACGCTCTAGCTGAAAAATACGAGTGACAGCCTAAGCTTCGTACATTCGAGGTCGCCATTAATTTATTAGGTCGATTATTAACCAGGAAACGTAGTCCATGGACGCTGTTGTCTCGAGGACTCGTGTAGTTTACTGGTTAAACTTAACTTTACACTTACGATTAGTGTCGGCAAGTTGAGAATCCTTATGCAAACTCGGGCTCACGTAGCCTCGAACTGCACATGGGTCCTCAACCTGTGCCTTAACCTAGTGCCTATATTAATATCGGGGAGCTGAGAATCCTTGTGCAAACTCTGGCTTCTGTAGCCTCGAGTCGCCTCTGTGGAGTTCTCTCTCGAACTTCCCCCTTAAACCTACAGTACGGTACTTATATTAATATCGGGGAGCTGAGAATCCTTGTGCAAATTCGGGCTTCCGTAGCCTCGAGTCGCCTCTGCGGAGTTCTCTCTCGAACTTCCCCCCTTAAACTACGGAACATGTGCATGTACAGGCCCTGGACATACTGTGTCCTGTGGGGCCAAGTGAGACGTCAGGTCTACACTTTTGACTGGGAACCAGGCTGGTCCTTGGTTTACTCAAATCTCTGAGGAAGCCTATCTTACGGAACCCAGCATACAACAGTTGCTAGTTAGTAAGCAGTTAGTAGGTGAGACATCAGGTCTACTACACCCACATTGCCACTACCCTGTCTCTCAACTGACTCAGAGATTACAGGTGTGGTTACAAACGGCACAGGAAGGACATGTCCCTGATTAGTGGTGTTACTTTGACACACATTGCAGGAACGCACAAAGCTATGTCTCGTCCCATCCCTGGCCAGAAAAAGCTCGGATACGGCCCTGGGTCTTCCTTTTGCCCATGTGACCTCCTGAGGCTGAACAATGACCCCATTGTAACACTGCTAGGCAGTACTTGGCAGGAACGACAAACTGCAGTCGAACCTCGCCCTCGGGTGTTCGTGACTCACGGTAGAGCCGTCCTTGTTTACGAAGGAACTTGGCTCGACCTCCCCGTGAATACTTAATCACTCGACCCTTTTGTTTGTTCCACACGGCAGCAAGTGTTGGGTCAGAATGTTGTTCTTGTACAACAAGTTGGCTACACATCAGATCTTGCGGCGATTCAATGATCACTGGGGTGACACAGTCTGGAGCCTCAGCCATGGCTCGTGTTACCGCAGCCGAAGTCTGAGTAGCGTCATGTTCGGTGCAACTATCCTTGACACCAGAAATGTTGCCTATAATGAGATCAAATAAGGGTTCTGGCATGACAACTGCGAGTGTCGTACCAGTATAAAATGGAGATGCCACCTGGATACATGCCTCAGGGAACAATCTCAATAAGGCATGGATCTGTCGACCTGTATACTGCTCAGGTTGACAGAGCAACCTGAGGAACCATTATCTCTCAGGACCTTCACAGGAATGTCTCCCACAAACCCTGGCTGAACAAGGAAGGTACTGTCACCTGTGGGAGGGCCTGTGGAGAAAGCAGCTAGCCACTCATGAGGGTGCTGAATTGATGCGGCAAACATTGTGCCTTGAGAATTATATACTTGAGGGGTTGTACTCACTGCCTGGGAAGATGGAACATTGGCCATCTGTGGAGGGAGGTTCACTGTCACTGTGGGACTAGTGAACTGTGGGGAGTACCCATACTGGTAGGGACGTGACCACCATGCTGCTGCTGAGGAATGAAGGCTGCGTTCGCTTCCTGCCTCTTTTGAGCTGGTGGTGAAAAAGTTTGTCCCGACTGTCGGTTGCGTGGCTAATACTGCTGCTGGTTAGGGTACTTGTTGTAGTCACTCTTAAAAGAAAAGAACCCCCCTGCGTTAGAGGCAATATAACTCGGGGTATTCAGTGTTGGTAACAGTGTATTTGACGTCAGCCATATGGGGGGATGAGGAGGGGTGTTTGAGAGGAGGGCAGAGTTAATCTGCAAGAAACACTGCTTCAATCCACATTTCGAGTCAAACATACATTATATCTGACTTGTTATCAAGGCATATGTATGTAACCCAACACATTTGAAAAAGTTTATCATTAGCTGAATAAAATCGTCAGCCGGTGGCAGGAATAAGATGCAAATGAAACCCCCGGCCTCAAGGGTTAAATGAATGGGCTCGACACAGAATGAACTTTGAATGAACTTCCCCCAAACGCAGCTTCACACCCCCACACCTGACGTCATTTACAGTGTTACCAGGACCGATATCATATTAGTTGAAAGGTGTCATGGCCGGGGGGGTCCTTTCTTTTATGAGTGACTGTACCTCTTTCACTCAGGTTTCCGAATGTTTTGCCCCTGGTCCTTCCACTGCGGTTTTGGACCTTGGCCATTACTCTGAAAATGGCCTTGTTGCTGGGGTTTAATCTGAGACGGTTTCCCAGATTTATCAGCTTTCCTGTTCCGGGTATGCTGCTTACGAGTTTGATACCCGTATGCAGTAAAGTATGCGTCAGCCTTTTCTGCCATTTGGCTGGCATCTTTCACCTGGCAGATCTTAAGCTGTGCTATGAGCTCAGCAGGCCACGACCTCTCTATCTGTGTATGCAGCATAAGGTCAATTATCCCCTCATGCGTGGAAGGAGTTTCATCTTTCTCCATCCACTCATTTAAGTAAGCAGTGAGACGGTCGAGGAACTGAACAGCTGTCTCCTTGTCTTGGAGACGAGCTCGCATGAACTGAACATTGGCGTCGTCTACCGTGAGACCATACGCCTTAATGAGTGCAGCTTTCATCATCTCATACGTGAGATTGTCTCTACGAATTCTATGGAGAATATCGAGGGCAGGGCCCTCAAATAAACTAAGAAATTGAAGCCGCTTAGCTGCCTCATCCAGTTGATACATGTCTGCCATGTCCTCAAAACGAGCTATGTACGGCTCGATTCGCTCGCCTTCCTTGTATGAAGGAAGCTTGATGCGTGGGGTCGCCAGGACATGTGCATGGAGAACGCTCGTGGAGCTTTGACCAACTGCACCAGATGTATCTGAAGCCAAGGAATCTCGCTTGAGCTTCAGCATTTCATATTCGTGTTTTTCGCGTGCTTCTCGCTCGTCACGTTCGTGTTCTCGTTCTCTCTCTCGCTCCTCACGCTGTTCTCGCTCGTGTTCTAAGTCGAGTTCGCGCTGTTTTCGCTCGTGTTCGCGCTGTTCTCGCTCGTATTCGCGCTGAATCTTACGCTCTTCACGGGCATCATTCTCGCGCTGCTGGTCCATATTATGCCGTGAGAGTATGTACTCTTTAATTTCAGTTGGGTCTGTAAAAATATGGTGGTAGCCATGTCGCTAATTTACTGAGCAAGCTGAAACTGAGTACTGATTGCTGCTTCACAAACGAATACTAATAAACACAAGTAAAGAATACAAACACAAGCTAGTGGTGACCAGTCTAATCTAGTTAACTGGCAAAGAATAAAGCAAAAATGCAAATGACTGGGAAGACTCAATAATTAACACAATGGGTACGGCGGCTACCCAGGAGCGAATAAAATTGTCTGGCGTTACCAAAAATAAAGTACTAAATAAAGTTAAGTACTCTATGGATTAATAAAGCAAAAATTCACTTGCTAAACTAACGGTAAACACCAGTAAGCTTGTGCCTATCAACTTTAATGATAAATACCTAAATATGAATGAGTGAGTATTCTCTCGTGAATAGCTTTAGAGCTAGGAGTTAATATCCTGGAATGAGGTCGCCAATTGTCACGGGGTTTTTAAAATAAATGGAAATATTATTTAAATGATAATAATGTTCAATAATATTGAAGAGCAGGGACAATGATTGTCTTGCTAAATCAAGCGATGATTACTTCACGCTGGCTTGCTTCGCACGATTCTCTAAGAACGAGAATTTATAAACTTTCTCAACAGTACACAGCAGAGACTAATTACTCAATTGCTATTTATTAGTACTGTTAGCCTCTGGAGAAAGTCACTTCACCCCTGACAATAAATAACTAATACTATTAATGATATCAGGTTCTTGCTGGTGCTTAACTTCTACAAGGCACAACGGATTTTAAGCTTAATACAACGAGACTGGCCTAAGTACCAGTCGTAGAGGTGGAGGAATGCATGCAGACAGTTCAAAGGAGCAGTGACCATTGAAGTAGCGATAGAAAAGAGACAAAGATGCAACAGTGCGGCGAAAAGACAGGTTGAAGGGAGTCAGTAAGAGGAGGAGAGTTAATGAGATGAAAATCCTTTGACTCCACCCTATTGAGAAGAGCTGTATGTGGGGAGCCTCCCGCTACATGAGAGTTGTACTCTATGCAGGGGAGGATAAAACCCCTGTATAGAGTCAACAGTTGTGCATGGGTAAAGAAGGAACGGAGTCGGCTTAGCACACCCAATCTCTTGGAAGCAGATTTTACAAGAGATGTAATATGATCTTTCCAAGATAAGTCCCGAGTAAATGAAACCCCAGGCATGTTCAAGGATGATGCAGGATTAAGCTCAATATTATTAAACACTAGTGGGTATACCTGTGGAAGATTTTGTCGGGTTGATAGGTGCAAGAACTGAGTCTTTGATGCATTAAAAATAACGAGATTATTTGTACCCCAGTCAGAGATTCGAGCCAAGTCAGACATAAGGTGTGCCATAGCCTCATCCTTTGTTTGTTGAAGTAAACACTGAGATGGACGTTACGGGAATCGAATGGAAAGGTGAAGGGTGGAGTCATCAGCGTATGAGTGAATAGGGTTAGATGTACAGCATGGGTCATTGATGAATGAAAGGAAGAGAGCTGGTGATAGGATAGAGCCCTAAGGAACAGCAATGTTAATAGATCTAGGAGAAGAACGATGGCCGTCTACAACAGCGGCTATAGAACGACCAGAAAGGAGGCTAGAGATGAAGGCACAGATAGAAGGATAGAAACCGTAAGAGGGCAGTTTGGAAATTAAAGATTTGTCAGACTCGATCGAAAGCCTTTGAGTTGTCAAGTGCAATGGCAAAGCTTTCGCCAAAGTCCCGAAAGGAGGATGACCAGGAGTCTGAAAGGTAGGTGAGAAGATCGCCTGTGGAGCGTCCCTGACGGAACCCATACTGACCACCAGAAAGAAGGTTGTGATAGAAAAGATGCTTTAATTTTTTTCTTTTAAGAATAGACTCAAAAACTTTTGAGATACAGGACTAACGTTAAAGCAATTGGACGATAGTTAGAGGGTTGGGAATGGTCACCCTTCTTTGGGACTGGCTGAGAGCAAACTTCCAGCAAGAAGGAAAGGTATAAGTTGATAGACAAAGGCGAAAGAGTTTGCCTAGGCAGTTTGTAAGCACAGAAGCACAGTTCTTGAGAACAACATGAGGGACTCCAGCAGGCCCATATGCCTTACTAGTATTGAGACCTGTGATGGCAGAAAATACATCAGCTGAAGAAATTTTAATGTCAGCCATGAGGAAGTCAGAGGGGGGATGTGATGGAGGAACAGCACTGGAATCGTCTAAGGTGGAATTGGAGGAGAAAGTCTGAGCGAAGAGATCTGCTTTATCAGTAAAAGAAATAGCTACAGAGTCATTAGAGTAGAACAGAGGAGGGAAGGATGATGAGGTAAAGTTGTTAGAAAGGTTTTTGGTAAGGTGCCAGAAGGAGCGAGAAGAATTCGAGATAGAGAGTTGAGAGCATTTTGTATGGATGAAATTATTTTTAGCAGAGCGAAGAACAGACAGCACGATTCCGGGCAGAAACGTATAAAAGATATGATTCAGGGGTGGGTTGGCTCCGGTACCTTTTATAGACCCTCTCCTTGTTGTGGACAGCATTAGAACAACCGTGATTATCAAAGGATATGAGAAAGGAACGTATGTTTCCATGCCTGGGAGAATAACCTCCGTAATGCGCAAGGCACACTGAGATGGCTCCCGGCCATGGAAGCAATAATCATTGCAGGGAAAATCAAAGAAGTACTGTCTGAGGGCTTCCCAATCCGCAGCTCCAAAGTGCCACAGACGACGTTTCTTTGGAGGGTCCGCAGGCCGTACCGGAGCGATATGACAGGTTAAGGTGATAAGGTTGTGATCGGAGGAGCCCAACGGAGAGAAAAGATTAAGTGTAAGCAGAAGGATTAGTTGTAAGGAAGACGTCAAGTATGTTGGAACTCTCTCCAAGGCTGTCATGGATACGAGTAGGGTGCTGTACAAGCTGCTCTAGGTCATTAAGAAAATTGCATACATTATTGAACAAATTCACTATAGTTAAATTGATTATAGAATATTGTATAACATATTCTAAAAAATTATATTACTGTACATATGGAGTCATCCCTTTAGTAATGTCTAAAATTTCACCTAACGTGTGATGATTCTGGTAATACAGAATTGTAGTAACATTGAATTGTTACATAACTGTATTGTTACAGAATAATTGTTCTGGACATACTGTAATTGTACTGTAATTGGTACATATCGTTTGTAGTTACATAACTGTAGCAAGTGTAACATAACTCTGGTAGCACTGCAGTAATATTGTAGTAACACTGTAGTATTACATAATTGTAACATTGTATGAATTATCACATAATTGTCTTACATAAACTTTATTGTAATTGTTTCATATCGTTTGTAGTTACATAACTGTAGGAAGTGTAACACAATTCTAATAACACCGCAGTAATATTATAGTAACACAGTAGTAATACATAATTGTAACATTGTGTAAATTCTTACATAATTGTATTGTTACATAATAATTGTATTGTAATTGATACATATCTTTTCTAGTTACATAATTGTAGCAAGTTTAATATAATTCTAGTAACACTGCAGTAACATCGTAGTAACATTGTAGTAATACGTAATTGTAACGTTGTATGCATTGTTACATAATTGTATTGTTACATAATGATTGTATTGTACATAACTGAAATTGTTTCATATCGCTTGTAGTTACGTAATTGTAACAGCTGTAACATAATGCAATCGTTTGTCGTTACATAATTGTAGCAATTGCAGTAATATTGTAACTGCAGTCCTGGCACTGCTAATCCGGTCACGCTGCAGTCGATGATAGTGAAGATGTGCTTTGCCACTGGCTCGTGGATAACAATAATTTGCTTTTTGTTTCACTTACACAAGGAGTTTATGTGGTATTATGGCATTTGTATTAACACACACATTTTCATTTATTTGTTATGCGATCTTACTATATTTTTTAAAACTGATTTTCTATAGTTTGTTTTTTCGTCTACGCTTTTTCGGTGTTGTCCGAGGTTGCATAATTGCTGGCTAATTCCCTTCGGACCCTTTTTTAAAGTTTAGTTTATAATCCACAGACATTAATGAAAATGATATTATATAGCTCTGTATTTTGTTATTTTGTATATATATATATATATATATATATATATATATATATATATATATATATATATATATATATATATATATATATATATATATATATATATATAGTGTTACCTGTATCACTGACTTATTCACTTGTACCTATCGTGGGCAATATATGTGTCAGCACTGTGTGGAAATCTTTGTCTTCACAGTTGTATGGAAGATGTTGTTCATTCTTGCTAACGTCATTTGTGTTGGCCATTTTTTTTTTTTTTTGGTTTTCCTTATAACTTAATTTGTCTGTTTCCACTAGGTAGCTTTAATTAATCAATGTTTAATACAGTTCTTTTAATCGCTCACTGAGTAACTGTGATAGTATATTTTCCTTATTACTGTGTGGATATAATAACGGATAGCTGTATGTATGAAATACTTATTTTATGTTGGTATAAATGGTAACACTCGTTGGTAGTATATAAATGCTATAATAAATGAATGAATATATACAGTATAGAATATTTGCTGTTGGTGGAAGTATTTAGTGACTGAATTATGCAGATAACTGAAGTAGGTATGTGTACGTAAGTGTAACTATACAGCACGTTTTATATGTTTGTGCACAAGTTTTTTTGTCTATCTGTGTAATGTATAAATGAAGTAACTATGTAACACTAGTTTTTACCGTAGTGGGAATGGTGTGAGTAATGGTGTCAAACACGAGTTGATTGACGTGGCGTCGTCTCAGCAAACACGCACAGTGATGTCGATTTCTCACCCTCTGGTAGCTGTGGTGAGTAAATGAGTGAAGAAAGGTGAGTAAGATGAGTTGTGAATATGGGCTTTGTATTGCTTCGTCGTCTTGACGTCTTCACTCCTTGCGTCAGTGTGGTGATGTTTGTGGAGGTGGGGGACGGATGGAGAAAAGGGCGGTGGTCTGGTGGTTGTTGCTGTGTTCTTGCTTTTCGTTTGCTTGTTTTGTTTTTCTTTCTCAATTTTTTCTCGGTCCTTTTTTCTTGTGATTTGCTTGTTGTGGGATGAAGAATGTCGCTACTTGTAGGTGCATGTAGAATTTTATATAGATGACTCGTGGAGTTGTTACTTGTAGTTGATCGTAGATGGTTGTAGTTCGTTGGTTCGTCATATAAATTGGAAGATTGTATTAATAATTTGTTAAACTACTGGCAAGGCATCGTGTGACCTCTTCATATCCACATCAGTGTGATGATCGGGGAGACGGAGAGAATGCTGTCAGGAGCTGGTTGTGAGTTGTTGGTTGTAACAGGTATTGCTTGTTTCTATCTTGATGATGTTGAATCTACCGTGGAACTGAAGCTCATCTTTGTTATAGTCTCACTTCCTTTTGTACAAATTCACAGTAGAACTGAAGCTAACCTTGGTTAGAGTCTCGCCTGCTTTTGTAGAAATTCACAGTAGATTCATTGATGAGGTTCGTACTTTTGCTGCCCCCATATCTTGTACAAACTTCGTAGCTTCTTATAGTGTTTTTTGTAGATCAGTTATACATATATTAGACTCATGGACGAGCGGTTGTTATACAAGAGTAGTTTTGTAAGTAGATAATCTTTGTTCCTTTTGACAATCAACGACAGGAGAGGTAAAGATTAGTATGGGACTATTTTTATTTGTCTTTGAAATAGGAACAAATTTTTTCACACCAGTGAAGTACAGAGTCCCACTGTTACCTTCCCACTGTCTCACTCTATCTCTCTCTGCCACCTTCTTGCCCCTGTTGCTAGCCTCCTTCTCCCCACTACCTGTCGGTTCTATGGCTAGCCCCTTTCTGTTCTCTGATTCCTACATTCTTGTATAGCAGGGATCGTGTCACGTGGGCCATACTGTCGTGGAAGCTTCTAGAACTCTGTATGTCTGTGTGTATGTACTGCTTCCGGTGAACTTCTAGCATTCCTTCACTTAAGTGTTTCAAGCTCGTTTCCAATTTGGTTGATTCTCGCTGATACACTTCCTGTCTCACACCCTGGCTTGGTACTTCTATCTATCTATCTATCTATCTATGAGTTGAATTTATTATAATATGGAGTCCTGACGTCGCTCGGTCACGCCAGCTGGCGGTCCTCCAACAGCATTCGTCAGTGACACATTATAATCTATTAATACATAACATTGATTATAATATTGTATAGACATAATATTCATGATATTATTGTATTTACCTAATGATATTCTAGAAACGTCATACATTTTAAACAAATTGTACATTTAATTGAACAAACGTGCTATAGCTAAATTGATTAGAGAATATTGTATAACATATTGTAAAATACTACATTACATATGGAGTTATCTTTTTAGTAATGTCAAAAATTTCACCTAACTTGTGTGATGATTCTGGTAATACAGAATTGTTGTAACATTGTATGAATTGTTATATTATTGTAATGTTACAGCATAATTGTTTTGTGCAGTTGCGGACATATCAAACAGAAACACTCCATCCACCAGCGAGGTGGTGTAATGCTCTCCGCATCTGGTAACACTGATAGGTATTGAAATTCACCAGGTTTCGTTCGGTCGCTCGGACAAATCGAATGCTGTGATCATTGCCGCTGTATGCAGTTATTAGTGATAAATTATCAGTCCCGCCAGCACTATACTGAAAATAACAACTTTTGTTAATATGTAATAAAATAATTTCACACCTTACATATTCGTATTTTATTCACATCAAACACACGGGCTTCGTAAGTTAGACTTTCTACAAACATCACGAACCAACAACATTTACCGACGGTCAGCAGAAGCCATTATGACATTATTTGAATTCTTGCACCATATTTACAAAATTACGGAGACCCACCTCCTCCCTGGCCGTGACTCTGAAACTTGTAGAACACTTTAACTGACGCAGTTTCATGAGTTGGCGCTATAGGAGGCAGGTTGGGGTGCCTTGGAGACAGGAGGAGGGAGGTACAGTCGTGGCCATAAATAATCACCTATCATCCTGTACCCCGTGCCTCAGACTGGTTCGTTTATGCTCGGCAAGTCACACTGGAGTTAGAGAAGCTGAGATGGAGGGGCCAGAGAGAGAGAGAAAGGAAGGTGGGTGGGGGGACGAGCCATGGTACTGGGGTGGAGTGAGGGAAGAAGGGAGGGAGGGTAGGTAGGGGAGGAAGAATGAAATGCGAAATTGCGGCCACATAATTTGTCTATTTTCTTCATTCAGGGCATCATATAAAGGAGTTACTATTCGGGAGATAAAGCTGCATTACACCTTGTATAGCGGCGTCAGATACCAAGATTTAGATAGCTGGTGATATCAAGAGCTGGCTCGTGACAGAAATACTGACGTGACAGATCAAACAAAAGTGCGGAGCCAGATATTTGTTTGTCCGTGTATTTTGACTTCAGACGCAGAATGGAATCTGGATGGCTTTGACTTCCGTAATGTTTGTGTAAGAAACGTCCTCTACCCTTACATGTAATTAATTTTTGGAACTAAATATTATATGCAACCTTTGACATGGCTGTGTCCACAGGAAATATAATCTCCCTCGCAGTATACACTCCCTCTATACAGTCACCATCATGTCAATTCAATAATTATTTAATGATATCTCTATATGGAAAGCCTGTTTAAAATAACTGTGCATAAAAGGTTAATAAATTTGATGTCTGTGCTCATGGGTGGATATGATAACTATCTCTTAGAATCTGTTAGAGGAAAATGGAAGCAAATGCCTACCCAAACTCCCAAAATATATGTGTCATTGTTTACCGACACTGGCCAAGCCAAAGCAACCAGGAAAGCCTTAGTAAGTAGTCCAGTGGCCTTATGCCTTAAAAACCTCATGCAGGTTTCGCTACACCGAGGAAACAATGTTATTGATGGTTTGGTGGTTTCGTATGAACAGCTTTCACTCGTTCTTGGTGTGCTGGAGGAGGCAGGCTCGTGTCCTCTCGTTCGCTGGCTTCCACTCGTTGACAATCTGGGCTCACACAATCTCGATGGCTCTGCACTAATATTTGATTTGTCACGTCAAAATATTTCTCCCACGAGCCAGTCCTTGAAACCACCACCTATGTAATGCTTGTTATCTGTCGCCGCTCTACATTATCTACCGAACAGTAACTCCTTTATATGATACCCTGAATGAAAGAAAATAGACAAATTATGTGGCCACAACTTCACATTTCATTCTTCCTCCCTTACCTACCCTCCCTCCCCTTCCTCACTCCACTGCAGCCTCATCGCTCGTCCCCCCCGCCACCTTCCCTTCTCTCTCCGGCCCCTCCTACTCGGCCCCTCTTACTCCAGTGTGACGTCGCGCATCATAGAGCCAGCCTGAGGCACGGGGATAGGTGATTATTTATGGCCATGACTGTAGGTGAGGATGGGGCAATAGTGTTCTGGCTGGTGGGAGGGGGGTTGTACAGGAAACGAGTGATGGGGTAGGGGAGAGTAGACTGTGGCAGGAAGCTAGGATGGGATGGTGACATGGTGCCAAATCAGCTATAGTTTACCTTTGATTATTGAATTTGGTAGTCAGGCCTTTAAACGTAGTCTACCAGCATGTTTTGTTATATAGTCCGTAGGATGACCTACTTACCACGAGGTGACACATTACACAAACCCTGCATTATTAGTGTATGGTGACGACTGCGTAATCACATGGTGATGTATGAAAGGCCCCTCGAATGTTTGCCTGATGTCACACCTGTTGTCATAGCGATTGGGAGCTCTTCTTGTTGCGTTTGCGTAGTAACATCTTGGATAACGACTGTGATATCGATAGCAGAGGAAGGGGAGGATGAAATTTTCTCTTGCCACAATAAATACTAGTCAACAGTAGTGATACGTGCCTATGGTTCCCGTTAATATCTGTATGGCACAGATGTAAAGTAAAACGTTATTTACTTGGGGGGAGGGGGTGGACTGGGTTCCAGAACACAGGTGGCGATATTGGGGTGGGCTAATAGGTGGGTAGAAAGGTGCTTTATCAGCTGTACTGCAAGATTTATGTCAGATTACTGTAAACCCTACACTGATAGAGTAAATCGTAATATGAAGGACGTGTAACTGTTAAGCAACATGATTCACAACCCCAGTATCCAGTTCACTGTTCGCCCCTCCCTTTTCCCGACAACTGCGTGCACTCAGACATGGGTACCGACGGAGAGGGGAGATGGCAAGAATGACTGCTACACCATGAACAGTGGATCACATGTTTATACATCAACGAAAGTGGTTTACCCGTCTTCTGTAATGGATTGCAATGCACACCGTTACTCAACCAGGGCTACAGCTCCATGTTCGGACACTGCTGAGATGTGTGGCTCAGAAACTGCTCTCTGTGAACAAGGCAATGGACAGTGGTCCTCGTATTAATCTTTATCCTGTCAATTTCACACAGTGTGAACGCTACTCGGTTGTTTAGCTTAAAATTACACACTGCAGATAAAGAGTATGTTGCATTTAATACAAGTGATTTCAGTAACTAATGGCATAACTAATATAATATGCACATGCTCAGACTGAATAACTGCAGACATTACAATCTTGTTCCACCATTATTGCCTCGAGGATTTGTGAAGGAAAGCTTGGGGCATACGACAGTTGCTCAGTATGAACCTAAATATAACCAATAACCACTGACAATGTGTAAAAGCAACAGCCAAACACGGTATACAGAAAACGGTAACATAAAGCTGGGTTAAGTAAATCCACCTTTATTTTACGCAGGTGCCATACAGGTATTAATGATAATTTCATAGGGACCATCATTATTGTCAGACTGTTTGTATTTATTGGTAATAAAGAAAAAATCTACATAGGCCTATTCCTACTCTGCAATATCAGTCGTCATCCATGATGATACTACGTTACAGACTACAAGAGTAATACCAAATCACTATGACAACAGCTGTAACATCTGACAAACTCTAGGGACGTGTCATATATCTGTACATTAACATACAGTCACCATACTTATAATACGGGGTTACTGAGCCACCTAGCAGAAAGAGTGTCGTGAATTGTTACAAACCATGACGGTCAGTTAACACGTGGCAACGTCAACATAATGTTTCATGGTCTGACCATAAAATTCCATATTCTCCATGAAACAATGATTTAGCCCAGTCATCACCCTGTAATCTGTCCCTCCCACTGTAGCTCCTGTCCTTTACCATAGTCCACCGTCCCCGACTCAATCACTCCTCTCCTCTAGCCCTCAGTTCGACCACTACTGTCTCCTTCCTCACCCACCTCCCTCCTCCTGTCTCTCAAGACCTGTGGCGCCACGTCCTGTATGTAGTGAACTTGTTTCTATTTCAGAGGTCTACCAATGTCAGGTTCACGGCAGGGTGGATGGGCGTCACGATAATTCACTGTTCAGTGATAGTTGTGGGAAAGCTGTTAACTATGACTTACATGATGAATTATTTACTGTTGCATCGTTCATTACTCGAAACTAAACCACTCATGAAATCCGTGTCATTCATAATAACCGCCATTATCTACAGGGTGTATTGTGTGACAATTTTAGAAAACTTGCCCTAATCATGACATGCTGTTATTAGTATATTTCCTGGGGAACACTTTATATAATATTGTACCACCAATAACTGCGCCCAGCGGCAATGATCACCGCGTTCGGTTCGTCCCAGCGACCGAACGGAATCTAATGAAGTTCTACATCTATCAGTGTTACCAGGTAGGAAAGCTTTACAACTTCCTTGTGGACGGGGTGTTTCTGTTTGATATGTCCGCAACTGTATACAATTTTATTGTAATTTTTACATATGGTTTGTAGTTACATAATTGTAGCAAGTGTAACATAATTCTAGTAACACAAGTAATATTGTAGTAACAATGTAGTATTGCATAATTGTAAAATTGTATGAATTGTCACATAATTTTGTTACATAATAACTGTGTTGTAATTGTTTCATATCGTTAGTAGTTCCATAACTGTAGCAAGTGTAACATAATTCTAGTAACACTGGAGTAATATTGTAGTAACACATAACTGTAACATTGTATGAATTCTTACATAATTGGATTGTTACTTAATAATTGTATTGTGATTGTTACATATCGTTTGTAGTTACATTATTATAGCAGGTGTTACATAATTCTAGTAACACTGCAGTAATTTTGTAGCAACATTGTAGTAATACACAATTCTAACATTGTATGAATTGCTACATGATTGTATTGTTACATACTAATTGTATTGTACATAATTGTAGCAAGTGTAATATAATTCTAGTAACATTGTAGTAATATTTTAGTAACATTGTAGTAATACATCATTGTAACATTGTATGAATTGTTACATAATTGTGTTGTTACATAATAATGGTATTGTATATAACTGTAATTGTTACATATCGCGTGTAGTTACGTAATTGTACCAGCTGTAACATAATGCAATCGTTTGTCATTACATAATTGTAGTAATTGCTGTAATACTGTAGTAACTGCAGTCCTGACATCGCTAATCCGATCATGCTGCAGTCGATGATAATGATGTGCCTTGCCATTGGCTCGTGAAGAACAATAATTTGCTTTTTGTTTCACTTATACAGGGAGTTTATGTGGTATTTTGGCATTTGTAGTAACACTTACACCTATTTTCATTTATTTGTTATGCGGTCGTACTGTATTTTTTTTTTTTTAAATTGATTTTCCATAGTTTACTTTTTCTTCGTCTACGATTTCTCGGTGTTGTCCGAGTTTGCATAATTGCTGGCTGATTCCCTTGGGACTCTTTTTTTCAGGTTTAGTTTACGTATATTAATGAAAATGATATTATTGTCACGGGGTTTTTAAAATAAATGCAAATATTATTTAAATGATAATAATGTTCAATAATATTGAAGAGCAGGGACAATGATTGTCTTGCTAAATCAAGCAATAATTATTTCACGCTGGCTTGCTTCGCACGATTCTCTAAGAACGAGAATTTATAAACTTTCTCAACAGTACACAGCAGAGACTAATTACTCAATTGCTATTTATTGGTACTGTTAGCCTCTGGAGAAAGTTACTTCACCCCTGACAATAAATAACTAATACTATTAATGATATCAGGTTCTTGCTGGTGTTTAACTCCTAGAAGGCACAACGAATTTTAAGCTTAATACAACAAGACTGGCCTAAGTACCAGTTATGAATGGCAAAACGTTTATGCAAGCTAGGAGCTCTAAGGGAAATAAGCTTAATTATGAAGAAATGAAACACGAGTTTACATTACATTAAGCTAAAGAAAAAGAACTGTTAAATTTATTGATTACAAAATAAATTTAACGTTACATATCAAAATCAAATTAATGAGATCGCACTCACTCACTCACTGAAGAGCTAAATTCTTACGCCTAGGGAAAAACACCTTAACTAAACTCTTAAGTCTAGAAAACGAAAAGAAAATACTGGTCAATGAATGTGGTGTATCACCAAGAAGGGTGGGAGCCTGGAGAACTGTAGTCTAGTGGAGTCTCGGTGCTAGCTGACCTCTCTCACTGCTGGAGCACAGTACCTCACTCCGTCACGACAGACACTTGACTGCCTAACTCGTGGGAAAGAAAGGGAGCGTTAGGGCAGCATTTTTTAACGGTTAGAGTGAGCGAAATCGCGCCCAAAACAAATCGCTCAGCTGAAGCGCTAATGGCTCACACAAAGACGATCACGTATGACAATGAAAAATTGATTTGAAAAAGGCTCCTGACCGAATGAGCGGTTACTGAACGATAAACTGGGATTCCACTTGAGTTCGTGGTTTCCCACAAAAGCCAATGTCACTAGCCGACTCGTGACGTTACGCCCCATGAAAATCAAATCTTTCTTTCTTCAGAAAAAAGATTTCAATATACATACATATAATTCCTAACTCAGTCACACAAGATTCACACTGTGGTGTGTGTGCTGTCCTGCTACAGGAGAAAGTCGCAGTCGCCAGTGAGCGAAAAAACCTCGTATTTACGTTAATAGAGGCAAGCTTGAGGGAAAAACTCCGTGACGACGGTGAAAATCCTGTACTCAGGTCAAACTGAGTGAAAGTTCGCTACATTTACACTGACAACTAATTGTTGTGTAGGGTGGTGTATGTAATACACGGTGTAGGTGTGACAGTTGTAGTGTAACTGTACCTATGTGTGAAATGACACAGTAATATTAATAATATGGCAACGACGAAAGGCAGAGGAGAAGAGGCGGCAGCTTGCGGCAGACGATCAGCTGGCCCGCACAGCAAAACTGCTACACCCATTGCTGTACCTGCAGAATCAATCAAGGTGGAGCATCAAAATTGTCAATGAGACAAAAATTCTTATTACGTTACAATTACTCTCTCTGCCTAGCAGTCAGTACATGCTACGACAGGTACGCTCTAGCTGAAAAATACGAGTGACAGCCTAAGCTTCGTACATTCGAGGTCGCCATTAATTTATTAGGTAGATTATTAACCAGGAAACGTAGTCCATGGACGCTGTTGTCTCGAGGACTCGTGTAGTTTACTGGTTAAAGCTTAACTTTACACTTACGATTAGTGTCGGCAAGTTGAGAATCCTTATGCAAACTCGGGCTCACGTAGCCTCGAACTGCACATGGGTCCTCAACCTGTGCCTTAACCTAGTGCCTATATTAATATCGGGGAGCTGAGAATCCTTGTGCAAACTCTGGCTTCTGTAGCCTCGAGTCGCCTCTGTGGAGTTCTCTCTCGAACTTCCCCCCTTAAACTACGGAACATGTGCATGTACAGGCCCTGGACATACTGTGTCCTGTGGGGCCAAGTGAGACGTCAGGTCCTCAGGTCTACACTTTTGACTGGGAACCAGGCTGGTCCTTGGATTACTCAAATCTCTGAGGAAGCCTATCTTACGGAACCCAGCATACAACAGTTTGCTAGATAGTAAGCAGTTAGTAGGTGAGACATCAGGTCTACTACACCCACATTGCCACTACCCTGTCTCTCAACTGATTCAGAGATTACAGGTGTGGTTACAAACGGCACAGGAAGGACATGTCCCTGATTAGTGGTGTTACTTTGACACACATTGCAGGAACGCACAAAGCTATGTCTCGTCCCATCCCTTGCCAGAAAAAGCTCGGATACGGCCCTGGGTCTTCCTTTTGCCCATGTGACCTCCTGAGGCTGAACAATGACCCCATTGTAACACTGCTAGGCAGTACTTGGCAGGAACGACAAACTGCAGTCGAACCTCGCCCTCGGGTGTTCGTGACTCACGGTAGAGCCGTCCTTGTTTACGAAGGAACTTGGCTCGACCTCCCGTGAATACTTAATCACTCGACCCTTTTGTTTGTTCCACACGGCAGCAAGTGTTGGGTCAGAATGTTGTTCTTGTACAACAAGTTGGCTACACATCAGATCTTGCGGCGATTCAATGATCACTGGGGTGACACAGTCTGGAGCCTCAGCCATGGCTCGTGTTACCGCAGCCGAAGTCTGGAGTAAGCGTCATGTTCGGTGCAACTATCCTTGACACCAGAAATGTTGCCTATAATGAGATCAAATAAGGGTTCTGGCATGACAACTGCGAGTGTCGTACCAGTATAAAATGGAGATGCCACCTGGATACATGCCTCAGGGAACAATCTCAATAAGGCATGGATCTGTCGACCTGTATACTGCTCAGGTTGACAGAGCAACCTGAGGAACCATTATCTCTCAGGACCTTCACAGGAATGTCTCCCACAAACCCTGGCTGAACAAGGAAGGTACTGTCACCTGTGGGAGGGCCTGTGGAGAAAGCAGCTAGCCACTCATGAGGGTGCTGAATTGATGCGGCAAACATTGTGCCTTGAGAATTATATACTTGAGGGGTTGTACTCACTGCCTGGGAAGATGGAACATTGGCCATCTGTGGAGGGAGGTTCACTGTCACTGTGGGACTAGTGAACTGTGGGGGAGTACCCATACTGGTAGGGACGTGACCACCATGCTGCTGCTGAGGAATGAAGGCTGCGTTCGCTTCCTGCCTCTTTTGAGCTGGTGGTGAAAAAGTTTGTCCCGAGCTGTCGGTTGCGTGGCTAATACTGCTGCTGGTTAGGGTACTTGTTGTAGTCACTCTTAAAAGAAAAGACCCCCCTGCGTTAGAGGCAATATAACTCGGGGTATTCAGTGTTGGTAACAGTGTATTTGACGTCAGCCATATGGTGAGATGAGGAGGGGTGTTTGAGAGGAGGGCGGAGTTAATCTGCACGAACACTGCTTCAATCCACATTTCGAGTCAAACATAAATTATATCTGACTTGTTATCAAGGCATATGTATGTAACCCATCACATTTGAAAAAGTTTATCATTAGCTGAATAAAATCGTCAGCCGGTGGCAGGAATAAGATGCAAATGAAACCCCCGGCCTCAAGGGTTAAATGAATGGGCTCGACACAGAATGAACTTTGAATGAACTTCCCCCAAACGCAGCTTCACACCCCCACACCTGACGTCATTTACAGTGTTACCAGGACCGATATCATATTAGTTGAAAGGTGTCATGGCCGGGGGGGTCCTTTCTTTTATGAGTGACTGTACCTCTTTCACTCTGGTTTCCGAGTGTTTTGCCCCTGGTCCTTCCACTGCGGTTTTGGACCTTGGCCATTACTCTGAAAATGGCCTTGTTGCTGGGGTTCAATCTGAGACGGTTTCCCAGATTTATCAGCTTTCCTGTTCCAGGTATGCTGCTTACGAGTTTGATACCCGTATGCAGTAAAGTATGCGTCAGCCTTTTCTGCCATTTGGCTGGCATCTTTCACCTGGCAGATCTTAAGCTGTGCTATGAGCTCAGCAGGCCACGACCTCTCTATCTGTGTATGCAGCATAAGGTCAATTATCCCCTCATGCGTGGAAGGAGTTTCATCTTTCTCCATCCACTCATTTAAGTAAGCAGTGAGACGGTCGAGGAACTGAACAGCTGTCTCCTTGTCTTGGAGACGAGCTCGCATGAACTGAACATTGGCGTCGTCTACCGTGAGACCATACGCCTTAATGAGTGCAGCTTTCATCATCTCATACGTGAGATTGTCTCTACGAATTCTATGGAGAATATCGAGGGCAGGGCCCTCAAATAAACTAAGAAATTGAAGCCGCTTAGCTGCCTCATCCAGTTGATACATGTCTGCCATGTCCTCAAAACGAGCTATGTACGGCTCGATTCGCTCGCCTTCCTTGTATGAAGGAAGCTTGATGCGTGGGGTCGCCAGGACATGTGCATGGAGAACGCTCGTGGAGCTTTGACCAACTGCACCAGATGTATCTGAAGCCAAGGAATCTCGCTTGAGCTTCAGCATTTCATATTCGTGTTTTTCGCGTGCTTCTCGCTCGTCACGTTCGTGTTCTCGTTCTCTCTCTCGCTCCTCACGCTGTTCTCGCTCGTGTTCTAAGTCGAGTTCGCGCTGTTTTCGCTCGTGTTCGCGCTGTTCTCGCTCGTATTCGCGCTGAATCTTACGCTCTTCACGGGCATCATTCTCGCGCTGCTGGTCCATATTATGCCGTGAGAGTATGTACTCTTTAATTTCAGTTGGGTCTGTAAAAATATGGTGGTAGCCATGTCGCTAATTTACTGAGCAAGCTGAAACTGGAGTACTGATTGCTGCTTCACAAACGAATACTAATAAACACAAGTAAAGAATACAAACACAAGCTGAAGTGGTGACCAGTCTAATCTAGTTAACTGGCAAAAGAATAAAGCAAAAATGCAAATGACTGGGAAGACTCAATAATTAACACAATGGGTACGGCGGCTACCCAGGAGCGAATAAAATTGTCTGGCGTTACCAAAAAAGTAAAGTACTAAATAAAGTTAAGTACTCTATGGATTAATAAAGCAAAAAATTCACTTGCTAAACTAACGGTAAACACCAGTAAAAGCTTGTGCCTATCAACTTTAATGATAAATACCTAAATATGAATGAGTGAGTATTCTCTCGTGAATAGCTTTAGAGCTAGGAGTTAATATCCTGGAATGAGGTCGCCAATTGTCACGGGTTTTTTAAAATAAATGGAAATATTATTTTAAATGATAATAATGTTCAATCAATATTGAAGAGCAGGGACAATGATTGTCTTGCTAAATCAAGCGAAGATTACTTCACGCTGTCTTGCTTCGCACGATTCTCTAAGAACGAGAAATTATAAACTTTCTCAACAGTACACAGCAGAGACTAATTACTCAAGTGCTATTTATTAGTACTGATAGCCTCTGGAGAAAGTCACTTCACCCCTGACAATAAATAACTTCAATACTATTAATGATATCAGGTTCTTGCTGGTGCTTAACTTCTAGAAGGCACAACGGATTTTAAGCTTAATACAACGAGACTGGCCTAAGTACCAGTCGTAGAGGTGGAGGAATGCATGCAGACAGTTCAAAGGAGCAGTGACCATTGAAGTAGCGATAGAAAAAGAGACAAAGATGCAACAGTGCGGCGAAAAGACAGTTTGAAGGGAGTCAGTAAGAGGAGGAGAGTTAATGAGATGAAAATCCTTTGACTCCACCCTATTGAGAAGAGCTGTATGTGGGGAGCCTCCCGCTACATGAGAGTTGTACTCTATGCAGGGGAGGATAAAACCCCTGTATGGGAGTCAACAGTTGTGCATGGGTAAAGGAAGGAGCGGAGTCGGCTTATACACCCAATCTCTTGGAAGCAGATTTTACAAGAGATGTAATATGATCTTTCCAAGATAAGTCCCGAGTAAATGAAACCCCAGGCATGTTCAAGGATGATGCAGGATTAAGCTCAATATTATTAAACACTGGTGGGTACACCTGTGGAGAGATTTTGTCGGGTTGATAGGTGCAAAAACTGAGTCTTTGATGCATTAAAAATAACGAGATTATTTGTACCCCAGTCAGAGATTCCGAGCCAAGTCAGACATAAGGTGTGCCATAGCCTCATCCTTTGTTTGTTGAAGTAAACACTGAGATGGACGTTGCAGGAATCGAATGGAAAGGTGAAGGGTGGAGTCATCAGCGTATGAGTGAATAGGGTTAGATGTACAGCATGGGTCATTGATGAATGAAAGGAAGAGAGCTGGTGATAGGATAGGACCCTAAGGAACAGCAATGTGATAATAGATCTAGGAGAAGAACGATGGCCGTCTGGCAGCTATAGAACGACCAGAAAGGAGGCTAGGAGATGAAGGCACAGAGAGAAGGATAGAAACCGTAAGAGGGCAGTTTGGAAATTAAAGATTTGTCAGACTCGATCGAAAGCCTTTGAGTTGTCAAGTGCAATGGCAAAGCTTTCGCCAAAGTCCCGAAAGGAGGATGACCAGGAGTCCTGAAAGGTAGGTGAGAAGATCGCCTGTGGAGCGTCCCTGACGGAACCCATACTGACCACCAGAAAGAAGGTTGTGATAGAAAAGATGCTTTAATTTTTTTCTGTAAGAATAGACTCAAAAGCTTTTTGAGATACAGGACTAACGTTAAAGCAATTGGACGATAGTTAGAGGGTTGGGAATGGTCACCCTTCTTTGGGACTGGCTGAGAGCAAACTTCCAGCAAGAAGGAAAGGTACAAGTTGATAGACAAAGGCGAAAGAGTTTGCCTAGGCAGTTTGTAAACACAGAAGCACAGTTCTTGAGAACAACATGAGGGACTCCAGCAGGCCCACATATGCCTTACTAGTATTAGGACCTGTGATGGCAGAAAATACATCAGCTGAAGAAATTTATTATGTCAGCCATGGGGAAATTAGAGGGGGGGATGTGATGGGAGGAACAGCACTGGAATCGTCTAAGGTGGAATTGGAGGAGAAAGTCTGAGCGAAGAGATCTGCTTTATCAGTAAAAGAAATAGCTACAGAGTCATTAGGAGTAGAACAGAGGGAGGGAAGGATGATGAGGTAAAGTTGTTAGAAAAGGTTTTGGTAAGGTGCCAAGAAGGAGCGAGAAGAATTCGAGATAGAGAGTTGAGAGCATTTTGTATGGATGAAATTATTTTTAGCAGAAGCGAAGAACAGACAGCACGATTCAGGGCAGAAACGTATAAAAGATATGATTCAGGGGTGGGTTGGCTCCAGGTACCTTTTATAGACCCTCTCCTTGTTGTGGACAGCATTAGAACAACCGTGATTATCAAAAGGATATGAGAAAGGAGACGTATGTTTCCATGCCTGGGAGAATAACCTCCGTAATGCGCAAGGCACACTGAGATGGCTCCCGGCCATGGAAGCGTAATCATTGCGGGGAAAATCAAAGAAGTACTGTCTGAGGGCTTCCCAATCCGCAGCTCCAAAGTGCCACAGACGACGTTTCTTTGGAGGGTCCGCAGGCCGTACCGAAGCGATATGACAGAGTTAAGGTGATAAGGTTGTGATCGGAGGAGCCCAACGGAGAGAAAAGATTAAGTGTAAGCAGAAGGATTAGTCGTAAGGAAGACGTCAAGTATGTTGGAACTCTCTCCAAGGCTGTCATGGATACGAGTAGGGTGCTGTACAAGCTGCTCTAGGTCATTAAGAAAATTGCATACATTATTGAACAAATTCACTATAGTTAAATTGATTATAGAATATTGTATAACATATTCTAAAAAATTATATTATTGTACATATGGAGTCATCCCTTTAGTAATGTCTAAATTTACACCTAACGTGTGATGATTCTGGTAATACAGAATTGTAGTAACATTGAATTGTTACATAACTGTATTGTTACAGAATAATTATTTCTGGACATACTGTAATTGTACTGTAATTGGTACATATCGTTTGTAGTTACATAACTTTGTAAGCAAGTGTAACTTATAACTCTGGTAGCACTGCAGTAATATTGTAGTAACACTGTAGTATTACATAATTGTAACATTGTATGAATTATCACATAATTGTCTTACATAATAACTTTATTGTAATTGTTTCATATCGTTTGTGATTTACATAACTGCTGCGGAAGTGTAACACAATTCTAGTAACACCGCAGTAATATTATAGTAACACAGTAGTAATACATAATTGTAACATTGTGCCAATTCTTACATAGTTGTACTGTTAAATAATAATTGTATTGTAATTGATACATATCTTTTCTAGTTACATAATTGTAGCAAGTGTAATATAATTCTAGTAACACTGCGGTAACATCGTAGTAACATTGTAGTAATACGTAATTGTAACGTTGTATGAATTGTTACATAATTGTATTGTTACATAATGATTGTATTGTACATAACTGAAATTGTTTCATATCGCTTGTAGTTACGTAATTGTAACAGCTGTAACATAATGCAATCGTTTGTCGTTACATAATTGTAGCAATTACGGTAATATTGTAACTGCAGTCCTGGCACTGCTAATCCGGTCACGCTGCAGTCGATG
>NC_137015.1:52970-57970 GCF_032717465.1 Coenobita brevimanus
CACTACTATCCATTTCATGGACCGTGTATCATGTTTTTTCTCAAATATCTTTCAAACTAATCAATTGATCGGTATGATACTTTGACACAATGTACATGACACTTCCCGCTAATTTTTGGTAATATACGGCATTGCCAAGTGGTGTTAGTGAAGGCGTTTACTCTTGACGTTTAAAGGCAAAGTCGCGTGAGCCCTGCAGGGCTAATCTACACAAACGAACGTCCGCTACCCCCCATTTCCTTCCTCTCCCTCCCTCTCTCCCTCCCTCCCTCTGTCTCACTGTTTCACTCTCTTTCTCTCAGCATTCCCCCCAATGCCTGTATGTAACATACAATATGCAATAAAATACCGTTTACCATTATATTATTCAGTAGTAGCAGATAACTGGAAAGTTCTTCATGAAAAGGATATAGCGTGGTCTGACCTAACGACCATAATAGGCTAGTGGTTAAGTTTTCCCAACGAGGGTGTCAGGTGCGGGGTTGTCTGTCGGCTGCAGCACTTGTAGTATACCTACTGACTGCATCAGGCTAGTGAAGAACACGGATGCCTCATCGCTGTCATGGCCGCCATGTTACTGTGTCCGCTTCGTTGCAGAAATGCAATTGCACTCCGACTCCTAACCATATACAGAATGGAGAAAGCTGACAATAGATTAAGGATTAATCTCAATAGGTAAGTGAATCTTCAAGTGTATAAATACATAACAACACACTCACACGCAAAAAGCACACACATATTGGTCACTCAATCAATCAATGCATCTATCTCCCTATCAAATTATCTATTACTTTGTCTCTATCTCACCCGTAGTATACAAAACGGTGGCTCACCATTATCCATTCAATAATTGCTACACTCGTTGTAGTAAATAGGTTGTTATCTATTGAAAGTATATATTTATGAAAACACAACAACAGTATTGTGACATTCTTGAATATTCACGAATGCTTTACAGACTATGTTATTGTTTTTAACTGCATGCTTCTGTATGTATTCTACAATTTTAGTTTTTCCTGCACAGGCCTTATGATAGCGTAGCAGATGTCATGGGAATGACGGTGGGAGCAGTGCGGCCACTTGTACACCGCAACCCGGGTTCTCGCAGTGGTACACGAACACCACCACCTGGGACAGACACTCCCCCTGCAACACCACCAGGCACACCGACACCCACCTCCACACCACGTCTCTTTGACAATTTTGCCATTGGTGCCATACGCCGCCATGTACATGGTGAATTTGCTAAGAAACATACTTTCACCATTAGCACGTTGACAGACGACTTACGGAAAAAGGACATCATCCCTAGTGAAACCTCAGACACAGCGGTGTGGCGATTACTACACAGCATGGGGTTGCGCTATAAGACCTCACAGAGGAAAATGTACGTACGCAAGGAGTCACTTGATATTGTGTGCTGGCGCACTGGCACTCTCCGATCACTCAGGGAATATCGGAATGAGGGGAGACGAGTGGTATACGTTGATGAGACATGGTTCACCACGAGGATGCATCCCAGCAAGGAGTGGGTGGACACCACAGCCTGCGACCAGTGCCGCCTACAGTCGTCAGGTCCCGCCTGGAGAGGGTGAGCGCTTTGTGGTTGTTGCTGCGGGCACAGCTGACGGTTTTGTTGACGATGCATTCTTGTGCTTCCCAGCAAAAAACAAAAGTGGTGACTGTCACGGCGAAATGAACAGTAATCTCTTCCTCCGCTGGCTGACGTCGCAACTCCTTCCAGCCTTGCCTGAGCCATCAGTGCTGGTGCTTGACAATGCGCCATACCACAACCAGCTGAGTGAGGAAAGTCGCTGCCCTACCACCTCCACCATCAAAGCAGGCATCGTGGAATGGTTGACGTGCCGCCAGATACCATTCCCACCACACGCCACACGCCCTGAGTTGCTGCAGATCTGTAAGCAGAACCGGCCACAACCGCTGTACCAGATTGATGACGTCATCCGTGCATGGGGTCATGAAGTCGTCCGACTGCCACCAGCTCATCCTGAGCTCAACGCCATTGAGCAGGTCTGGGGTTCAATGAAAAAACATGTGCGTTCCTCACTGCAGCGGTTCACTCGGGCAGATCTGCAGGCCAGGGTAGAGGAAGCCAAGCTTAGCGCAACAAGGGAGGTGTGGGAAGGTGCAGTGAGACGGCCCAGAGCCTTCGAGGATGAGTACTGGTGCACGGATAACATCCATAAGCGTGTAGATCCCGTAATTGTCAACATCGAGAGTGATTCCGAGGATGATTTGTTCCTTGATAGTGACGAAGACTGTGAATAAACTTTCTGTAATGTGCTCAGTTGTTTGCATCACTTTTCTACCTATTATGATATTTATTATGAGAGAGAGAGAGAGAGAGAGAGAGAGAGAGATTTTCATAAATCCATTACGGCCCTATTATGTTGTGTTGATTATATACCGTACCGTACTGGTTTGTAAGTTAAACTGTGTGATTTAATTTTGGATACCTTATCTTACCTGCTCGTAGTAAACACGTCGATATGGGGGGTAAAGGAATTAAGAGATCGTGATAGTAGGCACATTATATTGGGTGAATAAGGTGACGGTCATACGCTCTTTAGTCAACTCCCGTTTATATAACTTCAGGACATACAATAACAATGATTAAATGAACACAGACTCTACAAACAACGACACACTGTATTTATGATACCCGATACTAATCATTATAACATGATAGAGTGGACAGAGGGGGGGGGGGCCACGGGAAGGCCAGCAGGAATGAGGGTTGAGGGGGGAAGTGAGGAGGGGGAGGGGGGAAATGAGGAGGGGGAAGGGAGAGGGGGGAGAGGGAGGGAGGTAGGGAGGGAGAGGAAGGGGATGGGGAGTAGCGGACGTTCGATTGTGTTGATTAGTCTGGCGACTCACGCGACTTTGCCTTTAAACGTCAAGAGTAAACGCCTTCACTAACACCACTTGGCAATGCCGTATATTACCAAAAATTAGCGGGAGGTGTCATGTACACTGTGTCAAAGTATCATACCGATCAACTGATTAGTTTGAAAGATATTTGAGAAAAACCATGATACACGGTCCATGAAATGGATAGTAGTTGAACATCTACCTGGGAATAAGTTAGTGTTGGGCGACTTTAACGCCCATCACTATCAATGGGGTAGCTTGAGGATTGATGGTCGTGGGGAGCAAGTAGCCGACCTAATACTACAGTCCAACCTCTGTCTTCTGAACGATGGTAGAGCGACTCGTGTAGATGATCGTACTGGTAACTTTTCGGCCATTGACTTATCTTTGGCCTCCCCTGGTATACATCAAGATTTCTCATGGGACCCTTACGACGACTCCTTGGGAAGTGATCATTTACCCATCTGTCTTTCTTATACACGCGACATCGTTTTGGACACTCCACCTCCAAAATTTAACTATAAGAAAGCGGATTGGAGATCCTTCTCAAGGATCGCCAATTTAGATATATCTGGGGAGACCATAGATGTTAAAGTCGAAAATATACCTACTTCCATATTACACGCAGCTGAGGCTGCTATTCCCAAGACGTCTACAGTTCAGGCGAAGCATAGAGCACATTGGTGGACGCCGGATTGCCGACAAGCATTAAGAAAACGCAATAGGAGATACAGGATTTTTGATAGTCAGCCCACTGAGAAAAATTTTATTGCATACAAACAGGCACGGGCTGAGGCAAGGAGAATAATAAGAAGGGCCAAACGTGACTCCTGGCGGTCCTTTGTGTCCACGGTGACTCGTACAACACCATTACGTAAAGACAGGTCCACTATAAGAATATTAAATAATAAAGGCCCATACATACGTATCACCACCCTGCGGGTTAATAATAACATCTATGACGAGCCCGTGGACGTTGCTAACATCCTCGCCAGGAGTTTTTCTCATGTAAGTAGCTCAGCCAATTATGATCCGCGTTTCCAACATCATAAACGCACGGCTGAGCTACAGATATTAGACTTTGCCACGGACGACGTAGACTTCCCGTACAACCAAGAGTTTAAGCTAGATGAACTGCTCCTTGCCCTAAAATCCTGTAAAGACACCAGCCCTGAACCAGACACCATCACGTATGGTATGATCCAGCATCTTAATCAGGACAACCTGATTAAGATGTTAGCATTGTACAATGAGATTTGGGCGTCTCGAACGTTCCCAAACTCATGGCACTTTGCGCACGTCATACCGATACCCAAAGAGGCTGGTCGTCTTATGAATCCCACTTCATTTCGTCCTATTGTGTTGACTTCTTCTCTATGTAAGGTGATGGAAAAAATGGTAAACAATAGGCTTCGTTTTGTTTTAGAGTCGAAGAATTTGTTAAATGATCAACAATGTGGCTTCCGTAAATACAGAAGTTCACTAGATCATTTAATGAATTTGGAGCATTGTATTGCAGAGGCATTTGCCAATAAAGAATTCATGATAGGGGTGTTCTTGGACATCAATAAAGCCTATGACATGACATGGCGACATGGTATACTAATGAAGCTCTATGTTTATGGTTTAAGTGGAAATTTGCCAATTTTTATTTCAAATTTCTTAAGGGACAGGACTTTGTCAAATTGCCCCGTAACGTAACATCGGATATATTTATCCAGGAAAACGGGGTGCCACAGGGAAGGGTTCTTAGTCCTACTTTATTTAGTATTATGATCAATGATATTCTGTCATCAGCTCCCATCTCCGGGAATCTTAAATACTCGCTCTATGCTGACGATTGTGCAATATGGCACTCCTCCCGTAATGCACAATTTTCGGCGGGCGGATTCAAGCAGCCCTTGACTCCGTCCACCTATGTGCCTTGCAGTGGGGATTTAAGTTTTCCGTCCGTAAGTGTGCCGCTGTAGTTTTCACTAATCGTAACGTACCTAATTTGTGCTTAACTTTGGATAATCAGGCGGTACCTTTTCAAATTTCTGTAAAATTTCTAGGAATACATTTTGATCGAAGAATGAATTTTAAACTTCACGTTAATACTTTGCTTT
>NC_137015.1:60470-62970 GCF_032717465.1 Coenobita brevimanus
TTTCTTTACTTGTACTAAATCCATTTCCTTCACTGCTTTTTTGCCCCAGTAATAACTGCATGCTCTTTTTCTCTCTCCTCTCTCCGTCTCTCCCTGTCCCCCGAGATTTCTTTCATTCCGCTCTTCCCACTGTCTTTCCCTCCCTCCCTCCCTCTCCCTCCACTTGTCTTCCCTTCTTAACATCCCCCTCCTCTTCCTTGCCCTAAAAATAACCCTATTTTCCTCCCACCCTTAATCTTTACTTTCCGCAAATTTCTCCACTTTGTCTGTTTCTCTGCCTCCCTTTTTACTTGAATGTTACATTCGTTCTACTCAGCCTCAATGCTTTCGTCTTATCCTGCCTATTTCTTTGCCTGTGTCTTGGCCAGAATAACACAATTTCTTCCTCCTTCCTGTTACTTGCCTCCTTTTCTAATTTTTCTCATTATCGTTCTCAGCATTCCGTTCCACAGCTGTCTTTCCCACTTTCTCCTTTTGTTATCCCTATTTCTATGTTTGCTCCATTCCCATTTTCTCTCAGCTGTCTCCCCTTTTGTCTCTACTTCCCTGTCTCCCGGCCTTTCTATTCACATCTCCCTTTTCTCTTTCCCTTTCACACTGCTTGCATCTCATTTCACCTCTGTCTCTTCTCACACCCTGTCTCTTTTCTTAGCTCTCGTTGTTCTCTCCTTGCCTCTCCCCTTCTTATTTTCTCCGTAACTGTCCTCTCATTCCTCAGGTTTCCACTCGCTCTCCCTTTCCGCCTGTTGCTCTCTCTCTTTCTCTCTCTCTCTCTCTCTCTCTCTCTCTCTCTCTCTCTCTCTCTCTCTCTCTCTCTCCCTTTCACACACACACACTTTGTAGTACACCTTTGCCTAACTTGGTTTATAATATATACTGTACTCTTCCTTTATTAGTTGTTCGAACTACACGTAATTAGAGGTGCTTGAACTACAGAAACCCCTAGCTGGCTGTGAGCGAGAGTATGGAGGGTACCGGGTGGGGTTATGGGGTCGGAGAGAAAAGTGAGGGGGTTTGATGGGCAATGTTCACTCCGTGACAAGGGCGTGAGGGTAGAGCCCTAGGGGGACCCGGCCTGTAGAGGGCAAGGGATTACCCGCAGGGGAGTCACTGCCCGGGTCACACTCGTCGGTGTGGTGCAGGGAGGCCCTCCCGTCTGGGGGCCTCAACCTGAGAGGTGGCCCTCGGGACTGGGGCTGAACAGCCTGAGTAGTCGGGCCTGTCGTCTCTGGCTCCGTGGAGTGAGGGAGCCGGGATCGCCTTCGTCAGGAGCCGGTGGGTCTGGCCTGGGTGTCCTGGGACTGTGGGCACCTAGGGGGAGAGGCGCCGACAGGGCTGGGCTGCGGCAGCTTCTCCTTCGGGACTCGGGCGGGAACAAGGATCTCCCAGGCGTGGATGGTAGGTCCGATATCGGGCCTTGCCACCACTCTAGTGTCACCTCCGGGGCTATATTCCCGGGTGGTGACGAAGGGCTCCCACAGGGAGGAAGAGGCTGGAGAAGGACTCACGTCACTCGTGTCCTCTCTGGTACGTCCTGAGGCCGGAGCCTTGGATCGCCTTATCCTGGTACGTACGTTGGCTGTGGCCGTGAGCTTACCCGGCGTACAAGGAGCAACTGAAGGGCGTACTGTACAAGGCCGCTCCTTCCCCACCAAGTATAGAGACCGTCGGCGCGGTGTTGCTCCCGTAGTAGGGGACAAGCTGGAGTGAGGGGCACAGAGGCCACACTTTCTCCAGTACGTACTGAGGCTACCTTCAGGGGCTTCTCTACCCTGGTAAGTGCCACGGCCGGAGCCGGATGCCTACCCGTCTTACAGAGTGCAGCTGAAGGGCGTACAAGGCTGCTCCTTCCCCGCCACGTATAGAGACCATTGGCGCGGTGTTGCTCCCGTAGTAGGGAAAAGCTACACGTACGATAGCAGGGGCTCTTTACCCTGGTACGTACTCTGGCCGTAGCCGGGAGCTGATCTTTCCGACCAGAAGCAACTGAAGGGCGTACAAGGCCACTCCTTCCCCGCCACATATAGAGACTGTCGGCGCGGTGTTGCTCCTGTAGGGGAGAACAGCAGGAGAGGGATGCACTGGTGCAACTCTCTCTCTGGGGTGTACTAAGGCCGGAGCCTTGGGTCGCCTTACCCTCGTACACTTTATTAGGCCGTATGTCGGGCTTGCAACGATCATGTACAGACGTCGGAATAAGTTGGTTTCCTTTTCTGTGTTTGTAACACTGCTCGATTGAGAGGTATTCCCTCCCCCTCCCTTCCTCATGGTCCCACACTCCCACCCAATCCCCTCACTTTTCTCTTCGCCCCATGACTCCACCCGGTACCCTCCATACTCTTGCTCACAGTCAGCTTGGAATTCTGTACTTCAAGCACCTCTCTAATTACTTGTAGTCCGAACAACTAATAAAGGAATAGTACAGTATATATCATAAAGCAAGTTAGAAGATTTACTACACACACACACACACACACACACACACACAGAAATAAATCTG
>NC_137015.1:65470-215470 GCF_032717465.1 Coenobita brevimanus
AGAGAGAGAGAGAGAGAGAGTAAAATGATGTAAGATGGGGAAAAGAAAGAGAGAAAGAGAGGTGGAGAGAAGAGTGAGAAGGAAAGGAGGGGAAGAAGAGAATACTGCGAGAGAGAGAGAGAGAGAGAGAGAGAGAGAGAGAGAGAGAGAGAGAGAGAGAGAGAGAGTAAAATGATGTAAGATGGGGAAAAGAAAGAGAGAAAGAGAGGTGGAGAGAAGAGTGAGAAGGAAAGGAGGGGAAGAAGAGAATACTGCGAGAGATAGAGAGAGAGAGACTTGGAATGGTAAGAACAATCAGGAGAAATACTGTTTAAAAAAGTGAGTGAGAGAAGAAGCTGAAGCAGAGAGGAAGAAAACACGCAGGTGAAAAAATGGAACAATGTTATAGGAGTGACACAGGGACGGCAGCACACACACACACACACACACACACACACACACACAGCTCGCTGGTGCAGTGGTAACGCTCTCGCTTGCCAAATGGTGGACGGGAGTTCGTGCCTCGCTCAGGTTGAGAAAAGTTTCACTAACGAAGTGGGTGGTTACTGTCCCCCTCGAGCAAGGGGACGGGTGTGTGGGTGTGTGAAGGTCACAGCCTTGCCCCTTAGATCGGACTATATGAGCTCTCAGCTCCCTTCCGGGAGGGTAAAAGCTGACGATCACGACCATCAAGTGATCCTGACCGACCCGGTGAATTACACACACACACACTTTTTGAACATTTGTCGACCTGTCTGTGCCTGTCTGTGTACTGCACCTCCCTCTCCTTATCTCTCTCTCTGGACCCTTTGTCTCATCCGCAGTTTCCTTTTCCCTCCTTCCCCTCTTTATAGCAATCTGCTGAGTCCCAACCTTCCTCCCTCTCTTTCCTTTCCTTCGTCTCTTCCCCTCTGTCACTCCCTCCTTACCTCACTCTTCTTTCTCCCTCCCTGTGTCATAACTTTGTCTTATTTTTTACATCTGTTACATGTGTTACCTTTTTTTTTTTTTTTTTTTCATTACTCTCCGTATTTCTTTACTTGTACTAAATCCATTTCCTTCACTGTTTTCTTTCCTCAGTAATAACTGCATGCTCCTTTTTCTCTCTCCTTTCTCCGTCTCTCCCTGTCACCCGAAATTTCTTCTTTCATTCCGCTCTTCCCGCTGTATTTCCCTCCCTTCCTCCCTCTCCCTCCACTTGTCTTCCCTTCTTAACATCCCCCTCCTCTTCCTTGCCCTAAAAATAACCCTATTTTCCTCCCACCCTTAATCTTTACTTTCCGCAAATTTCTCCACTTTGTCTGTTTCTCTGACTCCCTTTTTACTTGAATGTTACATTCGTTCTACTCAGCCTCAATGCTTTCGTCTTATCCTGCCTATTTCTTTGCCTGTGTCTTGGCCAGAATAACACACTTTCTTCCTCCTTCCTGTTACTTGCCTCCTTTTCTAATTTTTCTCATTATCGTTCTCAGCATTCCGTTCCACAGCTGTCTTTCCCACTTTCTCCTTTTGTTATCCCTATTTCTATGTTTGCTCCTTTCCCATTTTCTCTCAGCTGTCTCCCCTTTTGTCTCTACTTCCCTGTCTCCCGGCCTTTCTATTCACATCTCCCTCTTCTCTTTCCCTTTCACACTGCTTGTATCTCATTTCACCTCTCACTGTCTCTTCTTCTCACTCTGTCTCTTTTCTTAGCTCTCGTTGTTCTCTCCTTGCCTCTCCCCTTCTTATTTCCTCCGTAACTGTCCTCTCATCCCTCAGGTTTCCACTCGCTCTCCCTTTCCGCCTGTTGCCCCCCCCCTCTCTCTCTCTCTCTCTCTCTCTCTCTCTCTCTCTCTCTCTCTCTCTCACACACACACACTTTGTAGTACACCTTTGCCTAACTTGGTTTATAATATATACTGTACTCTTCCTTTATTAGTTGTTCGAACTACACGTAATTAGAGGTGCTTGAACTACAGAAACCCCTAGCTGGCTGTGAGCGAGAGTATGGAGGGTACCGGGTGGGGTTATGGAGTAGGAGAGAAAAGTGAAGGGGTTTGGTGGGAGTGTGGGACTATGAGGAAGGGAGGAGGAGGAGGGGATAGCTCTCCATCGAGCAGTGTTACAAACACCTTAGTCCACGGAAAAGGAAACGAACTTATTCCGACGTCTGTACGTGTGCATGAAAGTGTGTGTGTTCATATGCATGGATGTTTATACATCAACTGCTTATTCTTCAAGTATGTATGTATGTATGTATGTATATATATGTTCGTATATATATGTATATATATGTCAATGTATATACATATATATAATTTTGCCTTAATGACCAGGGGCTCCGGCCTCAATGGTCGATAGGAAAAAAAAAAAAAAAAAAAAAAAAACACTCAGGCTTTTGACCGGGCCGCGCACCCTAGCCTTATGCGTTCACAGAAAGTACTTTTATTGGGGGGACTTGGATAATTACTCTAAGGTTCATTCTCTGTCCTGCCGACACTGAGTTCTTTTGGGCTATTGGTAACTGCACTGTTCTTCACTTAGTCACTGTTCACTGTTCTTTTCCCCGATTTGTTCTCGACACAAGGGGAGTCACTATTTACCTGTATCTTCTGGGTAATGTTCACTCCGTGACAAGGGCGTGAGGGTAGAGCCCTAGGGGGACCTGGCCTTCAGAGGGCAAGGGATTACCCGCAGGGGAGTCACTGCCCGGGTCACACTCGTCGGTGTGGTGCAGGGAGGCCCTCCTGTCTGGGGGCCTCGACCTGAGAGGTGGCCCTCGGGACTGGGGCTGAACAGCCTGAGTAGTCGGGCCTGTCTTCTCTGGCTCCGTGGAGTGAGGGAGCCGGGATCGCCTTCGTCGGGAGCCGGTGGGTCTGGCCTGGGTGTCCTGGGACTGTAGGCACCTAGGGGGAGAGGCGCCGACAGGGCTGGGCTGCGGCAGCTTCTCCTTCGGGACTCGGGCGGGAACAAGGATCTCCCAGGCGTGGGAGGTAGGTCCGATATCGCGCCTTGCCACCACTCTAGTGTCACCTCCGGGGCTATATTCCCGGGTGGTGACGAAGGGCTCCCACAGGGAGGAAGAGGCTGGAGAAGGACTCACGTCACTTGTGTCCTCTCTGGTACGTCCTGAGGCCAGAGCCTGGGTCGTCTTACCCTGGTACGTACGTTGGCTGTGGCCGTGAGCTTACCCGGCGTACAAGGAGCAACTGAAGGGCGTACAAGGGCGCTCCTTCCCCGCCACGTATAGAGACCGTCGGCGCGGTGTTGCTCCCGTAGTAGGGGACAAGCCGAAGTGAGGGGCACAGAGGCCACACTCTCTCCAGTACGTACTGAGGCTACCTTCAGGGGCTTCTCTACCCTGGTACGTGCCACAGCCGGAGCCGGATGCCTACCCGTCTTACAGAGAGCAACTGAAGGGCGTACATGGCCGCTCCTTCCCCCCCACGTATAGAGACCGTTGGCTCGGTGTTGCTCCCGTAGTAGGGAAAAGCTACACGTACGATAGCAGGGGCTCTTTACCCTGGTACGTACTCTGGCCGTAGCCGGGAGCTGATCTTTCTGACCAGAAGCAACTGAAGGGCGTACAAGGCCACTCCTTCCCCGCCACATAATTATAGAGACTGTCGGCGCGGTGTTGCTCCTGTAGGGGAGAACAGCAGGAGAGGGATGCACTGGGGCAACTCTCTCTCTGGGGTGTACTAAGGCCGGAGCCTTGGGTCACCTTACCCTCGTAAACTTTATTAGGCCGTATGTCGGGCTTGCAAGGATCATGTACTTGCCGCCCACCCAGATACCGCTGCTCCTGACGTCATCTCCACCTCTTACTCACACGGCCCCTTCAAACCGAGGCCTGGGTCAAGTGGGAGTAGAGGGGGAGAGGAGGAAGGCGGAGAAAGGAGGAGTAGGGAAGAAGACGAATGTGGGGCAGACGAATATGGAGCGAGGGACGATAGGAGAATGGATCGCGAACGCCAGAAGTACCTGAAAGCAGCATATAGAACGCTACGACGTAGGCTGGGCGCACATTGAGACGCAGGTGACACAGGCAACGCAGCACAGAGCAGGGCAGAAAACTGCATCTCACTATTTTAAATGTAAGCGCGCACGTGGGCACACAGGGCAGCACAGCTTAGGTGCAGACCTGTGTCAGCCTGCGCCACGTAGTCTTTGAAACGCAGTTTCCTGCACACGTGCAGCACAGCAATTCATTTTGACAGTACTCACGATGTCGTCCTCCGAGGAACTTATAAAGGCTGTCCGCCAACAAAGAGTGCTGTATGACATTACTCATCCTGAGTACATGAAGGGATCTTGTAAAGACAAGATATGGGCTGTGATTGCATGCACTCTACAATTTAAAGATGGTGAGTATATTGTTGTATGAAAAATAATATCATGATCTTGCATACGTATACGACTGAGATACAGGCTTTCCTTTGATGTATGCCGTTGCATCTTGTGTGTGTGTGTGTGTGTGTGTGTGTGTGTGTAAGAGAGAGAGAGAGAGAGAGAGAGAGAGAGAGAGAGAGAGAGAGACAGACAGACAGAGAGACAGACAGACAGATGGTACCACTGAAGCCTTATATGGCTATCAAGTCAAGTACTTACTTGCTGTCAAGTCGTAAATAAGTGATTGAAATTTCCCTTGTGTCGAGATGAGACTCGGGATAATAAGTTAATGTTATAACTGTGTAATTTGTTCTGAAGTAGTGTAAATACTTTGTAGCAGATTGTTAAAAATTAAAGTAAAAATTGTTTCTGTGTTTTGTAACCTTAGTGTGGAACTGTTAATTTTTGGGAAGTCAAGGAGGGAGTCTGGGGCAGAAAGGGGTATTTAATATCTTGTAGCCCTAACCTACGAGGTTACAGGTCCCTTCTGGGCTTGTCTCCACACTCTCCGCTGCTACTGTCACACGCTACCAATACTCATTAGTGGCGGCCATTCACCGTACTTGGCGAGACTGAGTACGAAACATACCTCGGGTAAGTAGAGAGTGGAGGACACGACAATGGTGGCAGCTTAATGGGATATTTAAGGCTTAATTAAACTTTTGAGTTAAGCGGTTCCACACCTAGGTTCTTACACTCGTGTATGGAATTCAGTAGCGAATCTAGTTCTTACAGTGGTTCAGACGAAATTTCCTTTGCTCATTACTTTGATTCAGACACAGACTCAGACGAAGTACTGTTCGAAATGGCTGATGCTGCAGCTGCAGCAGGGATCGCTACCCTGTCCGACCAACTATCGCAGGCTATTGCCGATAATGCTAAGGATGCTGTCTACCGCGCTAAAGGGTTAAAGAGCTTTGCTGCAAGTAGAACTGCCACATTACCTGAATATCCTGGTGTCATCTTTGAAACAGACCTTAGCAAATGGCTTCAGGACATAGAGAGTAAGACTACGGGACCTAGGTGGACTATTGCCGGTCGCTTTGATGTGGTCCGGGAGTACACTCTAGGTGGGGTACATGACAGCATTGAGGACCTTATTATCAGGGCCAATGATGATTGGGACCGGTTTAAATCTATTCTCACAACGCTGCTGTCCCCAGAACAAACTCTCCAACCTACATTTCATGCGTTAAAACATGCGCGTCGTAATCCTGGCGAACGGTTGGTTGAATACTGGCTGCGATTGACTAGTATAGCTAAATGCATTGGAACTCTGCAGCCTCGGTACTATGACTGTTCCTTGTACCATGCTTTGGACAACTTTCTCGACGTATTCCCTGCCCAGTATAGAGCAACACTTGACCAGCAAGAGTTTACAGGCCCTGTCGATGCCCTTGATAAAGTTGTGAGTAAAGCCATTGAGTAGGCACAACGAAGTCACTCGTCGTTGGCAGATGTAAATGTAGCAAAAGAAAAGAGAAGGGATGTAGTTGCACATGTAAGTGTAGAGTCAAAAGAGGCCAAGGTTCCAAAAGAAAAAACAGGCACTGGAAAATCCACGGGGGATGCCCCAGCCAACTGTAATAGGTGCAGTGAGGCGGGCCATCGAGCATGTACCTGTCGCGCGCCTAACCCACTCTCGAGAGGCCAGGTTTTTGAGACTTCTGGAGGAGGAGTAGGCCACTGAATGAGACTTGTAGGTGCTCAAGGAAGCTTTTGAGACTTTTGCAGGAGGGGAAAAATACTGCTGTAGGTGCTCAAGGAGGCTTTTGAGACTTGTGAACGAGGGGAAGGAGGCTTCGAGGTGAGACTTCTGCAGGAGAGTAAGGAACCGAACCACTAACACAGCCGCGACACTCTGTCCCTGGAGGGAGTGACATGGGCGTCCGTCCTCTCTTAGCTCACTCGCGGTCCACACTGACTCCATTCACCACTGCGCTCCCTCGGCCCTCTCTCTAGACTTGGAGAATTGACGGCTAGGATGCTGGGTCGACATACATTTATAATCATTCTTTTGCCTTATCAACGTTCTCTGTCTCAACCAGAGTTTAGGACTGCTTACTTAATCCTTTGTCTTCACTTATATAACCACCAAACGTTTCACAATAAGGCAAGTTAATATTAAAAAGGAAAAACATAAAACTAACACATAAAGGTGGGTTTAGCTGAGCTGGAGAATAAATTGGTTTTGGGATAAATAATTACACTGAGAAAGAGTGTCTGAGAAAGAGGTGGATCTGATTAGTATGGTAATAATGAGACAGCTTTGGGGTAGTCTATGAATAATTAAGATAGAAGATAAATAATAACTAAGAGAATAAATAGGAACTTCGATAATTATATGGTAAATGGGGGGTTTGTCTTAATATGGAAATAAATAAACAGGTTTGTGGGTTGGAGAAACAGAGGGCAGGACACACCAAACAAAACCTTGCTAGTTTTATCACGGGGTTCATCTCATCACTAAATAGCCTTAAACATGTCTCCCTAGCCTGTGTGTGTGTGTGTGTGTGTGTGTGTGTGTGTGTGTGTGTGTGTGTGTGTGTGTGTGTGTGTGTGTGTGTGTGTGTGTGTGTGTGTGTGTGTGTGTGTGTGTGTGTGTGTGTGCGTGTGTGTGTGTGTGTGTGTGTGTGCGTGTGTGTGTGTAGACAGGTAGGTAGGTAGGTAGGAAGACAGGCAGGCACGCAGGGACACTCAGGTAAGTGGGTAGGTAATTAGGTATGCAGACAGGCAGGCACACAGGCAGGTAAGCAGGTAGGCAAGTTAGTCCATCCTAAACCTAAACTGAATCGTTTAAATGTAATCTCTTCGAAAGGACTAAGAATTATGACCAAGGCGCCTGATACACTGTTGGTAACGAGTACTGTGCCATCTCAAGTCAGTCACGAGGCTATAAAAATATCACCCAATTCTCCTGTCAGCAACATACAGGGGAAGAGGCTTGATAACTGGGCACTGGTCGAGGGAGCTAGTGATTTGAGGTGCCAGTCATCGGTGTTGGTTAGTGATGTTACGGGAGCTAGTTTGGTGATGAAGCAGAACTGCCTCAAGAACACGAACACGATAAAGAACACACACACACACACACACACACACACACACACACACACACACACACACAGGATAACCTCAGATGTGTCCTTTCCATATGCCTACAGACTTATGCCTCACCCTTTATAATGAGGAGGACCATAAGTCGAAGAGGCTGTGTATTTCAAGTGTACAATTTTCCTGCTTGGAATGATTATAACCACTGATGCTACCGGCTCTAAGTACAGGCTTGCGAGGATCCTAAGTGATTTGCCTGATAAGGGAAATTACAATGAGGAAAAGAATTAATGAAGGTAGGAGTGTGGAGGATATAAATGGGGGAAAGAATAAATGAAAGTAGGGAAAAGGAAAATATAAAAATAAAAATATAAACTGAGATGACATGAGAGAAAAGTGATACCATGCCTTTTGCTGATAGGAAATTCCAGCACCTTATTACATGGACTGAGGTAGCGAAAGGGAACTGGTCAAAGTTTTCCATTTTCTACTTACAAAATGCTGCGGTAAAGGACGCACGCACGCACACACTCACTCACCCACTCTCTCTCTCTCAAAAGAAAAAAAAAAGATGCACAATTAACTTATATGTCATGCCAGAACACAAAATGTATTGTATCACCGAAAACTCAAGAACGGTAGATTTTACAGCCAATAAACTGGAAGGGAAGTCTCAAAGAAAACGTTTTATTGCCCAGACGAAACACCTACAGCTTTTGATTGTGCCTTGAAGACCCGAGACCAATTTAAGAGACCGAGGTGGACCAGAATACTAAGAAAGTGTATCGCCTTTAATATGAGAGACTTTGGAGACGAGAGAAGTAGGAGAGGGCTTGAGATGAGAGGATTACTATTTCAATACGAGAGGCCTTTGGATAGGAGTGAAGCAAGACAAGGAAATTTCAGGTCAGAAAATTATCTATTTCAATACGAGAAACTGTGGAGGGGAGTGAAGTTAGAGAGGAAGGGCTGAGGTGAGAAAAGGGGGCGTGAGTTGCAGAGAAGGTCGCCATATGGAGGAGGAAAGGGTGACATGGAGGTGATTCATTTGTGGTCACCCCTGACGGGATTAAGGCATCTGGTGACAGACAGGTAGACAGTTAGATTGATTGTCTGACTGACTGAATGATTGATAAGTGAAGTTTGTATGGAAGACGTAAATTTGGACCAGCTTAAAGTGAGTGTACAGTAGAAATGGATGGTCGAAGTAGGTATACAGGACAAAAATCTACCAAGTGAAGGTGAAGGTAATACAGAAATGGGTGGCAGATGTATGTATGAAGGACGAGAAAATGGACCAGGAGATATATGTATGAAGGACGAAAATAATGGGCCAGGTTATTGTGAAAGACCTATAATTATCACAGCATAAAAAACAAGGAATCAATAAGCTTCAAGTACTGAGAAACAAGTCCTTCAAGTCTAGAGAGAAGCCATAAACCACACACAGAGACCAATTAAGGAAACTCGCCAATGAACGAGCAAGATGATGACCATAACCATTTTCGTAATAACTTTCCTTGTATATCTTGCACGTAGGTGGGTTTGTACAACTTTAAGATGTGGAAACTGATTAGCTTGCGTGTAGATGTGTGTAGGGGGGGGGTGCGCGCGCAAGGAAAGGGGGGGGAGGTCATGTAATCTACTGGTGTTTGCACTTTGCTCATAAAAACACACTACAGAACTAATATGTGATGTTACAGCAGACCAACGTACATATCACTACTATTTAACCATCAATATACTTTCAGCTGGAGATCCACGGTCGCTCAGTGAAAGCGTTTTTGTCTCGTGATCTGTTTTTAGGGTAACTCAAACCAAGGCGGCCATTTAACACTACACCGACGCTTCCATCTGGTAAGCAGTGGTGCCCTAACCCCTCCCACTTCAATGCCCTCCCCTCTAGCTCACACCCCAACTGTGTATTTCTCCTAACGCTTTCTGTCACATCCATATCCACACCACAACGCTCCTTCACTTCCTCATTTGTCAGTGCGAGACTGGTGAGCATTGGTATGCTCTGGATAACCAGACAGCGCGGCACCGCGGAGCTGGGCGGCACACGTCAACACCACCACCTACCATTGGGGTAACTAAGGCGGTAACCGTTGGTATGGCGGCGAGATGTGAAAGTAGAGGTAGACGGCTTGGCGCCAATGAGCTAAGCGAAGCAGATATACACCCCACCATGCCAAGAGCGACACTGAGGGTCGCTGACTGGGCATAGGGATTTTAAATGGGTAGAGGCAGACAGGTAGACGCCGCATTGGGGGCGGGGCTTGCAATAAAGAAAATTCCCACATAATGTAGGGGACCCTTATGTAACTTCGACTAATCCTTATACCGTCCATTGTCGTTTCGTTTTTATTTTCTCTCTCTCTCTCTCTCTCTCTTGTTCTTACGTTGCCTCATATTAAAAGGTACTTTTATTTCTTAATGGCGGTGGTCTAATATAAATTTCCATGTGGCTCTATATGTGGACACTCAGTGGATTGTGTTTTCCATACCTTCCACCTAATCTATAGTTTATCACATCTTTCCTGGCTTATTTCCCAGCGATATCTATACTGCATTCGGATTCTACACTAAGTTATTTCCTGCTTAATCAGTTGCTTTGTACTGTGATCGTATCGTATCTTTTATAAAAGCTCCAATAAGCTTGCATGCGTCGGTCTTTGTCACATGATGGCTCTCCACGCTGCTTGATCTCTGGCAGCCTCCCTATTCAGTCCCTTATCCCTGAGGTCACACTCTATGACCTCGTCTCAGGTCTTTTTCGGTCTGCCTCTCGCAACCCTACCCCCGACGTTCACACTTCTTACTGTAGATCCATAATATCTGAATGTTTCTTGTCTGCTTCTTACCATTTGTAGAAGTTCCCTGTACTGTGTGTGTGTGTGTGTGTGTGTGTGTGTGTGTGTGTGTGTGTGCGCGCGCGAAGTGAAAACACGAGTAACGGGGACAAGGATGGCGTTGGTAATGAATGGTGATGGATGGAATATCTCAAATTTGTTGTATGCTGATGATGCATGGTGTGGCATGAAAATGAAAAGTCAAGAGTGAGAGCAGTGGAGATGGGACTGCTGAGGAATGTATGTGGGGTACAGAGAGTGGATAGGATACGAAATAACGATTCGCGGAAGATGTGGAGTGAGGAAGTCGGTGGACACCAGAATCGAAGAGAGTGTACTGAGATGGTATGGTCATGTGGAGAGAATGGATAACAACAGAGTGGTGGAAAAGGTATATCTGAGCTAATTTGAAGGAGGGAGGAGGAGAGGTAGGCCTAGGAGAAGGTGGAGAGATATGGTGGATGAGTGTGCTGGGATGAGAGGTATGGAAGTCGGTGACCCTGGCTGGATGAATGTTGTGAGAAGTGCATAACCAGGAATTTGGCACCCCATTTTAACGTGTCAGCGTTCTAATTGACTGTATCAGATAGGTATATGAGAAGCTACAGAACGTGGTGAAAGTTTTTTTGGTTTATCTGATGGAGCCAGGATTCCGGGGGCTTGACTAATGAGTGAATGGAAGCGTGGTCCATTGAACTGGGCAAACTTAGGTTGTCTGGACGTTGCTACTTCTCACCCTGCCGTAGGGTGGTAAAGGAGGTCTGGATGATGATGATGATGATGATGATGATGATGATGATGATGATGATGATAATGATGATGATGATTATTATTATCATTATTATTATGTGGAAATTGTGAGGCGTGAACGGACTGAACTTTCTGGTGAGTCTTTTGAGTGTGTGGAAGAGTTTTGTTATCTAGTTTGGTGATGAAGCAGAACTGCCTCAAGAACACGAACACGATAAAGAACACACACACACACACACACACACACACACACACACACACACACAGGATAACCTCAGATGTGTCCTTTCCATATGCCTACAGACTTATGCCTCACCCTTTATAATGAGGAGGACCATAAGTCGAAGAGGCTGTGTATTTCAAGTGTACAATTTTCCTGCTTGGAATGATTATAACCACTGATGCTACCGGCTCTAAGTACAGGCTTGCGAGGATCCTAAGTGATTTGCCTGATAAGGGAAATTACAATGAGGAAAAGAATTAATGAAGGTAGGAGTGTGGAGGATATAAATGGGGGAAAGAATAAATGAAAGTAGGGAAAAGGAAAATATAAAAATAAAAATATAAACTGAGATGACATGAGAGAAAAGTGATACCATGCCTTTTGCTGATAGGAAATTCCAGCACCTTATTACATGGACTGAGGTAGCGAAAGGGAACTGGTCAAAGTTTTCCATTTTCTACTTACAAAATGCTGCGGTAAAGGACGCACGCACGCACGCACACACTCACTCACCCACTCTCTCTCTCTCTCAAAAGAAAAAAAAAAAAGATGCACAATTAACTTATATGTCATGCCAGAACACAAAATGTATTGTATCACCGAAAACTCAAAAACGGTAGATTTTACAGCCAATAAACTGGAAGGGAAGTCTCAAACAAATCGTTTTATTGCCCAGACGAAACACCTACAGCTTTTAATTGTGCCTTGATGACCCGAGACCAATTGAAGAGACCGAGGTGGACCAGAATACTAAGAAAGTGTATCGCCTTTAATATGAGAGACTTCGGAGACGAGAGAAGTAGGAGAGGGCTTGAGATGAGAGGATTACTATTTCAATACGAAAGGCCTTTGGATAGGAGTGAAGCAAGACAAGGAAACTTCAGGTCAGAAAATTATCTATTTCAATACGAGAAACTGTGGAGGGGAGTGAAGTTAGAGAGGAAGGGTTGAGGAGAGAAAAGGGGGCGTGAGTTGCAGAGAATGTCGCTATGTGGAGGAGGAAAGGGTGACATGGAGGTGATTCATTTGTGGTCACCCCTGACGGGATTAAGGCATCTGGTGACAGACAGGTAGACAGTTAGATTGATTGTCTGACTGACTGAATGATTGATAAGTGAAGTTTGTATGGAAGACGTAAATTTGGACCAGCTTAAAGTGAGTGTACAGTAGAAATGGATGGTCGAAGTAGGTATACAGGACAAAAATCTACCAAGTGAAGGTGAAGGTAATACAGAAATGGGTGGCAGATGTATGTATGAAGGACGAGAAAATGGACCAGGAGATATATGTATGAAGGACGAAAATAATGGGCCAGGTTATTGTGAAAGACCTATAATTATCACAGTATAAAAAACAAGGAATCAATAAGCTTCAAGTACTGAGATACAAGTCCTTCAAGTCTAGAGAGAAGCCATAAACCACACACAGAGGCCAATTAAGGAAACTCGCCAATGAACGAGCAAGATGATGACCATAACCATTTTCGTAATAACTTTCCTTGTATATCTTGCACGTAGGTAGGTTTGTACAACTTTAAGATGTGGAAACTGATTAGCTTGCGTGTAGATGTGTGTAGGGGGTGGGGTGCGCGCGCAAGGAAAGGGGGGGAGGTCATGTAATCTACTGGTGTTTGCACTTTGCTCATAAAAACACACTACAGAACTAATATGTGATGTTACAGCAGACCAACGTACATATCACTACTATTTAACCATCAATATACTTTCAGCTGGAGATCCACGGTCGCTCAGTGAAAGCGTTTTTGTCTCGTGATCTGTTTTTAGGGTAACTCAAACCAAGGCGGCCATTTAAAGAGAATCCTGATATTAAGTCTTTTCATGTGGAGTCAAAATTCTCTGCCAGCCTTGCGTCCTACTTTCCGTATTTCTCACTCTTGTCAAATGAGAGTATCGTTCCTTCTGATACCTTTCTCTTGTGTGTTTCATATTGCTATCACAAGAAACTAGTTCATGTGGCACCCTTCCATTGCCTCAACTGGCAGATAGGTGTTGGAGGCTTTTTGCTCACGGACATACTTGCATATGTGATCACCCTGTCGGTTCATATTGCAGACTGACGGAATGAATCATTATAACACATTTACGTATCACTCTCACTACAGACACCCATCACCATTTGTGCTTCTGTGTTGCGTGCCTAACCTTGTAAGACTTAAGGCTTCCCAATGTGAGAGACATTAACCTGGTACATATACTGTAACTGAGCAAAAACAACATTCAATTAGACTTGCGTAATACTAGAGCTGTCCCGAACTGCAGAGGGTTAATATTGGATCTGGCGTCATTCTCACTACAGAAACCCATCACCATTTGTGCTTCATCTGTATGTTGCGTGCGGAGGCTTGTATGACTAGAGGCTTTACTATGTGTGAGGCATTTAGCCGGCCCATAAAACCCAGCAAAAACAATAATCGATTACCTTCCGTCAAAGGACTCGTAACACTGAGGCGGGAATCGGTCATATACTGATGCAAATCGTCCCGAGTGTGAAGTATGGGATAAAAATTGGATGGGGAAATACTTGTTTCATTTAGCTGGATTCTGGGTAAGCTTTCATAAGGAAGATAAACAGTAAAATTATGGTGTATTCGCTGCTGTATATAGAGAAAGACCAAAAGCAGAGTACAGAATCCCACTTGCAACATTCTGCCCCAAGACTTCTTCAGGAACAACACCAGTAGACAGTGCTTCACTATTTAAATTGACCTAAGCCTGAATGGTGACCAGAACACAAGTACACAATCCTGCACTACCAGTCAGGCTTGGGTCTGTTTAAGGAGTGGAGTGTTGTCCAGTAATGATGTTCCTGAAGAAGCTTTGTGGGCGAAAAGTTGACATAAACTGGTTCCTGTACTCTGCTTTTGGCCTTCCTTCGAGTATTAATATTGTTGCTGTCTTTGCTGCTTCCTGGACTTTGATGAATAGTCGTGGAGAAGGAAGACGTGTTTCTGAGCTCTCCTCTAGCTGCAGGGTTGCCTCACCGGCGTTAGCTTTTTCCTTTTACTCGCCACTAGGGCGTTTTTCAATAAAGTTAGGTTAGCTAGACCTCATTTTCCTCCCTGGCCTCAGTAGATATAGTAGGTGTCTATATCTGATTACTGAGATTGCCTTTGCTTACTCACCTCTGGAGTGTACCCCCCACTGATCGCTCTGGGGTGTGAGTCACACACAGGCGCGTCCTCCCGACAGTGGGTTGAGAGGGTAATCTCAGCCTAGGTGGGTCTTCCCCAGGTACTTTGCCCTTTGGTCGTTTTTCTCTCTCTTCCCACTTCCCCTTCACGGGGGAAGTGGTAGCTATGATGGACGCCCCTACTGCCTTCCCCCCTTCAGGGGGGGAGGTAGTCCTGACGACATCCCTACCGTGACTGACCGGCCCCAGACTGACGGACGCCAGACTCGTTCCCCGCTTGACATACCTGTAAATAACGCGACCTTCGTAAAGCTTCATGCACTAGTTTCCACTCCTCTGTCCAGACTCAATCCCTTCATTGTCAAGAAGATGATTGACCACTGTGCGGGAGAGGTGGAACAAGTAAAAAAAACTTGGAAATGGGGACCTCCTAGTAAAGACATTCAACTCAGCTCAGGTTAAAGACTTGCTAAAGCAGCTCAAGTTTCACTGCCATGATATCGAAGCCAAGATCCCAACATCCACGAATTCCTGCAAGGGTGTTATCACTTGCAGGGATCTCATGGTGATGAGTGAGGAAGAGATCATACAGGAACTTGCTCAGCAGGATGTAATTGATGCCAGATTCATCACTCGTTATCAGGAAGGCGTAAGGATGAAGACAGCCACTGTTGTCCTCACTTTTGGCAAAGTTTTTCTACCTACAAATGTCAAAGTAGGATATGAAATTGTAAATGTAAGACTGTACATCCCGAATCCCCTTCGTTGTTCAAAATGTCAGCTCTATGGACATCATGAAAAGGCTTGTCGGGCTTCCAACATCGTGTGTGGCAAGTGTGCGGCTGTAAGTCACTCTGCTGACAACTGTACATCCGAGACTGAGTGCTGCTTTCACTGCCAGGATGCTCACTCCACTTCCTCGAGGGTTTGTCCCAAGTGGAAGGAGGAGAAAGAGGTCTGCACTGAGAAAGCGACTTGTCTTGTCGGTTCCCCTCGTGTTTCGCAGGGTGTGGCTGTTTCCACCTGGCTGTGTTTTAGGATTGGTTCTAGTGGCTGGAATTGGTTGTAGCCCATCAGTATGACTTTGCGTGTTGCGAGGTCGGGGTTTAATTCCTTTATGATTGCAGGGTAGCCTGCTACTGTTTTGCAATACTTCAGGGTCTCGTACGTGTCTTGGTCGTGTGGTGTTAAGATCATACTGTAGTCTCGTCTTGTTGTGGTGTGGAATTTTAGGTTGGGGTGTTCCTCTTCTAGCTGCATGACTAGGTCCATTGTTGTGGCGAAGGCCTCCTGCTTTGGTATCAAGAAGGGTGGTAGGTTTGTAGTGGGGCGTGGGGCAGTCTTTACAGAGACAGCTGGAGTTCTTCTGGGTTGGATGTTTGGAGGTCGTGCTGCAGGGGGGTTGTCGTTTCCCGATTAAAGGGGGGCTGGCAGAGTTAGTGAGTCATTGCTGCTGTCATTGCTTCGTTTCTGGTTTTTGTTGTTCTTTTTCTTGTTTGTGACGACGGTGAAGTTTTCGTCTTCATCTGGTGCTGTATTCGAGTTGTCTGCCTCTTTCTCATCTATTTGTGCTGTGCAGTCTTGGGCCGTGTCGTTGGTGTCACTGGGTGAAGTGGAGATTGCTTCTGTAAGGTCAGATTCTGGCGGTGGTGGAGTGGTGTCCATTTCACTTGAATTTTCGGTGGGTGGAGTCAGCGGGTTTTTCTTCTGTGAGTTGTCCTGTTGCACAGGTACTTGCTTTTTTGCTCCTGGTCTGTGTTCCTTGGGGCTGGGGTCTCTTGGTCTTTTGTTTAGGCCAGCTAGTTTAGTCATGTTGCCTGTGGTTGTTGTGCCTGTCTTCAATTGTATTGGTTTTGGCTTCGTTGTCTTGGTTTTGGGGATGGTTCCTCCTCCTCCTCCTTATCCTTGGGGAGGGGTTCTGGGTTGGTTGGTCGTTTTCTTCATAGTGATAGGGAGAGAGAAAGGGAGTGCCCAAGCCTACCTATATCAGCGATCCTAGGCGCCGGGTTTTTACCTCCCCCGTCCTCTAAAGGACGTCGTGGGGAGGGACCCTTGCACCTACGCTGATTGCCCCCTGAGGGGAACCTAACCCTAACAGCGTTTTGCCTGACTGCAACCCCCTGGCTCCCCAGCCAACCTAGTGGACCCCCTTGTGGCGGCCCTAAACGGCCTTCCCGCGGGGTTCGGTTCGCCAGTGATGGGGTTGCAGGAAATCCTACGGCGATGTGGGCAAAGGATTGCAAAGGACGGGGAGATAGAGTGTGGTGTATTGGATGTGTGTGTGTGTATGTGTGTGTGGGGAGACGGTGGGGGGGGGAACGTTACAGAAAGGAGAGTGTTTGGAAGGCGGGAAAACCCGCCTGACTGTGATATACAGCTGTCAGTTGCCCAACAGTGTATAATCACAGTCGTGTGGTGCTGCTGGTGGCAGGAAGTGAGGAATCGAGTTGACGAAAGTGAAACGTGGGATGTAAACTCCGTAGAGTTAAAGAGCTGGAGATGATGCTCCTTCCGCTGTTCGAATGAGAATGGGTGGTAGGAGTGGTTAGCCTGCCTATAGGGTTGGCTGGTCACATCTACGAGAGTGAATTAGTAGTGGTGAGGAACTTACCGTGTACTATTTCAGTGATTCTAGGTTCCGATTTTATTTTCGCTCGGAATATATGTATTACACCAGATCCGTTGTGCATAGAGATCGATGGGGGGAAGGTAGAATTACAGTCGAGAGAGGAGAATCTTCGCATAGATGGTGCTTCCTCCTTGCATGTAGTTGAAATCGGCTTATCAGATGACCAGGAGTATATCTCTGGGCGTTGTATGACGAGTGAGACAGTCGTGATTGATCCGTTCACAAGTGGAATGATCCCGTTAGAGACTGAAATTTCAGGATGGTCCTTTGGGTTATTCTCACCTAATCCTGGTAGTACTTTCGCTGCTATGCTGTGGCCAGGGATTGTACAGATGGTCCCGGGCGAGGCGGGAGGAAAGTCCAGGGTTTATGTTGCCTACACTAACGCCACCCCTGACCGGGTCAGTATATCTGGCAGGTACAGGGTGGGGACAATAGAACCGTTTGAGGAGATAATGTGGGACGAGAATCAGGAGGATGAGCAAGGGCAAATAACTGGTGTGACACAGGGAGAAGGGAGATTAACTAAGCTCTTTCTAAAAGTAGATGAGTTATGTCCACCGGAGACTAAGAAGAATGATGCTCTCAAACGTCTAGTGCGAAAGCATCCTCAAGTGTTTGCCTTGCCTGATGAACCACTGAATATTACACCTTATTTCCTCCATCACATCTGTGCAACGGGACCGGTTGTAAACCGTCGTCCTTATAAGGTACCGGTTAAGTATCACGAAACTCTTAGGCAACAGCTAAATGAACTAAGGGAGCAAAATATAATACGTCCTTCTAGATCACCATATTGTTCACCCTTGGTCCCGGTGGCGAAGAAGGATGGTGGACTAAGAATTTGTCTCGATTTTCGCCATTTGAATAAGCAGATAACATCAGACCCCTTCCCATTGCCAAACATTGCACAAATTCTTTCCCAGTTAGGAGAAAATACTGTATTCAGTAGCTTGGATTTGAGGCAAGGATACCATCAGATCCCTCTGGATGAGGCGTCACGACCGCTGACCGCATTTTCCTCACCAGACGGTCATTGGGAATATAATAGTCTACCGTTTGGCTTAAAAGATGCCTCTGCTGCGTTCCAAAGGATCGTTAACGAAGTCCTGATAGGACTGACAGGGCGTATCAGTCATACTTACCTGGATGACATAATTGTCTATGGTGAGGATTTTGATTCACATGTACAGAACCAAGATGAGGTCCTTGCCAGACTTAAGGAAGCTCAACTTACTCTTAAGTTAGAGAAGTGCAGTTTTTTCAAAGATGAAGTGTCTTACCTCGGACATATAATTTCTGCAGAAGGCTTGCGGCCCCAACCGGATAAAGTCCGAGCCATAAGGGAAATTGCTGTTCCTAAGACACTGAAGGAACTCCAATCTTTCTTAGGGTTAGTTAATTATTACCGTAGATTCATAAGTGACTATGCTAAGATTGCTCTGCCTCTCACAAAACTGACTCGTGGAAAGAAGGAAGTGAAAAACAGTAAACAAAAAATCGAGTGGAACGATGAGGCGATCAAGCTTTTAGAAGTCTGAAAAGTAAGCTTACTGACGACATCGTACTCAAGTTTCCCTCCTTTGATAAACCATTCTATCTGACAACTGACGCGAGTGGTACTGCGATAGGTGGGGTATTACAACAGGAAGATGAGGATGGACACCTTAGACCGTTGACATATTTTAGTAGAGCATTAAATAAAGCTGAGCTTAATTATGCCACTATCGAGCAAGAAGCCTTAAGTATTGTGTACGGATTGCGGATAAATCGGCCTCTTGTCTTGGGATACAAAGTGATTGTGCAGACGGATCACCGACCCCTCACGTGGCTCTTTAATGTGAAGGAGCCTTCTGGCAGAATAGCTAGATGGCAGATACAGGTTGCCGAATACGACTTAGAGGTATCCTACCTGCCAGGACACCAGAACCGAGTGGCTGACGCCTTGTCACGTCTTCGCAGAGAGCAAGACGAAGATATAGAACTTATAGCTGTTACGAGTGGCGTGACCGATACAGACACTGTAAGCTGGAATCTTGACGAACTGCGGAAGCAGCAAGATGCGCATCCGGTTTGGGGATCATTGAAGCGGTATCTTCGCGGCATTGCGGAAATATTGAAATTGAAGCACGTCACTACGACTCCGTATCAACCTTCTGCGAATGGATTAGTAGAAAGAGTGAACGGAACTGTCATTCAAATCTTACGTACGATGATCGACGTAATGCAAACCATTGGCACCGAATGATACATTTGGCATGCATGGCTTATAATACAGAGTATAATAGGTCGATCAGGGACTCGCCCTACTTCCTGTTGTACCTGAGAGACCCACAAGTACCCTATGAAACGATACATGAGACTCAACCTCATTACAATGTAGATGATGCGAAACATATGCTAGCAGCCATGGCCACTAAAGTATTTCAAAGATGTCAATTGTACTTGGACCGGGCTAGTACCGAGAATGAGAATTACAGGGCTAAAAAGGCTGTAGTAAAACCGATCAAGGTAGGAGACAGAGTGTACGTACGCACGATTCCTAAACGAGGAGTTGCTAAGAAGTTACAGCCTCTCTATGCAGGACCATACAGAGTCACGGAGCGTGTTAGTGATGTAATTAAAGTACGACGTGTGAAGGATGGAGCTGTCTCCACCCTTCATGTTGATCGTGTGCGAGTAATCCCCGAATCTTGCCTCACCACTAAGGATAATAAGAATGTACGTAGGGCATACCCAGTACATGAAACATGATGATGATGATGATGATGATGATGGTGATGGCAAGGACGGCTCAGATGATTTTACAGCCATTCCGGTATCTGGCCGCGGTACGACACAATCATCCAACACGCCAGTAAACCAAAGTTCTATGGGTGCTACCAACCCAGTTCAGCAGAGTGGGAATGAAAGTGATAATGAAAGTAGAAGCGAAAATGAGAGCGAGGATGGAGGCGAGATAGAAAACGGAGCGAGCAGTCACTACAGTCGTTCTATTTTATCAAGGCAGTTTGGGTCGGGCTCTCTGGGACCTCACTCTGTTAGCTCTGTTGCCACATCGTCGCCACACACATGCTCTCTCTCTCTCTCTCTCTCTCTCTCTCATATATTAACTACTACTAATTGTATTTTCTTAATTTTTTCTCTTGTTTTCGACTTTTTTTCCACACCACCCCTGAGGTAAAAGTCTAAAGGTGCATTTTTTTTTTTTTTTTAAATAGCTTCCATGGCGGGAGACTGACCGAGTATGACCCACTCACGCAGGGCTGTCCCTCGTGTCACCACCTGACAACGTCTCAAAGGCAACTCTGACAAGTCTTATGAGATGTATACTATACTACAGCTTTTTTATTGAATTACATCTATACAGAGTGTTTAAAAAATATTTATAAGTAGTTACTAGCTTAAAATAGGAGAGTTAGAGAGACAGAGAGGTGAGCACAAATAATTACACGTGTGTCGGCGGCGATGTGACAACAGAGCTAACAGTGTGAGGTCCCAGAGAGCCCGACCCAAACTGCCTTGATAAAATAGAACGACTATAGGCGAGTGGAGAAGGGGAGTCCCCGAGTAAAGTGGTCGGCCGGGCGCCAGATCGTTTCTCCCCGGTTAGCAGCCTCAGCCCTGCGTCGGCCCCTAGATACAGCCTAAGATCACGCACAACAGTAGACGATTTACCTCTAGTTATGGATAGGCCAATAGAACACACTGACAGGAAGACAAGTAAAGAATAAGTTACTAGTCATGCTATTTTATTTTTGTTCCAGATTATGCTGCTTGCAGTCGTAGTATCAGGAAAGACTAGGCACATTGACCCCCACGTTGAGAAACCTGCTCCAACAGGCCTCATCTATTCTCCAGTCTCCAAACTTATATCAACTGGAAATCATTATGTTGTCCCTGTCTTGTTAATACATGATGAGTTATACCGACCACTTACTGAGGCACAGGATCTGGTTGACTCTGTCCAGTGGAATATAGATCACATGGACAACTCATCCACCCTTGTGTCGTCATTAAGAGAGACTTTGAAATCATTTCAACATGAGTTTAGAATTAGATTTGATGACTTAAAGAACTCTGTTAATTATTTGTTGTCGGATAAACCACTGTCAGGTCGTAGAACTAGAGGCGCAATTGATCTTGTTGGCAATATTGCTAATGCTTTATTTGGGACTGCTACCCAGAATCAGGTGGAGGAAATTCACACTAGATTGGGTCAAATTGAACAGATGTCCGAGAATGAGCGTCGAGTGTTAAATGTTCACTCCCAAATACTAAATACGACCATAAGAGACATGTCACATATGCATGCTGCAATTACTAAATTGCAGCGGCAGCTAATATTTCACATGCTGTAATTCGGCTCTTCTCCATAAAAACTCTAGCGTTAGAAGGCGAAGCTCGCATATTTGAGGCTTTTCTTAATCTCCAGTTAGCTTTGTCGGATATCATTGTCGATCATGTGAGGATTAAGTTAGGCCTACAGAATATGATGCAAGCTCGTCTGAGTGTGGACATCGTGTCAAATACCTTATTGCTGGAACTTTTAAATAATATTTCTTTAATGAGACCAGGACTGCTTTTCCCTGCTCGACCCGAATACCTTGCGTTATATAGGGATCTCGTTAAGGTAGTGCCTCGCAAGACTCCCTCTTCAGTGTGCTTCTACTTACTATGGTCCGGTTCAGGGTGACCCGGCAGATTCTTTTGATGTCTTCCGGATCACTTCCTTGCCTTATAAAGTCCCTGACACAGATGTCTATGTACAGACTGTCCCCTCTGCCAAATTCATTGCACTGAGTGAAAATCGCTTACATTATATGCTTATGGACGATTTCACTCAGTGCCGCACTCATCAGCAGTTGCTGGTGTGCGAGCCGCAGAGTCCAGTGCTGAGGTCAAGTACTAGCACATGTGAGAGTGCTACATTCCTCAACAAGGACTTTGCGCCTCAGCTTTGTAGGAAAAGTCATTAAAAACTTTGTTCCTGTATTTGTTAAGAATAACGATAAGTGGTGCTTTTCTACGAATAAGCCTATGCAATTTACTCTTAATGTGCTGTTAATGAGATAAGTAAGACAATACAGATTGTTAAAGGTATAGGACATTTGGTCCTGGGTGACGGTTGCAGTGCTCATAGTGAAACACTCACACTTCCAGCTTATGCCACCCTCACCAAGGATACTAAACTGTCTCTACGTGTGAATCTGTATGGCTTTATGAAAGGTAAAGGGACAAAAGACGCCGTCATTAAGTGCCTTTCTAGCTATACTGACTACTGCAGGGTATTCATTGACCTCAAGGGTGATTTCGATAAGGCCAATGGAGAAGTAATTTTATATGAATTAACTAGCTTGGGGGTAAGGGGAAGATTGCTGCACTGGGTGGGGGATTATCTCTTTGGGCGGCGGGCCCAGGTGTGGACCCAAGGGACACTGTCCCGGGAAAAGCATCTAGAGCTTGGTTCACCACAGGGAGGAGTCCTAAGCCCATTACTTTTCAATCTTTTAATGAACAAAGTGGCGCGTGAAAACCTGGGTTTCGGGGTCAGTGCTGTAATTTATGCCGACGACATCATGATACAGTCCAAAACTTTTGATGTTATGCAAACTGCACTGAACAGGTTCGGCAACCTGATCAAAAGTCTGGGTCTTGTAAGTAACGAGCGTAAGACAAAGTTCCAGTGCCGTGCGTTAGGGGAAAAACATTTAGTAATTAATGGCAAAAACATCGAAAGGGTGAGAATTTACAAGTACCTAGGTATGTATGTCGGCTACACAGCAGACTGTAAAGATGCCGAGATGACCCACATAATAACGCAATGCAAGGCACGATTGCAGCCCTTGAGATCAATGGCCTATAATGGTGCAGGGGTGGGTGTACCAGTACTAAAAATGATGTACCTCACTACTGTCAGATCGGTATTAGAGTACGCAAGCCCAATCCTCTCTTGCCTTGGTGAAGGAAGGCTGGAAAAACTTGAAAAAATCCAGAATGCCGCAATGAGAATCATACTTAGCTGCCCAAGGAACACCATGATAGATGTCATGAGACTTGAGCTAAATTTGCAGAGTGTAAAAAATAGAATTCAGGAAGACAATGTGGCGGCTGCAATAAGACACATGCGGTCAGAAAGCGGACTGGGACTCCGTAACAGCATCAAAGATGTTGTTAACGGAACAGAACCTTCTGGAGGCAAGGCAAGAATGGCTATGTGAAAGAGCTTGCGAGGAACGTACTCAAATACGAGGTACAAAACTTCTGTGAGGAGATACCGCAGGCACCTAGGCCTCCACCCTGGGAAGAGGAAGAGGTAAAGGTGAGCATATCTCCACTACAGAAAAAGAAAGAATGTTATGCTGTAGGTGTGTTAAGGACACATGCACAAAACCAAATAAATAAACTCTACAATGAAATCACTGCTCACGTCTACTGCGATGGTTCGGTCAGAGAGGATGGCAGAACAGGGCGTGGGATAGTAATATTAGATAAAGTAGACAGTGCATGTGTACAGAGCGAAATAAATTTTAGTATAAGCAACAACGTGTCTTCCACTCAGGCAGAGCTATATGCAATATTATACGGCCTCAGGGAGATCACAGGAGGTGAAGGAGACGTGTGCTTCTTCGTAGACAGCTGAGGAGCACTGGAGTCCCTTAAGAGCACAGCACCTGCACTGGCAGACGTAGTCTTCCAGTGTAGAGCTGTCCTGCATCAGCTCAAGCAATCGGGTAGATTCATATCATTCACATGGATACCATCCCATGTTGGAATACCAGGTAACGAAAGAGCTGATTAACTAGCCAAGAGTGCAGCAGAAAAAGAAGACATAGATGTAGTATGCCAACTAACCTTGAAACAGATTAAAACTATAATAAGAACACAACAAGGTCAAGAGGAAAATCAGAGACTGGAGCAGCAACATTCTAGTAGTGAAAGTATGTATCACTATACTAACGTTGCTCTGAGAACCCACTTCACATATGAAAAATATAGAAATAAGTGGAAAGATTCTGTATGCACTAGACTGAGGTTAGGCTATAAATATCTGTGGCAGCTTGGAATGGATACGGATCGACGCCATGATTACGCATTACATCATTATTCTCCCAGCACTTGCAGCGGTAACATCTCTCCCCCAGTAGTCAAACTTGGAATCACATCTCTCAAGACTTTCGCGCTGCTATCTAGGCGAACTTGTAGTTAACTTCAGTGACTTTGTCTCCACGTTCCTTTTCTATTTTGTCAGCTGGCATTCCGGCCTGCCACGTAGAGTCCCTTGCCGTAGTACGAAGCCGAACCCTGAAGGGGTACCGTTAGGGTACTTCCACGAAGGGGGGCCTCAGAGGCCTGGTTATAGGAGGCGGCAAGGGTGGCATTCTGTTAGGGCTAGGTTAGGCAAGACCCTCACGGGACAGTGACGGGTCTCCCACGACGCCCTCTAGAGGGCGGGGAGTTAGGCCCCTCGTTACCGTAGGGAACTGCCGGACTGCTTGCTGACATTTGTTTGTCTACTTAGATTGTTTATTTATTCAGTCCCGTACATATATATGGACACATAGGCTTGCGTACATGTGTACATTTACTGATGTACATGTGTATGTTTGTGTGTGTGTGTATATATAAGTAATTAAGGAAGGGGTAAATAAATATATAATTAGACAAATTATATATATATATATATATATATATATATATATATATATATATATATATATATGTATGTATGTATATATATATATATATTGTATATTAATATACATATATATATAGAGAGAGAGGGAGACTTTTTGCTGACATTTATTTGTCTTCTTAGATTGTTTACTTATTCTGTCCCGTACATATATATAGACATAGGCTTGCGTACATGTGTACATTTACTAGTGTACATGTGTGTTTGTGTGTGTGTGTGTATATATATAAGCTAAGGAAGGGGTAAATAAATATATAAACAGACAAACTATAGAGAGAGAGAGAGAGAGAGAGAGAGAGAGAGAGAGAGAGAGAGAGAGAGAGATTTTTTCCATGCGTGAAGATGGCGAGAGTTAAAATTAAACTCTCCCGCCCTAAACTCCGGAACACCCAGATTGGACTGCTACAGGTCCTGGCTAAATTTGAAGTAGCCACTTTGAAAGTGTTTCCCAATAATGATGCTTTAATCATACTGACGGCAGATGACTCGAATGCTGACAAGATCTTCTCAGAGGAATGCACTGGAGATCTCCTGGCCAATGACTATGAACCTGTCCTTCCCCCACAACTGCGCTCACGTAAATCCGTCATCTTAAGAAACGTAGACAACATCATCTACGACAACAATGAGGATGACATCATACAAGAAATAACCTGCAACAACACCTTCATTCGGGAGGGAGACGTGGAGAACATCTACAAGTTTCCACGCTCTCACAACATCAAAGTAACATTCAAACAGATTGCGCAGGCAAAGAAAGCAACTGAGGCAGGACTTAAACTGTTCTACCTCAGCATTCCTCACTACCAAATTGAACAAGAACAATTTATCCCGATCTTGACCTGCTACAAGTGCTATGCAGTCGATGGACACTCGGTAAAGGACTGCCCCAAACCTCGAGAGTACAAAGTATGCTCCCTCTGTGCCAGCACAGAGCACAAGTACACACAGTGCACCTCAAGCACAAAAAAATGTGTTAACTGTGATGGTGAACATGGAGCAACTGCCATATCCTGCCCTATAAGGAAAAAAGCGGTGCAGGAGAAGAGAAAGTCTATTGCCCAGTTGCCTGAACAGCAAGCTGGACAATCAAGAACTTACAGTACAGCCGCTGCAACAACAATCAACAGCAACAGCACTACCACTAACTCACCCCTACCAAGCCTCACAGTCCCGCCCAGTACTATTCTGTACTGCATGTATGAAGCACATATGCTTAATGCAACATACCCTGGGACTTATGCTACTCACCTAAATAAACTGTTCCAAGACAATGGAATTCCACCTGTCAAGGCCCCAAGCAACCCACCCTCTAAAGCTATCCTAAACAAAACCAATGCAGTTACCACCACACCCCCTACTGCCTCCCCTCTACTCCCCGCCTTCCAGACTGAGTCTTCAACCCTCACCACGCCCTCAGAATCAGCAATCACCGACAATGAACTGATGGGGAATCCCCCCATCGCCACCCAATCGCACCCCCCCACCCAGGTAACAGCTGAATCAATCAGTGATGAAAACCGGACCCCACCATCGCCCTTTAAGGCAGAAAACGCCACTTCTAACGCTACTCTACCGTCACAGAACACAGAGTATATAACCGATGCCTCCACTTCAGAGGAAGACGAAGAGACCGACGAAGAAGAAGTCAGTGCCAGTGAACTAGGAGGAGTAATAATCTACAGCCTCGAATCCCTCCAGGAAAATAAAACAAAACTAGATAGGCAACAAATAGCAGCGCTAACAATCGCATCACATGTAAAAATCGAATACGGCAATGACAACCTTTCAACAAAGTACGTGTACAGTCTGTTCATCCAGAAAAGGGTTGATATCAACTCGTGCCAATTCAAGGTTGCGAAACCCGGCTTCTTCAACAAATGCCATAGTGTATTCCTCCGCACTGACAGACTTAGAAAAAACCCTACTCGTACTGTTAACAAATAAATGGAAACGATTAGAGTAATTCAACATAACGTCCTCCACTGGCCGACAAACAAACGAACTCTAACGACGATCTACCAAACTATAGCACCTGACGTCGTTCTCATCAACAGCCACGGAGTTGAAGACAGTGACAGTATAAAAATCTATGGCTACACTGTCCACAAACGTAACACCAGTGGTGAGAACGGCGATGGCTCAGCTATAGCCATCAGACACGGACTGACATACAGACTAGACGATGACTACATTACAGACATGCTCTCAATCACGCTGCAAACCACGACAGGACCACTTAAACTAGCAACGACGTACATTCTCCCACGACGACCATTCCTACCATTCCCCGACTTTCACAAACTACTCTATGACAACGACCCTGTATACATACTGGGCGACCTAAATGCCAAACATCCAGCCTTGGGAGACAATTATGACAATACAGTAGGACGAAACCTAATGACATTCATCAACGCAGGCACAGCACTGCATACTGGCCCCAACTTCCCAACCTTAATCTGCCATAATAGTGCCACATCACCTGATATCATCATCACCAACAACCGTGCCCATCATCACACCTTCTCTCAACCCGGCCCTCTAACTTCATCAGATCACATACCCATCGTATTCACCATCTCCACCTCACCTATACATATCCCTGCCACACCCAGACTCAACTACAGACAAGCTGACTGGGACCTTTTCAGAAGGACCTCTGACGCCTCCCTCCCTGACTTCCCCTCCCTTGACAATCAGACTCTGGAACACATAGACACTGCACTTGAGCAGTGGCTTAAAGCAGTGGATAGTGGCATTAAACCTGCTATCCCTACAACAACATTTAAAATTATTAGAGCACAAAGACCTTCCCCAGAACTGCATGTACTCCAGACTCACTATACAAGACTGCACAACCTTGCTGAATGACAGGGACTGACATACGACCAATACCAAGAATATCGACAGCTTCAAAGAGACATACAAACACTGTGCAGACAGCTCTGCAATGGCCAATGGAACCTTAAAATCACCCCGCTGACAGAGAAATATCCTGACCCAACCAAGTTCTGGCGAGAAGTACGTCTTCTCAAAGGAACAGACAAACGACCCACCCCTTATCTGATTGACCGCCAAGGACGTAAAATACATGATACCCAAGGACAACTGACTCTTTTTACCAACCTATGGCGTGACATTTTTCAAATATCTGACGACGAAAATGACGATTTTGACGAGGACAACGAACGAATGGTCCTTCACTTCCTCAATGACGACAGAGACAGAATCCTCCCCCATGACACAGCAGACTTCTCCAGACTAACGAACAACCTTCTCACTAGACGAATCACAGTAGACGAACTTAAGACAGTAGTCATAAAAACGAAGAACACGGCCCCAGGACTGACAGGCATTAACAAACAAGTTATCATGGAATGCTCACACTCCATGATAGAAAGACTCATCGACATTTTCAACGCCTCCCTGTCCGCGGGATACTTCCCTGACAAACTTAAAGCAGCCGTAATAGTAATGATACCTAAGCCAGGAAAGACTGACACGACACCCGAGAACTATAGTCCAATCTCACTGCTCGAAGTACCAGGAAAACTGCTTGAAAGGATCATTAACAGAAGACTCCGACTTTACCTAGAGACAAACAGACTTCATAACCCCAGACAGTACGGCTTCAGACCACAAAAAGACACAAACAAAGCCATAGCCCTGATTTACGAGACTATCGCCCAGACCCTGTCGAGACGGGAACAGTGCTGTCTCGTCCTCAGAGACGTAAGCAAGGCCTTTGACAAGGTCTGGCATGAAGGACTCAAATACAAACTATTACAACTAGAACTCCCTACCATCCTCGAGAAGTTTTTATGCGACTTTGTGACTGACCGCACCGCGAGAATTAGACACAAGGACCAGTTAGGCGACGTTATACAGCTCGACAGTGGGGTGGCACAAGGGAGCGTCCTCTCCCCCACCCTATACATTCTTTACACTAGTGACACCCCCCCCCCACCTCCAGACTGCCTAGACATAATGTATGCTGACGATGTGACTCAAATAGTGACTTACCAAGGACGGTCCAAACTCATGATGGCCAGCAAAGTAGCCAGAGAAATCACCAGAATCAGTGATTATGAGAAACGATGGAAGATCAGGACTAACCAACAGAAATTTAAAATAATTCCATTAGCACAAAAATACATGGAAGAAATCATTGTGGATGGTGAGCTACTAAACACAAGCAATGAGGGAAGCCTGTTAGGCCTCACAATAACTCAGGCCGGGGTCACAAAACATGTAAGGGAACGAATATGCAAGGGGAAGGCAGTACTGTCCACCCTCTACCGTTTTAAAACGCTAAATAGAAAAATAAAAAGCCACCTCGTTAAAGCCTACATTCTCCCTTTGCTAGAATACCCTCCTGTGCCACTGGACACTATATCAAACACCCAAAAACTAAAACTACAAAGAGTATTAAACAAAGCTCTGAGATTTGTCGAAAACGACCATCACCCCTTCAACTATATCGCAGAACAATTACACAGCATGCACAAAATAGCTGCACTAAACATCCGGATGCACAAGAGGGCAGGAAAAATCTGGCAAAAACTAGAAGAGACCAGAGACCCAAATTACGAGGACATCACCAACAAAGAATACGGGAGGATGCATAATTGGTTCCCCAGCTCCCTCTTAAACAGAAATAGACCGACACCAAACCCAATTTATACGTCCCTCTAACGACAACCCCTCTCATTATATATAATAACTAATAATACAAACGGCAGCAACGAAGCTTAAGACCACGTTACCCTATATCCCATACACCTGCCGACCTTGAACTGACCGCACCAGACCACCACTACTGTCAGGAGACAGTTGCACTGCACACTCATTCCCTGCCCACTCCTGAGTGAATGCACTCCGTCGTCCGTTGTGCTAGCTCCTGAAACCAAAATGTAAGGAGCTGTCACATCTGATGGCGGGGTCGTGAACGTGGAGTGGGTTGGGAATAGACATTGCCCATGCACAGCCTATGCCTCGTGCACCCTGCTGAGTGCCATGGGGAGGAAAGATAATTTCTATCCTTCCCCCCCCATTTTCTTTAATACTAAAACTCCTCCTTTCCATGACTATAGAGCCTGTGAAATAGAGAGCAGCAACCCACCAAGACAGCAGAACCCACCAATGCCACAGAGACAGGCACCACCCTTAGTAGCGCCGGGGGTACAAACTATGGCTCTTCACCTTCATCAATATATCTACCCTTGTCTGCACATACACAGAGTGACCGCTGTATAGGACCAACAGGAACACAGCATACACAAAAAATAAAAACTAAGCCACAGCAATGGAGACGGCCCCCAATCTTTATACCTCCGACTGTCTTTCATATTTCCCCACTTAATCTCTTCCAATCTCTCCCTCTTCTTTCCCCCCACTTTTCTATGACGAAGTGAAGTGAAGTGCGGCCACTCGCAGCCCACCTCTCGCCGAGGCAACACCTCCACCGCTATTCCCGGCGGGACCAGCTCTCCACAGCAGCCGTTTCAGCTGAAGGACGGGTCTGTCCTCTCCACCTACGGGAGTGCCCTGGTCAGCCCACCAGGAGGTTGAGGCTCGTCCGCCCTTTCCATGGCCGACCTCCCTCCCTCCGCCACTACCTTGACCGGGGTTGTGCCCTTGTGTCCACCTGGACTGGGCCTTCCCTCTACGCTTCCACCTGCTGCTGTGGAGAGCTGGAGCGAGTGAATGGGGGTTGAGGGCAGAGTTCGGAACGCTTCTATCAGAGCTTCGGCGCCCTCACCATCGGCGCCGTTTAGTCTACCATGCGCTCGTCCCTCTCTGCCCTCTGTAAACATTGAGCAGCCGGCCGCCAACCACCGCCGAGTCGTTTGGAGATTTCCACCTGAGCATGCCGGCGCCCCTTCCATCGGCGCCGTGCAGTCTACCGCTCTCTACCCCTCGCCTCGTCGATCATCGGGCTGTTGCCTCACCACCATCGCCTCGTTCCCTTCCTCTGCCGCCCTTGCCCTGTCTGCCAGTCTGCCGTCCGCGCTTTGCCCCTTCATTGGAGCTGTTTTCTGCATTTTCCCTGACGGGCTCTCATGTTTGCCCGTTCCCCACCACGTTGTGGGGAGAATATTTCAACAACAACAACAACAACGTCTGTGCGGCGACTGGACACAGTCCAACAACTCCCACTATCATACACACAGACTCGGCTTCGGCCATTCACACCCTTCGCCAAAACGCTCACAAAGACAACATTCACCTAATATACAACATTCTCAGCACCACCCAAGCTATCCGCAATGCTGGGGGATCGGTTACCATAAATTAGATCCCTAGTCACGTAGGCATTGCAGGCAACGAAAAGGCAGATCGAATAGCAAAACAAGCCCTAGAAAACCCCAGCATTGATTTTGTAATCTCCACGAGCCTGCGCCAAGTCAAGCATGCCATTAAGACCAGGGCAGCCAGATTAAATAAAGAAGACCACCGCCTATATGTTGAACTGGGTTCCCCCTCGGCTAGATGGTAATCACTTGCCACACGCTACAAACCACCGCCAATCACAACTAGATCCAACCTTACGATGCTCAATCGTCTGCGCCGCCTTCGCCTGGGCTATAAATGCTACGATGAAATGGTTCCAGATGAAACCCCCGAACCTGCATGTGAACACTGCCAGGAGGCTCCACTTTATCCCCTCCTGCACTATCTTCTCAGATGCCCAGCCACATCCCTCATCAGGAAACGACCTCTTTCTAACCCAGACACTCCCAGAACTCACGAAGCAGCCAGATCCATAAACTCTTTACGTAATGCTGCAGCCTACGTTGTAGCCACGGCCCCACTCTCAGCACTGACTGAGGTGGTGCGCTCTGCACCTCCTCCCACCTAACGTGCATATCCACTGATATGCAGGGTATGTATGTGTGTGTGTGTCTGTGCGAGTGTGCGTGCGAGCATGTGTGCATATGCATATATATATACATGTGTGTATATATGTGCATATAGTTTTTAAAGTCAAGAGACTGCTCCTGCAGTCTTCATCACTTACTTGTCTCTGCTTAAATCACTGACTGGGCTAACATATGGCCCGGCCCCTTCAACTTCAACGAAGGGGAAATCTTCAACAAACAAACAAACATGTGCGGCGGTGCCCATGTCGATGTCAAGTAATGTCATTCTGCCTCAAGCTCTCGCACCGTGCACATCTCCCAGAAGAGGCCTCCGATCTTCCACTAGCCAGTGGCTGACACCTCACTGCGCTCTGATTGGATGGCGCCGGATCTGCTTCCTGATTGGAGGGCACGCGATCCAGCAGAATACGACAGTTTTCCAACTGTCTCACAGGCAAATTAAATAGGAAAGCAGTACTGCAGTGTCAAATCCAACCCTCCCTTAACAATTCACGCCGATGTTGAACATCCAAGCCCGTGGATCATTCCTCACCCCTGTTCTCTAGCTGAGACAGACTCAGAATTCCCAAGATAGACTTTGGTCCTTTTAAGCTCGCCCAGTATTCTCTTCCCCACTTCCAGTCTGTTGCTTGGCCAGGCCAGTCCTCACCATGCCCGACTCGAGAGCGACTTCGTCAACCTCTGCTCACGCCTACGACCCGTTGAGGGGGGCACCTACTAGCAGATCACAGTCGCCGGGAGCCGAAAAGATCGTGGGGACCGTGAATTGGTTCAACGTGAAAGCTAGGTACGGATTCATCAAGCGCCAGGATACCGGTGCTGATGTTTTCGTGCACAGTTTTGGGATCGTTGCACCAAATTCACGGCACCTCCAACGCTCTCTAGCCGAGGGTGAGACGGTGGAGTTTCGTCTCTCTCAGTCTTCCAGAGGTCCTGTGGCTAAGGATGTCTCTGGGCCGGGAGGTGTTGCTGTGCAGGGCTCTGCCTATGCACGGCGACGCCCCACGGCTTGGAGGCGCCGGCCTAAGGGTCCTGGAAGCTCTGGGGAGATAAACACCATTGTTGCGATGTGTATCGCTACTGCAGAAGCTTTTTGTGGGGGTGACAAGGTGGCTTTGAGCGTTCTCCTCCCTCAGATTTTTGAGGAGAACGAGCTGCCACGCCTTGCCATCCCTCGGAGCTTTGCTGGCGATGCAGTATCGGCCCCTCGTCAGAAGCGTCAGGCCCGGCAGCTGCAGCCACCACGACCCCGCAGTACACCGCGGAAACGGCTGCAGCTTGATGCCCCTCTCAACAGGGCAACTGGCTCTACCCTGATCACCGACCCGGAACCGACAATGGACATGGAAACTGGATCTACCATCGCCGAGGTCCACCCCCCACCGTCAGCAGCCGAGGGAGAACTGGCCGTTTCTCCCGTCCCTTCAGTCCACCTGGACGTTGAGGGCCCTCCTTCCTCGGTGCCTCCATCTGCTGCTGGGAGTTTGGTGGATCTTCCTGTACGTGCTGCATCTGCATCTCCTGTTGCCTTACGTTCTTCTTCCCCATCTCTTCCACCTACGAAGAAGAAACGGAAGGGCAAGGGCAAGCGTAGGAGCAAGGGCGACCTTCCATCTGTTGCCCAGCGTATTGCTGACGCCCTTCCGCCCATCGATGCCTCGACGGCCGCCCACCTGGCCTCAGCTACTGACTCTGATCTTCAGGAGATGCTCCTTGATCTCTTTACCCCTGCTGATCCTGATGATCCTTCAGCTCCAATATTCCGCCAGCTGTATGTCGACCTTAGGGAGGCATACCTTGATCAGTCCATCTCTGCCGACCTGGAATCTCGTTTGTTTGTTTCCCTGGCTCACGATCCGCCTCGTTCTGCTGTACTGGAGTTCATCGTCACTCGTTTGCTCTCTTAAGAGCCGCCTGTTTATTTATTTACTTTATTTTTTTTTATTTTTTTTTTTCACGCTATTTCCGTGACGGGCTTAACTCTAGAGGCTATCTTCCCAGTGTACAGGATAGAAAACAAAAAGCTACTGGAGCATTATCCCGCTTACTCAGATTCAAGGACATGCCTATAAAAGTCAAATCCCACCTTGTCAAAGCACTGATCCTCCCCATACTAGATTACCCACCCATTCCCACACACACCTTCAGCTATACCCAACTTAAAAAACTACAAGTCTTACAAAACAAAGCCCTCAGATTTGCAACTAATCAGCAGTACCCTTACACACTTAACACGGAACAAATTCACGCCATAACTAAAACCAAACCGTTAAACATAAGATTACATAACCAAGCGAAAAAAATCTGGAGTAAAATCGAGGAAATAAACCCTGAAACATACAACGCATTAACTTACAATATCAACGATGAGAATCGCTCCTTCCACAAATGGTTCCCTAGTAGTCTAAAAACCATATTAAACAACCAAGACCCTATACCAATTTACTAAACTCAACCCAAACGATAAGTATCGCACCAACGAATACAAAAACCCCACCTATTTTCGACATAACCCAATTACGACATAAACCCAAACAACCCAACCAAACCCTCAAAAGCTAGCTCGCTAGCGCAATTCACACATACAAAACATATGAACACGCACCCACGCACACGCCCACAACCACGCGCACATTCGTACGTGCACGCACGCGCACACAAACATACACAGCCATAACCACTACATATACTTACCAAACTAACACAATATACAAAACAAAGCACTTACCTAACTCAACAAACAAAATTAAAGCAGTTATCTAACAAATACTATAAACAAAACAAAGCATGGTGGCCAGCCCACCAACTGTCTACTCCCTCTTCCTTCCTCTTTCTTACTATCCCTTCCCCTATTCTCTCTTCTTTCCCCACCTTCCTTAAAAAAAAAAAAAAAAAAAAAAAAAAAAAAAACCTGCTGATCCTGATGATCCTTCAGCTCCAATATTCCGCCAGCTGTATGTCGACCTTAGGGAGGCATACCTTGATCAGTCCATCTCTGCCGACCTGGAATCTCGTTTGTTTGTTTCCCTGGCTCACGATCCGCCTCGTTCTGCTGTACTGGAGTTCATCGTCACTCGTTTGCTCTCTTAAGAGCCGCCTGTTTATTTATTTACTTTATTTTTTTTTTATTTTTTTTTTCACGCTATTTCCGTGACGGGCTCTTGTTTGCCCGTGTCCTCACCTAGTGGGGCAAATATTCCAAAAAAAAAAAAAAAAATTCTCTTCCCGGCAGCCGCAGCGGTAACATCTCTCCCGCTCGCTCCCGCTCTGCAAAGACTCGGCGCTCATAGTGAAACGTGGATAGCGCAAGCTAAGACTTTCACTGCTGCTTCTCCCAGCACCTTACCGATTACGACTTTCCCGTCATTCTGCAAGTGTCAGCCCGCTCACCTTGGCTGAAAATCTTTTTTTACTACGTAAGACTACCTTTATTTCTTAGATTTTACTTTGATCCTGTTAGGCTCGCCCAGTAGAGGCTCTGGTGTGGTACGAAGCCGAACCCCGAGGCCAGTGGCACGAGGGGACCCCGTTCTGGGGTGGTTATAGGAAGCACTGGACTGGGTATTTTCTTTAATAGGGTTAGGGATCAGGGGTACTCCTTTGACCTTGCAAGTGGTCACTCCCTTTAGAGGGGGGGGGGGCGCGGTAGCACAGTGGTAGAGCGCTGGACTTGTAATCGGGGGATTGCAGGTTCGAGCCTCGCCCGGGCTGCCGTGCCGGGAGGGGTAGCTCCCTCCTGTAACCCTAGCGGGGCTATATAGTCCAATACAGGGCTTAGCTCGGGGGAACTCCAATTCTCCCATTTCCCTTTAGAGGGGGGGGGAGTTTAGGTTACAAGCCCCAGATCACAGGTAGATTGGACCAACTAGGCGGCCTGTTAATGGCCTATCAGGATTTTTTCCCCATGTTGAAAAATGGGTAAACTTAAAATCAAACACAGTAATCCCCAAGAAAATCAAGTTAAACTGAAATTGCTTGAAATAGTTGCTCCTCACAACATAAAAATAACAGGACTCCATGATTCAAAAGAATTCATCATCGCAACTACAGCCACAGAAGATGACACTAATAAGCTCCTGTCTCATCCTCTGAAAACATCTTTACAGGACAATGGCTTCACCCCAATCCTCCCTCCCGACCTAAAAGCTAAAAGGAGCATTATATGCACCAAAGTAGATGACATCATCTACTGCCACAGTGAAGAGGAGATTGTACATGAAGTCATTAAAGAAAACTCTTGGGCCAAAATCACCAAAATAACCAAATTTGGAAACAGAAACACTATGAAAATAGAATTTGATGATATCAAGATGGCAGAAAAAGCAATAGAAGGGCTGAAATTGTTCCATCTGTGCATCAGCAAAAATCAGATCCAGGCTGAGAAATATATACATATCATAATGTGTATGAAGTGCTATGAAATGGACACACATAACATCAACGAATGTCCTAAACCCAAAGATTTTAAAATCTGTTCTGAATGCTCCAGTCTTGATCACACTTGGAAGAAATGCAACTCCAACTTCAAAAAGTGTATTAACTGCGAAGGAGACCACCGCACTATGGCTATGAAATGCCCTAAAAGGAAAGAAATAGTAAAGAAAGCAATAAATACACCCCCCCCCTGCCACAGTACTACCAGGTCTAAGCTTTGCACAAGTAACAAAACCAAACCCTAACACCCCAGCAGCTGCTATACAAAATGGATCTCCCAACGACAAGTTTGCAGACTACATGCTTCTTATCATGAATGCTCACATGCACGAGCTTGCAAACCCAGGCAGCTTTAATAAAATTCTGGGGGAAAGTTGCACACTTAATGGACTACCAATTGTCAAACTCCCCCCTAACCCCCCCTCTGAAAAAATTTTACAAGCCATTCTGCCATCTACAACTAAAAATAACCTGCTGAGTCATCCCTTTACACACAAACCATCCCTATCTCTGAAGAGAAAAACGAAGAGGCTATGGCGCTTGACACACATGAAGATGAACCCATCCCACATGGAAGTAATGACATCCCAAAATACCAAACAGACAGTGAATCAGATGAACACCTAAGCTCCTCTGACGAAGACGAAACCGAAAATGACAAGGTAGAGGATTGTAGTCCTCCCCTCAATTTGAAAGTCAAACAAAGAATACAAACAAAGAGAACTAGCCAATGCTATAAAAGAAAACAAAGCCTTATTCATACAAAATCACAACATACTGAATCCAGATTTAGCACTCAACCAACTAAGAATCACCTGTGAAAAACTAGAAACCTTCCAACATCTTATTCGGCCAGCTAACACCGAAGAAGAAAAACTTCTCCTTCGCCTAGGGGATCAGCACACAAAGGCTTCCCAACCCTCTCAGTCCAGACCCCAAAGACATAGACAATGAAAATAATTCAACATAACGTCCTTAATTGGCATGGTCGAAGTCTAGGTCTGAGCAATACCTACCGTAATTTAGATCCAGATATCATTCTTATAAATAGCCACGGCACTACCTCACCAAATTCACTCCGTATCCCTGGGTATAAAACACATAGTAAAAACTTTCTCAATCGCCCTATGGACGGCACAGCCATTGCACTGAAAAACAATTTACAATACAAAATCATAGACAATTTTATCTCAGATCTGATTGCCGTAGAGTTACAAACGCACACTGGAAAAATCATTATTGCTACAGTATACCTCCCCCCTAGCCGCCCTTACCCCCGATTTTATTAACTTATTCAGAAGAACCATCCCTGTATACCTCATTGGTGATCTTAACGCTAAACACCGCCTCCTGGGCAACAGAAACTCAAACGTCGTAGGAAGACAACTTCCAAGACTCATCCAAGACACCACAGTAAGACACATTGGTCCCAACTTTCCTACATTCCTCTCACACAACTCTACCTCCACCCCAGACATAGCTCTTTGCAACCTAACAGCTTATCACAACACCCATTTCTCTCCCGGCCCTCTCACCACTAGTGATCACATCCCCATAATCGCCACTATCTCCACTGCCCCAATAACCGTCCCCATTCCACCTCGACCTAACGGCCAACTGGAATGACTTTAAACAAGATATAACCACAACATTTACTAACTTTCACATCCCCGGTGATGGAACACTAGAGGAAATCGATCAATCTCTTGAAAGATGGTACTCCAACATAAATATTGCAATCAACAACAACATCCCTACAACAACACATAGAACAATTACTACTCCTAAACACAGCAGAGACACACAGATCCTCATCAATCAATACAATGCATTAAGAACTCACTCCCAAACACATGGTTGGACACGAGATCCATTTAGACTATACAAACTACTTCAAACTCAACTACACACATCCCTTCTAATAGAACACAACACACATTGGGCAAACACTATTGCAAACACCGCCAATCGAAGTGGAGGAGCCTCTTCCACCTTCACCACCGCCTGCCGCCATCGCTCTCTCTTCTTCTCCCCCTCCACCTAAGGAGAAGAGGAAGAAACAAAAGAAGAAAGGGGGAAAGACCAAGAGCGACCCCTCCTCCGTTGCTCGCCGGATCGAGGCCCTCCTTCCACCACTCTCAGGGACTCGTGATCTCGATGCCCGCACGGATGCGGACCTAGAAGAGCTACTCTTCTGCCTCACGGATCCGATCAACGACGACGATACACTTGTTTGTTTGTTTGTGAGATATTCGTCCCAGTTTCCTGGGACACGGGCAAACAGAGAGCCCGTCACAGGTGCGCACTACTTGCGCGAGCTTGCTTTATCGAGGTGGAGGGTAATTCCTTACCGTAGTAAGTAATATATTTAGTGGTGCATGGGCAACAATGCCAGCAGCGTCCCTAAAGACATCACCAGTTCGGGCTAGGGCCGAGTCGAGCTCAGACCTGAGCCTGGTGGTGGCTGGGCAGTCCAGAAGATAATGCAAAAGGGGCTCCTCACAGCTGGCCAAGCAATGTTCACACGGTTCTGGCTCCATACCCCTAATTTGCTTGTAGCAAAGAAACCCAAGACGCAATCTTCGAAGTCGGACTACAATAAAATTAGGTAGTCCTGGGGGGAGCGACAGAAGGGAATACAACGTGGCAGTAGCATACCATTTTGCAGAGCAAGAGCCCTCCGTGACCCAGAGTTGATGGTCCTCTAGGGATAGTCTGCCTATGGTGGCAGTGAGAGTGCGGATGTGGTGCGAGGGACTAGGGCGTAATGGGAATGTGATGTCTGGGAGATCGCAAGCTGAGCGCGCCGCGTCATCAGCACGCTCGTTGCCACTAATTCCCACATGTCCCGGGAGCCAGTGAAGGTTAATCGTTGCGCCCCTATGGACAAGGAGTGACGCAAATGTATGAATCGCTGTGAGGAGAAAGACGTTGTCATGCAGCGAGAAGGATCGTAATCTCTGAATGGAGGAAAGAGAGTCTGTGTGGATTATGACTCGATTGCGACGATGGTGGTGAGCATGGCGCAAAGCACCCAGGATGGCCGCAAGTTCCGCCTGGAAAGCGGAGATACCTGAAGAGAGTCGCCAAGCTTCCACTATTTGCCCAGAGACAAAGGCCGCTCCAGCTGCGCCATTAGGGGAAACAGAGCCATCAGTGTAGTAGATGGCTGAGTCTGGTGAGGCCAGAGCTGCCACCCTACTGAGACCCTCCTGGCGAAGGAGTGATGGAATCAAGGAGCGGGGTTTAGCCTCCGATGGACCAAAAATATTAAAAAGGGGAGGATCCCATGGCGGTGGATCAACGTATCCAGGAAAGGGAGAGTCGGGATCTTGACATAGGCTCGCAGCAGCTCCCAAACCATGGATGGCAGCAGCTGTGGTGCGGGCCCAGTCACGCTGAGGGGCCGGCTCGGGTGGGCGGCAGAGAAGGCGTTTTAGGAGGGCAGAGACAGGCAGGTGAGGTAGGCACTGTATTAGCTTCAGAGTGATAATTGCCGCTCGTAAAACAATGCGATGGGCCAGAGATGGAAGGCCACCCTCCATACGCAGATTTGCAAGTCGGGTCCAGCGTGGAGCACCCAGCATAATGCGGAGGGCATCATTCTGGATGACCTCCAGAGATCTAGCGACTGGCGGAGCAAGGCCCGTCAAGCAGATGGCGCTGTAGTCCACCAAGGATCGGACTGCGTGTGTATAAAAGGTCCGTAGGACGGAAAATGATGCCCCCAAACTCCGCCTGGACAGATAGCGGAGAGCAGCCATGCGGGTGGATGCACGCTCCCTCAGGTACCGAACATGGCAGGCAAAGTTGAGACCCGCGTCAAGCCAGACCCCCAAGTACCGATGTGCAGTGACCATGGAGAGCTGATGGCCACCGAGTAGCAGTGGAAAGTCTGGGGGGCGGAGTCCAAATGGCAGGCACTTTGTCTTCTGGAAGTTAATTTTTAGGCCTAACTCAGCACACTTGGCATGGAGCCGAGAAAGGGCCAAGTCTGCCTGTCGGAAACAATCCCTTCTTGTAAATACGAGGGCAAGATCGTCTGCATAACAGAGGAGGGTGACGCCAGGCCCATAATCGAGAGATAAGAGCCCCTCCATAAGGATATTAAACAGGAGGGGGCTGAGTACGCTCCCCTGTGGCGTGCCATTTAAATGTTTGCAAAAGTGTGAGAGGTGCCCCTGGAATCTGACCCCTGCGGAGCGATCCGTAAAGACGATACACTGCCTCTCGTCTACCAGACTCTGTATCAGAAGATCCGTGAGGCATACAACTCCAACTCCTCCTCTCCATCTGAGGAAGCCGCCATCCGTGAGGGCATCGGGTTTGATCCACCACGTGCTGCCCTCGTCAACTATATAGCCACCAGACTGCTCTCTTAACTGTTGAGCCACGCCTGATCCTGTCCTGCCTTGCTGGAGCATCCAACAGCAGATCGGAGCTATCGGGAGCCCAGAAGATCAGGGGAACTGTTCGTTGGTTCAACGTGAAGGCCGGGTACGGTTTCATCACGTGCCAGGACACTGGTGCTGATGTTTTCGTCCCTGGCCGTTCGATCGTTGTACCAAACGAACAGCACCGCCAACGCTCTCTTGGCGAAGGTGAGACGGTGGAGTTCAGTCTTTCACAGTCTCCTAAGGGTCCTGTGGCCAGGGATGTCTCTGGGCCGGGGGGTGTAGCTGTGCAGGGCTCTGTCCATGCATGGCGACGCCCCACGGCCCAGAGACGCCGGCCTCAGGATCCTGGGAGATCTGGGATGATGGACACCATTGTTGCGATGTGCATAGCGACGGCGAAGGCTTTCTGTGGTGATGACAGAGCGGCCCTGCGCATTCTCCTCCCTCGGATTTTCGAGGAGAATGGGTTGCCATGCATTGTCATCCCCGAGAGTTTCGCCCACGATGTCCGTCCCGCCTCTCGTCAGAAGCGTCAGCCCCGTCCTCAGCAGCCTGTCCAACCTCGCACAACACCGCGAAAACGGCTGCAGTTGGATGCTCCTCTTAACAGAGGGACTGCCACCATTCCCGACGACCCGGCACCGAACCTGGACCTCGAACCGACTACTGATCACCACGCTACGCCACCGGCAGCTGAGGAGGACACGGAGACCATCCCCGACCCTCCAGACACCCTAGATCCTGCTGCCATTGACGATGGTGATGAAGACACCACCATGGAAACAGGCACTGCATCCCCTCTGCCACCAACTGAAACCATCAAGAAGAAGAAGAAGGGGAAGAACAAGAAGAGGAAGGCAGAACAACTTGCCCCCTCCATCAACTCGACACTCGACCTGCCTGCACCCACCACCGCCACGAACGTCAGCCCTCAGGATCAAGCAAAAGAACGCATCCGAGACATCTTGCCACCCCTCCATCCCACCATCAAGCAGCGTCTCGACTCGCTATCCTTCGACGAACTCTTCGATCAGAGAGACAGCTACTGGGACAACAACTTCTCAGATGCACTCGACGCCCTACTAAGACTCGCGACTCCATTGTCATTCCAAGAACATCACGAACGATGCCTGGAAGAAATAATAGACACTCACCCCGACGACACAGCGATAATGAACTACATTGTAAACCGGATCGAACACGAACGACAACAGCATCTTCACTGACCGGGCTAATGTATGGCCCGGCCTGCACTATAGGTGCAGGAAATCTACGAACGAACGAACGCTTCGGCTTGCAGTTATTGTCACCGCTATGCTCTCTTTTAAGAGCTTTGTTTTTGCCATTCCTCTGACGGGCTCTCTGTTTGCCCGTGTCCTCACCTTATTGTGAGGCAAATATCACACACACACAAAAAAAAAAAAGCTGCCCTCGTCAACTATATCGCCACCAGACTGCTCTCGTAACTGCTGAGCCACGCCTGATCTTGTCCTGCCTTGCTGCTTCGTCTTGCAGTTTTTGTCACCGCTATGCTCTCGTTTGAGAGCTACTTTATGCCACTTCTCTGACGGGCTCTATGTTTGCCCGTGTCCTCACCATGTTGTGAGGCAAATATCACAACAACAACCGCCAATCTTTATAATGATCCCTCCACATTTTGGCGTCAAATAAAAATCCTCTCAGGAACTTCAACCCCCGACCCTCATTACGTATTAGATCATCTGGGAAACAGACAACACTCAGCCTCTGAAAAAGAAAGAACACATAGGCGACACTGGGAGTCCATCTTTCAAGAGATCGAAGAAGAACAAAACAACAACAGACACGACAATACGGTAAAAGAATTCCTTACCAACAACGTAGATAGATTAACACCGTACCACTCAGCTAACCCCGATAGATTAGACTCAAACACAATATTTACCACTCCTATCACGGCAGACGAAATTACCTCTATTATTAAGAACTTAAAAAAGACTTACCCGGGAGAAAGTGGATATAATAAAACTATACTATCCAATCTCCCCAATATAGCCATTGAAAATTTAAAAAACATATTTAATGCAACCATCTCTGCAGGATATTTCCCCGACAAATTTAAAGAAGCCATCATAAAACTAATCCCAAAAAAGAACAAGAAACCACATCTCGTACAGAATTACAGACCCATCTCTCTTTTAGAAGTCCCTGGAAAGGTACTAGAGAGAATAATTAATAAAAGGCTCAGATTACACCTTGAATCTGAGAATCTGTATAATAAGAATCAATACGGTTTTCGACTACTAAGGGGCACCACTCAAGCAATTGCAATAGCATCAGAACATATAGCAATAAGTAAATCTAACAAAGGACAAGGCCACATCATCCTTAGAGATGTAACAAAAGCCTTTGACGAGGTGTGGCATTTAGGACTGAAATATAAATTACTTAATCTCAACCTCCCAACTATAACTGAAAAAATTCTCTGTGATTTTCTTGACGATAGGAAGGCTAAAATCAAAATAAATAATTGTACAGGTGCTAGCTTTGCTCTGGAAAGCGGGGTTCCTCAAGGGAGCGTACTCTCACCAACTCTCTACTCTATATTCACCAGTGACTCCCCACAAGCAACTCATGGAATCAACATAAGCTACGCTGACGATATTTCCCAAATTATTAACTATCCTGGACCATCTAGAAGGATCATGAATTCAAGAACTCAAAGCGAAGTCGAGAAAATTAATGAATATGAATCTAAATGGAGAATACAAACTAACATAAATAAATTTTCCATCATTCAGCTTGCCAACACCAAAAAAGAACCTTTAATAATTAATGAAGAAATAACTAACTTCAAAAAAGAGGGTAAAATACTTGGTTTTAAACTTAAGAGGCTATCATCCTAGTGTACAGGATAGAAAACAAAAAGCCACTGGAGCATTATCCCGCTTACTCAGATTCAAGAACATGCCTATAAAAGTCAAATCCCACCTTGTCAAAGCACTGATCCTCCCCATTCTAGAATATCCCCCCATTCCCACACACACCTTCAGCTATACCCAACTTAAAAACTACTAATCTTACAAAACAAAGCCCTCAGATTTGCAACTAATCAGCAGTACCCTTACACACTTAACACGGAACAAATACACGCCATAACCAAAACCAAACCATTAAACATAAGATTACATAACCAAGCCAAAAAAAAGTTTGGAGTAAAATCGAGGAAATTAACCCCGAAACATACAACGCACTAACTTACAACATCAATGAGGAGAATCGCTCTTTTCATAAATGGTTCCCTAGTAGTTTAAAAACCATAATAAACAACCATGACCCTATACCAATTTACTAAACTCAACCAAAACCGATAAGTGACGCACTGATTTGTATCCAAACTACTCAATCTCACAATACAAAAAAAAAACACCTAATTACGACATAAACCCAAACAACCCAACCAAACCTTCAAAAAGCTAGCTAGCTCAATTCAAACATACACAACATATGAACGCACACGCACGCACACCCACGCACACGCACACACACGCTCACATCCACACGCACATACGCTCACACACGCACACACACAAACATACACAGTCAAAACCACCATATGTACTTACCAAACTAACACAATATACAAAACAAAGCACTTACCTAACTAACTCAATAAACAAAATAAAAGCAGTTACCTAACTAATACTATAAACAAAACAAAAGCACGGTGGCCAGCCCACCAACTGTCTACTCCCTCTTCCTTCCTCTTTCTTACTATCCCTTCCCCTGATCTCTCTTCTTTCCTTCACCTTCCTAAAAAAAAAAAAAAAAAAATGCGGCGGTGCCCCTCAGTATCGCTCTTGCAAGAGAGGGGTGTACATGTAAGTCGGTTAGATCCGTGGCGCCCAACTGTCTACCTGGACGCATCATTGTCCCATACACAAGGCACCAGGTTCAGTTAACGCATGTCAGAGGGGGAAGGCAGACGTGTGATACCCAACTCCGCGGTGCCTGGCTGCATGGCCACAACATGCCAGTGCCACATCAGCCTTGTTATGACAAGTGAGGAATTTACAGTGTGATCTCGCATCTAAGGAGTTCACATCTAACGACACCATTGGACCTCTACCCATATTCGTATCTAACGTGGAAGTTTCCGTCTAACGAAAAAAAATCCCGGGCGAGCGGTTCAAATCTGTCGCCACCTTGGTCTAGTGCGTGGACGGGAAAGATGTTAGCTTTGCTACAGAAACTAAACCAGGAGCTCAGTGAAACCTATGCAAAGAAAGTGAATGAAAGAAGATAAACAGTTACCGGTATCCCCGAATATTTAAACAAACGCCATGAGCTTGGGGAAGTTGTGGCAAATCTCGATCGAAATGAAGGATAAGAGTGTGATTGATGATGGAAATGAAGGATAAGAGTGTGAGTGATGATGGAAATGAAGGATAAGAGTGTGAGTGATGATGGAAATGAAGGATAAGACTGTGAGTGATGTCGATGAAAACATAGGGAATCTTCATGGTGACATTCATGATGACTTTTCTGGATTTGTTGGGAAGGAAAAGAATGCAGACAAAAAGATAACAAAACTCGGGGAGGCATCGCGAGAGGCAATGGAGAGCGAGAGGTGGGAGGAGGGTGGTTGTGCTGGTGGCGTAGGTGAGAAGGAGCGGCCCAGTAGCCTTCCTTCCCGCCTCGGATACCACCTTAAGCACCTCATTTATCACTCACAGGTGAGTTATCGATATTATTTCTTCTTTATTTTATATTTTATGTCACTATGTATGATTATATGACAAATTAACGACAATAACTTACATGTGTGAAAATAGGGTCAAAATAGGGGTTAGATCCAGTTTTTACCTATTATAATTTTCCCCATATGTTTATGTATCGGCATCTAATGAAGTCGCATGTAACGAGTGGTTTTTGGTACCTATTACACGTTAGATGCGAGATCTTACTATTCAGGGAGTTTCCAAACGCTGCTGTCTCTCATTAGGGCTGCTTCAACATCCACTGCTCTGCCTTGTATCTCTTCTATAACCCCATCCATATACAGATTGAACAACCATGAGGACATGGCACATCCCTGTTTCAATCCAACATTCAAATAGAAAAATTCACTCGGTTCACTATCCACACGCACCGCATCGTTCGTTCGTTCGTTCTAAGATTTCCTGCACCTGTAGTGCAGGCCGGGCCATACATTAGCCCGGTCGGGGAAATGGGCTGATTAGGTGTTTTGCAAATGAAATTGCTTTGTCGGGTTTTTAAACAAAGTCATGTTCCTGCTTAGCCGGATGTTCTTAAGGACGGTGTTCACTATGTCGTCGACGTTCTGGGTGAGGTACTTGTCGATCTTGGCGACTTCATCGTCAGTAGCAGGCTTCTCCGTCTCTGGCGTTGATGGTGTAGTGGATGTCTGGGAGGTGTCGGTTTCTGCAGCCTTACGCTTCCTCTGTGCTTTCGTGGGTGTTGGTGGAGAGACACAGGGTTGCGTGGTGGTTTGGTGGTTTGGCTGATCGGCTGCACACTGTGGCTGGGGTGTAGGAGGCTCCCTGTGGACCGCATCCTTAGCACCCTCATAAATACCCTTCACGGCCATCAGCAACTTCCCATTTTCTCCATATATTCTTAATACTTTCCACAATCCTTGTCTGTCCAGTTGTTGTTGTTGTTGTTGTGATACTTGCCTCACAACATGGTGAGGACACGGGCAAACATAGAGCCCGTCAGGGATGTAGCAAAAAGTTGCTCTCAAAACGAGAGCATAGCGGTGACAAGACTGCAAGACGAGGCAGCAAAGGCAGGACAAGATCAAGCGTGGATCGGCAGTTACGAGAGCAGTCTGGTGGCTATACAGTATAGTTGACCAGAGCAGCACGTTGTGCGTCGAACCCGATGCCCTCACGGATGGCGGCTTCCTCAGATGGAGAGAGGGAGTTGGAGATGTATGCCTCACGGATCTTCTGATACAGAGTCTGGTAGACGAGAGGCAGTGTATCGTCGTCGTTGATCGGATCCGTGAGGCAGAAGAGTAGCTCTTCTAGGTCCGCATCGGTGCGGGTATCGAGATCACAAGTGCCTGAGAGTGGTGGAAGGAGGGCCTCGATCCGGCGAGCAACGGTGGAAGGGTCGCTCTTGGTTTTTCCCCCTTTCTTCTTTGGTTTCTTCTTCTTCTCCTTAGGTGGAGGAGGAGAAGAAGAGCGAGCGATGACGGCAGGCGGTGGTGAAGGTGGAAGAGGCTCCTCCACTTCGTCAGGAGCAGATGGAGAAGGCAAGGAGGAGGGCTCTACTACGTCCAGATGTACTGAAGGGACGGGAGACGAGACACGCTCCCCCTCAGCTCCTGACGAAGGGAGGTGAACCTCCACAACAGTCTCCCCATGCTCGATGTCCATGGCCTGTGACGGTTCCGGGTCAGTGATCGTAGTTTCGATGGTGGTGGCGCGAGTCATCCGGTTGAGAGGGGCATCCAAACACAGCCGTTTTCCCGGTGTCGTGCGAGGTGGTGGTGGCTGCTGTCGCCGGGCCTGACGCTCCTGACGAGGGGGGAGACGAGGATCGCGGGTGAAGCTTCGGGGAATGGCAAGGCGTGGAAGGCCGTTCTCCTCAAAGATTTGAGGAAGGAGAACAGCCAGAACCGTCTTGCTACCCCCACTGAAAGCTTCAGCCGTCGCGATACACATCGCAACGAGTGTGTTTGTGTTGCCAGAACTTCCAGGATCCCTTGGCTGGCGTCTCTGGGCAGGGGGACGCCGCCGTGCACGGGCAGAGCCCTGCACAGCAACACCACCCGGCCCAGTGACGTCCTTAGCCTCGGGACCCATGGAAGCCTGTACAACACGAAACTCCACCGTCTCTCCCTCGTCAAGTGAGCGCTGGAAATGCCGTGGATTTGGTGCAACGATCTCAGAAACGTGTACGAAAACATCAGCGCCAGTGTCGCGGCGCTTGATGAAACCGTAACACGATCTCACGTTGAACCAATTCACTGTTCCCTGGATGGAAGTGGCTCCTGGCGGCACGGATCTGCTGTTTGGTGCCCCCCTCAACGGGTCGCAGGCACGAGCCGAGTCGCTGGAAGTCTCACGGAGCTCGGCTCGGGCATAGTGACAACTGGCCAGGCCAAGCTATGCGAGAGGAGTCGTTGTCTGTCCACCCTGTCACATGCTTTCTCCAAATCCACGAAGGCCGTATACAATTTCTTTCCCTTCTCTAGAAATTTTTCCACTAAAGACCTAAGAATATCTGATCTACACAACCTCTTGCCTTCCTAAAACCTCCCTGTTCTTATATCCCTAACTCTGTCAATATCTTACCACATACTTTTCTTGTTACGCTAAGACAAATGCCCTGTGATTACCACACACTTCTTTTTCCCCTTTTCCCTGATCACAGAAGAATGTAGTAACGGAGCAGAATCAGAAATAAACCGGTAAGAAAGAGGTGTTGGTAAGCTTCATGACCGTACCAGAATACCGCCCCCAGACTGCCTGCCAGCCTGCTCACGCTAAAGGTAATAGCTTGTGTTTAGCCTAGAACTATATCACGTAATTCAGCTAAACAATTCATCACATTCGCTCGTGTGCCACGCTAAAATGTGGTGGTAGTAGTAGTAGTACTAGTAGTAGTAGTAGTTGTTGCTTAGGCAGTCTGGTCGAACAGCCTCGAGTCCCTAAGGAAGGCCACGGCTGAGACCGGGCTTTCCCACAGAGCTCTCAAGGAGTGTACAGTATGTTGTGTTGTTGGCGTAGGTGATTGTTTACAATGCAGTCTTGCATAATGTGCTTAATAGTATGGGGTGCTGTGTTGCAGATTGTGTGCAGTGCAGTCTTGCATAATGTGCTTAATAGTATGGGGTGCTGTGTTGCAGATTGTGTGCAGTGCAGTCTTGCATAATGTGCTTAATAGTATGGGGTGCTGTGTTGCAGATTGTGTGCAGTGCAGTCTTGCATAATGTGCTTAATAGTATGGGGTGCTGTGTTGCAGATTGTGTGCAGTGCAGTCTTGCATAATGTGCTTAATGGTATGGGGTGCTGCGTTGCATCCTGGACAGGCATCAACGACGGAGTCATCCAGCCTTTTCTGGTAACTCAAGAGGGCTGGATGATGCCCACATCTCAGCCTGGCCAGGTGGACTCTGTCCTCACGAGGGAAATAGGATTCAGAAGGGTGGATATCAGGAGGCCGTGCATGCAGCTGTGTGTTGTCTTTAAGAACAAGGCCCTAAAAATAATCACAGGCTGCACAGCTACTACACCCACAGACCACCTACTGCACATCAAGAAACCAAAGTCTTCAAAGTCGAGGATCATCTAGACATGAGAGGCACACAAATTCTTGCCGCAGCCTCCACAAACCCAAGCCATCCACTACACGATATGGCAGCACATCCACACACACATCAAGGAATATAAAAACAACACCCAGCACACGATATCATACACAAATACTGTCATCTCTCCCGCTTCAGACCAGCTTCCAGAAGCTAAAATATGATAAATAGCCTTGCTGGTACACACGACGATAGATAGGTGGCACCCATAAATATAAAGCATTGTTACAAACGTTTGGTGCTAGTTTGCGGTGTTAGGAGCGTAATGCTGTATGGTAATGAGGCCTGGCAGTAAAGGCAGAGGCTATTCGTAGACTCAGACTAACAGAAATGACAATGATTTGGTGGATGAGTAGTGTGTTCTTGAATGCCAGGCCTGAGGGGGCTAGGTTTATGAAGGAAGAGTTGAAAGGAAGGATGGGAGTAGAGAGTACTGTTGTAATGAGGAGAGGTAGATTGAGATGGTTTGGGAGGAAGGATGGGGCTGGAGTGTATTGGTGTTGTGATGAGTAGATTGAGATGGTTTGGGAGGAAGGATGGGGCTGGAGTGTATTGGTGCTGTGATGCAGAGAGGTAGTTTGAGATGGTTTGGGAGGAAGGATGGAACTGGAGTGTATTGGTGCTGTGATGAAGAGAGGTAGATTGAGATGGTTTGGGAGGAAGGATGGGGCTGGAGTGTATTGGTGTTGTGATGAGTAGATTGAGATGGTTTGGGAGGAAGGATGGGGGCTGGAGTATATTGGTGCTGTGATGAAGAGAGGGAGATTGAGATGGTTTGGGAGGAAGGATGGGGCTGGAGTGTACTGGTGTTGTGATGAGGAACGGTAGTTTGAGATGGTTTGGGAGGAAGGATGGGGGCTGGAGTGTATTGGTGCTGTGATGAAGAGAGGTAGATTGAGATGGTTTGAGAGGAAGGATGGGGCTGGAGTGTACTGGTGTTGTGATGAGGAGCGGTAGATTGAGATGGTTTGGGCATGTGGAGAGGCTGGAGGATGACAGCTGGGTGCGGAAAGTGAAAAGTGTAAAGGTCGGGGGCAGGCAGACCGAAAAAGACCTGGGACGAGGTCATAGAGGCTGCCAGAGATCGAGCAACGTGAAGAGCGTGGGTGACCAAGGCCGACACATGCAAGCATACTGGAGCCTTTATAAACGATACGGTATGAACGATACAATAAGAAATATCTCATGGAATTGATGGATTTAACCTAATTATACGTATAACTTGTGTGTTTTCATCTGACGGGACTGGGTAACCCGCCACACCTTTAATACTAAGTGGTGGTTGCAGGATATACGATGAGTAGTGGTTATGAGGGACAGGTGACTGTCCTTGATTACTATAGTCTATTTGATTGACCTGTGCACTTGAGATGTATGGGGCAAGTAGGGTGTTTTTGTTTCGCGCCTGCAGATTGGCCGCAGATGATGTCACCGAAGTAAATGCATTCATGTATTGTAGTGCAACATGCGGACGTGGGTGTACACCTTGGGTGGATATTATAGTGCAACATGCGGACGTGGATGTACACCTTGGGTGGATATTATAGTGCAACGGACGGCTCAGTCTCATCCGATGGCTCAGCGGGGGCGGCTTTTGCTTTGACTTTTCCTTTTGGACCATACACTGAATCCTGGCGCATCTCCACGGGGGTCTCAGCCTTCCAGGCGGAGCTGGTGGCTCTTCTCGGTGCCTTGCGTCATGCTTACCGGCATCAGGATCAGCGAGTCGTTCTGCACACTGACTCACTCTCTGCCCTTCAGTGTCTGGAGTCTCTCGCGCTTACATCTCACCGTTTCCTACTAACGGCTATATATACTGTTGCGTCTTTCATTGAGCAGCGTGGTGGCTCAGTGATTTTTCACTGGGTCCCTGGACATGTTGGCGTTTGGGGGAATGAACTGGCAGATACAACTGCACGTGCGGCTTGCACCCTCCCTGCTGTCACATTTCCGCTTCGCCCCTGTGCCACCCGTGTCCTCTCAGAGGTGTATGCCACTATCTACAGGCGTACCAGGGATGAGCATGAACTCTGTATTGCCGAGGGATCACGCTCGGCTGCCTGGTATGCGGCGGCCACATCTTATTCACCTCTTCCAATACCAACTGGATTACCCAACTTTATTCTAGTTAGGATTAGGCGTCTCCGCTTAGGTTTCCTGTGCTACCGCCAGGTTGCCGGCTTGGAGCCTGACCCGTGCCCCCATTGCTATGCATGGTCCGCCGATCCTTTATCCCATTACTTACTAGACTGTCCGGCCACAGCGCTGCTTCTTGTAGGTCCTGGCGGAGGCTTCCCTCGTACTGGGGATGATGTCTTTGATGCAGCTAGGGTTTTTGGCAATGCATCTTTTCAGAGAATTTTGCGCACTGTGCGGGACTACCCTCCTCCTCGGTAATTCTCTCAGGCCACGTTGAGTACACCGCTTCCCGTCCGATCAGCGAAGTTAAGCAACGTTGGGTCTGGTTAGTACTTGGATGGGTGACCGCCTGGGAGCACCAGATGCTGTTGGCATCCCTACGTCAAGTGGGGTTGGTGGAGGATTAGTGCCCCTCCCTGTAAAACAATTAACTCTTAAGCCCTTGGCCACCCTGTCTGGGATACATGGCGTCTGGCAATGAATGAATGAAAAAATTGATCCTGCTTTTTTTTTTTTTTTTTTTTTTTTTTTTTTTTTAAGGCTTTTCTCTGACGGGCTCTTAGTTTGCCCGTGCCCCACCAAGTGTGGGTAAATATCAAACAACAACAATAGTGCAACATGCGGACGTAGGTGTACCCCTTGTGGATATTATAGTGCAACATGCGGACGTAGATGTACACCATGGTTGGATGCAGTGCAACTTCGGACGTGGGTGTAGGCCGTGGGTAGATATTTTGATTCAAACATCACTCATCGTTTTATAAAACTTTATAATCAAATTTAATTTTCTTTGACAACAGCAAATACGAATGTATGTGAGCGAGGTGGACGGGGAGACCAAGAATGAGATGGAGGGATTGAGTGGCGAGAATGGAGAGTGAGAGACTAACTAGGAGTGTATGTGAATGTGGTGGAGGGGGAGACCAGGGATGAGATTGTAAATATTTGCCCCACAACAGAGGTGGGGACACGGGCAAACATGAGAGCCCGTCAGAGAAATGGGCAGGAAAACTAAGCTCCCGAATGAGAGCAAAACACGGGCGACAGTGGCGGACGAGGAAGAGCGGTGATGGCAGGAGAAAGATCGTAAGGCAGCTGCTGAATAAAGGGTGTAAGGGGCAACTAGCGCGAGGACATTGATTCATCATCGACAGTCTTCTCCCAGCACTTGCAGCAGTAACATCTCTTCCCCAGTCCCCTGGTAGTCAAACTTGGAATCACATCTCCCAAGCCTTTCGCGCTATCTAGGCGAACTTGCAGTTAACTTCAGTCATATGCCTAACCCTATCAATGAGTATTCTACCATATATTTTACCAGTCACACTAAGAAGGCAAATACCCCTATGGTTACCACATACTTCTCTCTCCCCTTTTCCTTTGTATAAAGGAACAATTATACCTGATTTCCAGTCCTCTGGAACCCTTCCCTATTCCCAAGCCAATCTACACAACTTGCATATCCATTCCACAACAATCTCACCCCCATACCTCAGCATTTCACCACACACTTCATCAATCCCTGGGGCCTTTCCCATCTTGATCTTCTTCATTGCTTCCACTACTTCCGCCCTACTGATCTCTTCCTCCCTCCTCTCCTCTCTCCTTCTCCCAGCCATTCCCCAACCACTTATACTCGCACTGTTGTCACCCTTTACATTCAACAAATCCTCAAAGTGCTCCTTCCATCTCCTCACTGTAGTGGCAGGGTAATGTAATGTGTGTGTGTGTGTGTCTGTGTGTCTGTGTATGTGTGTGTGTGTGTCTGTGTATGTGTGTGTGTGTGTCTGTGTATGTGTGTGGGAGAGAGAAAGAGAGAGGTGGGGGAGTTGATGAAATGATGTGGAAAAATACTACATGTCTTGTAATCACTCACCTGCATTGCCAAAATTCTGGTGTGCATCTCCCCCTGCCTTCGACCTCCATTTTTCTAACGCTGTGTGTCCAGGTACAGCATGGTCTTGACGTTGGCTTGCTTGTTTGACTATCTTGCGTTTGTGTTCAGCCTTTGGTTCCTTTTCTCTGAAAAATGAAATAGTGTTAGTATATTGTATTGCTAGCACTTACTGTTAGGAATTTGGCGGAGAGGAACACGCAGAGAACATCAGGAAAATGGTAATGAAAATAAAAAAGATAAGAAAACTGTATAAATAAATGAGGGAAACCTGTCATAGAGGTATCCAGGAAAAATGGCCTTGGGTTCATTCTTCCTTGCATAAAAAAAAAATACACAGAAATAATACAGACTCCTCAATACTTCGTCTTAATTTAGTTCTTAATCTTAAAACTATGAGACCAAAGGAGAATTAAAGACTTCAGTTTTTGACGGTCACTAATGTAAGACTAGCAGGGATCAGATTTATTAGCCTGCATGCCACATTTTGAGTTCCTAATTAAGATATCATACAGGTAAAATCATCAAATCAATCTATCTATCTATCTATATACCTAGGCTGCTTCCCCCAAGGAAAGGGAGGTAGCCGAGACAGGACGACACACTCCCCATTTACTCATCCATCAGTACAGGTGCATAATATCAGTGATGGTTTTATGTGAAAATTTTTTACTCATTCAACATCATGACACCTTCTTCTTCTTCTTCTTCTTCTTATTATTATTATTATTTAACTGGTACAACCTGATGATTATAATTGGGTCAGGTGTGAACTTTGCAGGTAACTGGTTTGTCAACAGTCTCCTCTACTCCTGCCAGCGTCTAGAGATTTCTCCTGAGATGGGTGAAGCTCTACTGAAGGGAAGAGGCTGTGTGTGTGTGTGTGTGTGTGTGTGTGTGTGTGTGTGTGTGTGTGTGTGTGTGTGTGTGTGTGTGTGTGTGTGTGTGTGTGTGTGTGTGTGTGTGTGTGTGTGTGTGTGTGTGTGTGTGTGGAGGTGTGGCTGTGTATGAAGGTGTGCCTGTGTATGGAGGTGTGGCTGTGTGTCTCTGTAGGATATTACACAAACCATCTCCATAACATGGTGTCTAAATATGTATATCAACATTTCGTAAAGCCTCTTATTTCCTAAGTACAGAATCACCCACCGTCTATCAATAAAGATAATATATACTTACATATATTCACACCATATTACTTCTACCAATGACATACACACACTCTGACACATAAACATAACCAATACTTTACAACATTTCCACTTTCAAAAACATCACACTCCCTACACACCCATCCCATTCCAAGATGTACTTTGCCAGCATGTGGTAGTTAATTCTGCCTTTCACTCTCCCTCATATTTCTCCACTTTCATATGCATCATCCCTCCTACGGACACCCATCTCCCACTGGCACCTCGTCAGCATGGGAGTTAATTCTGGCTATCACTCTCCCTCCGACTGTAAGGTCCGACCCTACACTGAATGTAGCATAGATTAATAAAGATATATATTCAAGCAAAAACTCCAGGATTATGTTAAGCTGAGAGAAGACCTTACAGAGCAACAGAAAAGAAAAATCAATTGACTCGCTACTATGGATGTATTTATATCTCGGTGCTCTTTCTTATATCTAAAACTAATCTCTGGAGGGGTGACCACAAACAAACCGCCTCCATGTTACCCTGTCATGCATCATCAGGCTGCCTCTCCTTCAACTCACACCAGCATCGTTCATATACCTCTCCACCGCATCGCTCCATCTCATTATTCTCGGTCTCCCACTACTCGTCTCTCCACCTAACTCACATACACTCTCTTATACTCCTTTCACTCTAACTTGTCCTAATATTACTGTCTCTGTCTTCAGTTCTGAGCTGTAGCAATACGAATACCAGAATACGACGCGTAAAATAAATAAATAAATAACAAGCATCATGGTAGGTGGTGGTAGGTGGTGGCGACCATCATCCACTCACTTGATGTAGTGCTGCCTACTTCTTCCTTAGCCTTTATCATTCTTTTTCTGTGCCTCCCCTCCTCTCTTCCTATTTCTCGCATCTTTCCTGTCACTTCTTATTGCTTTTCTTTCCTTTACAGGTGGCTTTACATTGAGTGACAAGCCAAATGGTTTCCTGTAAGCCAAGAAACCATTTACAACGCTGGGTGGTAACCATATAACCAAACCATACGTGCTCCCTACGTATCAACAAGTGGGTTGGTGGAGGGTTAGTGCCCCTCCCCGTAAAACAAATAACTCAAAGTCAAATGGCCACCCATTACGGGATTATGGCGTCTGGCAATAGATAGATAGATAGATCATGGTAGGAACGTACGTAGAACCGTAGTACTGTATTATATTTTCCTGCCACTGAGCTACATGAAATAAGCTACAAAGGGACGAAAACCTGGGCCAAGTTAAGGTGGAAGAACTATAGGTAATCTCTCAGTCTTCATTGCACATGGCCAAACCATCTCAAGTTACCTCTCCCAACACCCTCCAACGCATCCACATCAACACCACAGCGCATCTTTACTTTTTCAGATTAATACACGATTTGGCGCAGCGGAGAGAACTCGTAGCTATCAAAGAACGAATGAACAGTATCCTCGCTTACCCTTCTGTACCTCAAGAAGACGGGGAAGCTGTTTGCACACTATAATTCTATCACTGAGTTAATATACACACAGCACCTGCGACCTCCCCCTTTCTCGGTTAGAGGGTGACTGATGGGATTCGGAGCTTCAAGGGTTCACAGAGTTCCAGTTGTAGATAAGAGTTGCCTCTAAAAGTTCCTCCTAGGAGGACTCTTAGTAGTAATTTCGCTCCTACCATGAAGTGTTACCAACACAAAGAATCTATCTATCTATCTATTGCCAGACGCCTCAATCCCATTTGGGGTGGCCACAAACAAATCGCCTCCAAGTCGCCCTGTCCCCCACCATTTCACTGCCCTGCTCCCAACTCACACACCCCTCTCTCATATACCTCTCCATCCCATCCCTCCATCTCATCCTCGGCCTCCCCCTCCCTCTTCCCCCATCCATCCCACTCACATACATTCTCTTCGTCAGTCTTTCACCCTCCATTCTCTCCACATGGCCAAACCACCTCAGTGTGTTCCTCATAACGCTTCCTATCACATCCACATCCACACCACAACGCTCCTTTATATCCTCATTCGTCAGCCTGTGTCTCCATGTGACATCACAGGCACCTCTTAAATAACTCATTTCCACTGCTCTCACACTTGACTTGTGTCCTTCCAACAACATCAAAGCTTCACTTGCATACGTTAGAGTTGGTATCACAATACTGTCATGTAGTAACTTTTTCACTTCCATGCTCACTTCCCTGTTTCTTATCACTGCTTTCAAAGAACCAGCAACCTTCCTTCCCTGCTGTACCCTTTCAAGCACTTCACCCTCCAAACCTCCATCCTTACTCATCACACTACCCACGTACTTAAACGTACTAACATTTTCCAATTCCTCTGTAAAAGGGAGACTGATCAGAGCTGACCTCATTAAATGCTGGAAAATCTTCCATCGTCAGTCCCCAATTGCACCGCCTGAGCTTTTTTCTCTTCCTTCGTTAACTCACACCAGGGGCCATAGATTCAAGGCGGCCAAGCCCCGCACTTCAGCCGAGTGTAGACGCAGGTTTTTCAGCATCAGATGTATAGACCTCTGGAACTCTCTTTCAGATGATGCTGTTAGCGCTGACTCAGTTGCATCATTTAAAAAGTCCCTCCACTCACAACTAGGTCACATCCTGTTCGACTATATTGAATAACTACGACTCTAATTCGAAGTCCTTCAAATAATGCAACTACCGTACATATGGCACAAAACTCAGCCTCTGATCAATAGTCTATTCTGATGATGATGTATATAGGAAACGGGGCTGGCGTGCCAACAGGTATGGGCTGCCCTACTTTTTGAAAAGCAGATTCCTACCGAGCCATACTGTTAATTGTAGTAGGGTAGCCAACCAGGTGAGTAAACCAGGTGAGTAAATCCAACCTCGCTGTACCAGGTGAGTAAATCCAACCTCGCTGTACATTCAGTGACTTCACCTCTCTCAAAGAATCTGTTAATATATTTAATGAATTACCATTAGAAAGCCTTAGAGTATCAGTATGTAGTTTAAAAATGAAAAACTACTTTATATATATATAGAAACAACATCTATTTGATCATATATTATGATTCTTTACGAATGTCGATAAAATGGATAAAATGTAAACACATCGTGTTGCTATCTAAGCGTCGTAAACAGAACCTACCCAGCTGGTGGGACAGGGAAGTAGAACTAGCAATTGAAGACAGGAAGAGGGAAAACAGGGAACAGAGAAAATGGGGAAAAATGATAAAAAAACATGGAGAACAATATAGACAGGACTGGGAAAGAGCATGGAAAAGATACACAGAGGCAAAACAGACAGCAAAGATAATAATCAGTAGAAAAATAGGAAAGTGGGAAGAAGAACAAGCTCAAAAACTAAATGATATGCCCCAAAGGGAAAGAGAAAGAGAAGGGTGGAAAAGGTTGAAGAGAAACCTTGGAGAAAGAGATGCAGAACAGCATATTAAGTTAAAAATAAAGGGTAAAGAAACAGAAAATGAGGAAGAAATTAGGTCCATTGTAGAAGGATACTGGAAGAAAGTAATGCTAAAAGACAATGAGGAAGAATCCACAGAGAATATTTGGATATATAGTGATAGCAAAGAAATGGGGAATGTAAGGATAGAAAGGAAAGATGTAGAAAAGGCTATTACAGCAATCAAGAATGGAAAGACAGGAGGAACAGATGGAATAATAGGTGAACTTATTAAATATGGTGGGGAAAAATTGACAAAGGCATTGACAAATCTGTTTAATAGTATCCTGGCGGAAGGGGAGGTACCACAGGACTGGAAAAGAAGTAGGGTGACACTTATACATAAGGGTGGAGGAAAAGCTAAGGAGGAAATTGGAAACTATAGGCCCATTAGTGTCATGAATGTATTAGCTAAGGTGTTTGGGATAATAATAAATGAAAAACTAATATCATGGGCAGAACAGTACAAAATATGGGGCGAGGAACAGAGTGGGTTCAGGAAGGGTAGGGGAGGCCTTGAAAATGTTTTTGTAATGAAAGAAATCGTAGAGAGGAACAAGGAGCAAGGAAAAGAGTTATACCTAGTATTTCTAGACTTTGAAAAAGCTTACGATACAGTTGATAGATGTAAATTGTTGAAACTATTGAGACATATTGGGGTGGATGGCAAGATAGTGGAAATAATAAAGAGATGGCATGAAGAAAATAAGGTGAAATTCTCAATAGGAAATATAAGCACAGGGTGGGTTAACAATAACATTGGGGTGCGTCAAGGCTGTGTGTTGTCCCCTACGTTGTTGAACATTTACTTGGAAGAACTTTTAGTAAGAATCAGGAAATCAGGCAAAGGAGGGAGGATTGGAGATTGGAAATTAGGATGCCTGGCTTATGCAGATGATGTAGTACTCATGGCAGAAAACAGGAAAGACACGGAAGATCTTATGGAAATAGCTGACAGATTTGGAAGGGAATGGAACCTAAGATTCAGTGCAGGAAAATGCAAGGTGATGGAATTTAATAACAGGGAGAAGAACCAGTGGGTGATGGGGAACAATGTAATGGAAATAGTAGATAAATATACGTACTTAGGTATAGAAGTGAGTAAGGAAGGAATAGGAGGGGATAAACAAAGAAAGATTAATGAAGGGAAAGCTCGGAAGATGGCAGGCATGATTATAAATGGAGGGTGTAGAGTGATTAACAAGTATAACGTGGGTAAGAGTCTGTGGAAAGGAATAGCAGTGCCTTATTGTCTCTATGGATCGGAAATAACAAACTACCGAGATGGAGATATCATGAAATTGGAATAAGTACAAAACATAGTGGGTAGATGTACGGCAGTAGAAGCCATAAGGGGAGACATGGGCTGGAGCACATTCAAGGAAAGAATTGTGAAAGGAAATTTGGGGTTCACAAAGAAAATAGAAAAACTCAATGAGGAAAGGTGGGCTAAGAGGGTGCTGGAGGAAAGAGGGGCAAGATCATCATGGGGGAGAGAAATTAACAGATGGAAGAGGAGAGAAAACCTGGCAGAGGTTTGGAGTCATATAGAAGGCAAACAAAATAAGAAAAAGATTGAAGAGAACGGATTGAACAGATGGAAAGTGGGGTTAACAGGAAAGGTGACTCTGAAATGGTATAAAAGAAAGCAAAAACCAGAAGGGCTAAACTGGCATGTAGGAGACTGGGGAAGTAGACTGTTAGTTAAAGCTAGGACAGGTACTCTGGAAGTGAATGGTAGAAATAGAGAGGAACAGGACAAGAACTGCAAATTTTGTGAGGGGATAAAAGAAACAATAGAGCACCTAATTGTTGAATGCAACAACTACAAAGAGCATAGGGAGAAGTTAATAGCATCAGTAGTAGCGGTGATAGGAATGGAGGAATGGCAGAGAAGACTTGAGGAAGAAGATGGGGGGATTTGTACAGTACTGGGACTATATGGGGATAAGGAAGAAACAGGGAGAATAATGAAGTTTGCTAAAATATTTCTAACACAATGCTGGAAGAAAAGGCAACAGCAAGAAGGACAGTAAATAAACATAAATGTTACAAAAATTGAAGTGTGATCAAGAAAAGAGAAGAGGATAAGGAGCAAGAAGAAAAGGAGGACCTACGAAGCGATACAAAGTGACAGAGGTCACAAGAAGAAGAAGAAGAAGAAGGGCGGCTCTCCACGCTGCACGATCCATTGCAGCCTCCCTGAAATACCGTGAATGCTGTTTCATTTCGTCCACTTTCTTGCCAAATTCGGGCATCATGTGTTGATCCAGGCCACCTTGCAACCACATCCAGTATTTTATATTCACTCTCAATCGCCAACTGAATGTTCATGCTGTGGTAATTTTTCCTATTCACATACACTTCTTGGTAAATTTTTAGAAGTAACCAACGTTTTCTTTTATTATTATTTTCATGGTTTCCAATGCAAAATACCGTGTTTTAATTAGTTTTGACCTTCATTTTAGGGGGAAAATCCCCCTTTTGTAATTTTGAGTAAGATTTCTACCCTCATCTGTCCTGAGAGACTATAGTTGTAGTAGTAAAGGAAAGGTCTGTATGGCTGAGCAGACCCATCAGCCACAGGCAAGCAGTTGCTTCTGCAGGACCACCATGAACCAGTGTTCCCTAGAAGTGCCTTGCCACAGCAAGGTGCAGTGAAGAGTGTGGAGGTTTTGTTCTTTAATGGACATTGCTTTTATCTCTCTCCATCCAATGTACAGGGGCACCGTCACCATGTTATTTGCTTACCGTATATGGTTACCACCCAATGTTGTGAAATAGGCAGGACTGCATGATTGGGTGATGGTTGCCATGCTTACCACAGGATGCCAGTAATATAAAGGTTTCCACCATCAACAGGCATCTTTATAAAGTATCCCTGGCTGATATGGAAGACTACTGTATTTCATTTTCCATATGCTTAATCCATAAGGTTTTATCAAGAGGCTGCAACGGATGTACAGTAAAACTTCTTATGCTGCTCCCCCCCTCCCCCCCCTTTTTTTTTTTCCATAGTAAATATTGGAAAGATTGCCGGCTAATGTTCTGTAGCTCAGAATGTAGCTGATGTAGCATTGTCACCCAGATAGCAGTACCATACTACCATTGATAGGGAATTAGTCAATACTTCAGAACTCTAACACCAGCGTATATAATATGGATTTACAGTCAAGTACTCACCCCATCCCACTCCTCCGAATTTAAAAATTGCTGTGTTTTTTTCCTGTATATTTTTTTATGTATTAGTAGACTTGGTCTTGTTTATGATGAAACGTAACTTGGACTCTGATGTTCTTCATGACTAATTTTCCTCAAATCTTTCAGGTATAGATGTGACTAAGAAGCCAAAGACCATTATCGTGTCCCAGTTCCATCAGTGAATGTGGTAAAGTGAAAAGCATTGCAAGAAGGAATAAGGAGAGATAGCCTAACCTAAGCCACTATATGACGACCCCTGGAAAATTAGCTCCCCCAACTCAAACTAGCCTTAAAAGGTAAGTCTTGGTTAGAATAGTTCAGGGACATAATATAATGAAAATCGGTAACGTTGGTTACTTCTAAAGTTATACCCACTTCTTCGTACTGGTTTGGTGCCACAATTCGTATGTGAGTCCCATCAATCACACCAGCTACCCCAGGAAAGCCAGCAATTCGCCTGAATTTTCTTTCAGTTCTTTGTAGTTCAGGGATTGTATGGGGGAACTTCACAAACCTCTTAACAATGTGTGGAGCAGTTAGAGCACAGAGTATTTCCGTTATCACATTGCTCACTGATGGCTGCGATGGTCCAAAGTCGTCACAGTTACACTGCTGCATTTTTCCAGTTGCAAGGAACCTTAATAGTATCAACACTTTCGTCTCGGGTGTGAGAGGATGGTTTCGATCTGTGGGCCTTTCCAGTACATCTCTTACTAATCAATCAATCAATCAATCATTTCCTGTGGCACCCCACGAGATGCATAGGGCCTCAGTGAACTCTCTCCACCAGTATTTGTCTCTTGCCATCTCCTTCAGGTCCCACCAACACTCCTCTCCTGTTTCTTTTTTCATTGTCCTCAACCAGGTTTCCCTCGGCCTACCTCTACCTCTTCTTCCTCTAGCAGTCCACTCTGGCACATCCTGTATTAAACTACCTTCTTTTCTGTATATTTGCCCCAGCCACTTCCAGCGAGACAGTCTCACATATTCATAAACTGGTTCCACTCTCGTAATATCCCTTACTCTTGCATTTGTAACTGTGTCTTGTCACTTTACCCCAGGAATCCTTCTCAGTATTTTATTCTCAAATCCTAATACAGTACTTTCTGATCTGTTGCAATTGTACTGTGCCATGACTCATGCCCATAAATTAAAATTGGTCTAACCATGGAATGGTAAATTTTCACTTTAGTATGTACCGAAAGCATATTATTATTCCAAGCAGATTTCAACATTCCAACAGCTCGCCAAGCCTGTCTAATCCTCTCCTCAATTTTGTAATAAACAGAATGCCCTCACGATCGAAACGGTACGGTACCTTCGTACAAGTTCTTGATCATCATATTCCATGAATGCATTCTTCCAAGCTCGAAAATTTCTGCATGGTGGGTGGTGTTGGTCAGCCATGGTCTATGTTGTCTTGTCTCTTGGTGTTTGAGGGACGCAGCTACTGTGTTTACTGACACTAAAAGCCCTCCTATCTCCTTAAAAGTCCTTGTGGAGGACTTTTACTTTTTAGCGATTTTATGAGTAAACTTAGGAGTTGAAAGTAACTTTTAGGGGTACTTCTAGAAGCTAGGAGCCAAATATCACTTTGAGAGGAACTTTTTACTCCTAGGAATTTTTATTAATACGGGCACTAATATTCATTCTTAGATCTTTAGTGGAAACGTTTCTAGAGAAGGGAAAGAAGTTGTATGCGGCTTTCATGGATTTGGAGAAAGCATATGACAGGGTGGATAGGCAAGGATTGTGGAAAGTATTAAGTTATACGAGCAAGAAGATATGAAATGCATCACAGAAGTGGAGGGGTTATATATTCTCATATAATTACAAGTGCTTTGCCAATTTTATGTGTATTCAGTGCTATATGGTGCTGTTCAAAGAGTTATAGCAATGTTAATGAAATTTTTCTTTGACCAGAAGTTCTTTCAGCTAGTGTTTGAAAATAATTATTGAATATTTGTGTGTGTCAGTATCTGGTCTGCATATTAAAGTTGAAGGTCTGTACAGTATTGAGATGTACCAATATATTAATATTACATGTGTTTTTACCCTTACTGCTACAGTAGTAGGCACTTCATTCATGTAAGTTTAACTTTTCCCATGATATACAGTATATTTGTGTGTATGCACTTGTCTGCAGGATATAAAGGGCTTGCTGCATGTAGCGTAGGGATTTCAGTTAGTAGATGGAGGCATATATATCTGAATATATGATGTATACATTTTAGTATCTTGTCATAACCACGTCACATCACTGTTCCTGACAACAGCAAGAGAAGATCCTTGATGGGTGACTTTCCATGCATCTCAGCAGACAGCTCCTTCCTGGATGACACTGGCTCCACCCCCAGCAGAATCTCATCAAGGTCAGTACAGCTCCAGTCTCATTAGTCATGGTCTTATTGAGGGAATGAGGCTGTGGAGCTTTTCTCAGCCTTGAGTTTCCACCAAAATCAAGCCCAAATGAACCCCAAAACAAGTTTAAAGCCAATCTAAATGGCCTAATGGCTGTCAAGGAAGGTAACTTAAGACTAATACCTGTAAATAACTCACTAAAGCCAACAACAAAAATCAGAAAATTGTCAAATATAAGTCTGGAAAAAATCAAGCTTAGTAAACTGTACCCCAGAATGACAATGTTCATCCCTCCTATGGCTAAAACATATTAATCTAAGTCTAAAAACAGTTTATAAATCAACATAAACACACAATTTTAGTCTTAAATATCATCAAATTCGATAAAAAAAATCAAAGCCCATTGTTAAATGGGGGTTTGGCCATCGTTAGGCAGGGTATGGTGGTATTTCTACCCCCATCGTTAAGCCGGGGTATAGCATCTAGGGGTATCGTATATCAAGGTATTACTGTAATAGCTGTAATGAGTGGATTTCCGTCATGAAAAGGGGGCCGGTGTGACTAGGGTGTGAGGCCGCAATGACTAGAGCTGGTAAATTAGGGCCTGGAGTGACTTGAAGCTGATCAAGCATTGTGGAGAGCCACCATTAGCTGACCAAGGCCGATCCATGCAAGGATGTTGGTGCCTTTGATACGATGATACAGATTAAATTATAAAAATCCATCATCCACTCACTTGATGTAAAGCTGCCTACTTCTTCCTTAGCCTCTGTCATTCTTTTTCTGTGCCTGTCCTCTTCTCTTCATATTTCTCCCATCTTTCCTGTCACTTCTTATTGCTTTTCTTTCCTTTACAGGTGGCATTTACATTGAGTGACAAGCCAAATGGTTTCCTGTAAGCCAAGAAACCATTTACTACGCTGGGTGGTAACCATATAACCAAACCATACGTGCTCCCTAAGTGTCAACAAGTGGGTTGATGGAGGATTAGTGCCCTTCCCCATAAAACAAATAACTCAAAGTCAAATGGCCACCCCTTACGGGATTGTGGCGTCTGGCAAGAGATAGATAGATAGATTTCGTATAGAAAGTCTTGTCTAGCATTGACCCCTTGTCCCTCTTCTGTTAATTTACAGCCAGGTGTAGTAAGATTGGGTGGGTAATTTTGACTAGTAACCAAGGAGAAACATTCCTTACTTATGAGTCAAGATTCCATGCAACAACTTGGTACAGATCCCTAGCTCCTTTTCACATAGTTGATGGCCAAGTGTAGTCAGATTGGGAGGGTTATTTTGACTATAGGTCTGTTACAATAACTAGGTCCATATTTTTCATTTGTGGGTTATTTCACATAGCTCATTGGTAGAAAGACAGTGGTTTGGCTCTACATTCATCCCATAGCACTTCGTGACCAGCCTTATAATTTTGATATTTGTCTAGTATTACAGTTTAGCATTTAAGATGGAGGGATGGCAAATTTAGACCAAGTTACCTGCCCTTGGATGGGAAAGGAGGTCCGGATGATCGATGATGATAGAGTGATATGAATAAGGTTTGTCAAAGTCCATGCAACCACATCTTCATGTTAGTCATGGGAATGACCCTTTATTAGAAAACTTGCTATAGGAGCAAGAATATGTGGCTGATGTGTTACTGGGATCATCCACACCTTTCTCACCCCAAGGTAGGGTCCAGAGAGGCAGAAAAAAACTTGATAGAATGAGATACTAACCAGTGTTCATCCAGTTGAATGAGCCACATGGCCATTCTCACCATTCAGGCCCCTGGAATCCTGGCATCAAGGGGCTAAAATGTTTGCTGAGCCATTGACCATGATGAAGCAGTCTACTGTAAATGGCAGTATACAGGTTTTACTCTAACCTGGCCTAAAATTCTCTTTCCAGCCATATTCCTGAGCTGTAACAAGAGTTTAATTCATCATTCATAACAAGAGTAATTCTAGACTATAATGTTAGTCCTGAAGTGTTATGGGTAAGATGTAGATGTCGTATTGTCTTTCTGCCTTTGTGCTACCAAAAAAGCTGCAAAAGGACAAATTTAGGCCTACCTATAATCTCCAGTCTTTCAAACGCAGTGTGTCCAGGTATCTCGAAATGAACGGATCTTGAATTTGGCTCTCTTTTGTATTGTTTTTGCATTTTTTTTTCTTGGAAGGAATGGTGTGTGGGCTCCTTGCCTATGGTTTCTTCTTCCTTGCATAAAAAAAAGAAAAAAGCAGCCATACTCTTTTCTTGAACTTGGCCTCAACTGCCCCTCATCTTGATAATGATCTTGTAAGAATAAACATTAGAATATATTATACTCATTTCACTTTAATTTGGTCTAAAAGTGACAACTCCCAGTCTTGAAAACTGAGCTGTAAGAAAAGCCTATTGAAATATTGCCATTCTCTTCATTTTGGTTTAAAAATTCTCAGCATCTTGAATTTTTTGAGTTTGACCAATAGTTAAACACTAGAATATGATGCTCATCACAAAGAAGTGCTGTGGAAAGGATAACTAGCTGTAGCATTGTCTTGTTCTGCCACTGAACTGTGTATGAAATGGCTCACTGAAGACAGTGTTGGGCAAGTTGAGGTACATGAAAGTAGCAGTTAGAGTAGTAGTAGTAATAGTAGTAGTAGTAGCAGTAGTAGTAGTAGTAGTAGTGTAATCTGGTGTATTTCTGCTGTATGTTTATGCTAAATGTAAATAATGTGTAATACAGTATATTCCCTCTTCTGTTGTTCTTTACTTCGTTCTTTCCTCTTCCTTCTGCCTATGGGTGACTCTACACTGTGACAAGCCAAGCAGTTTTCTGTACACCAGGAAGCCATTTACTATGCTGGGTGGTAACCATATAACCAGATTATGGAGCCTGGTGCTTTACTGGGTGATCAAGGCATTCCAATCGGATTGAGCCTGCTTAGGTTTATATCCAAGGGATGGTTGTGGGTTACTGTTCATGTAATGCCACTCAGGGATGAGTGAGGCTTGTCACTGTCATCTTAAATGTCAGGACCAACTTGCCTAGGCCCAGGCTTCTATGCTTCTCATGGGGCAACATAGGATTATATGATGGATGGAATAAATTTTTCGAAAAATTTTCCTAAAAATCCCGGAAAAAAATCCCGAAGTTGTAAAATGTCATCTAATGGAAACCCACTCTTGGTATGACGCACTACGGTCATGTTTTAGCCTGTGAGGGCCCATAGTGGCTTCCAGTCTGAAAATTGACACATAAGATGAAAAATTCCCTCTAATGGTGACCGAATCCCGGTATATCCCAGCTTCCTCCACGATTGTGTCATGTTTGGTCAGAGTTGCCTGCACAAATTTTCTGACTCTGATAGTGATTAATTTTGCATACAGTAGTGCTCAACAGTAGTGATTAAGGCCAGTGTAAAGTGTATGTATAGTGTAATAGTGTTCTTAAGGCCTGTATATAAAGTGTAAGGTAGTGCAATTGTGATTATGGTTAGAAAATGTTGCACAGAAGTGATCTTGTGCTCCCTTAACATCTCTGTATCTTACCAAAAGGCCCCTCCTCCTTATGCTTGGATTACACCCTCTGCAAACATGATAAGGAATTTTTTTTCTGGTTAGTCAGGAGGCCTCACACTTTCCATAAGTTAGGAATTCAGTGAACTCAAAATGGCCTCAGCCCCTATTATTCCAACTTAGAGGTTTTACTGTATATAAAATCTATATTTATATATACAGCTTCTTTGTTGTCATTTCAGCTTTGTTGGTGTGTTACTAAAAATTACACTACTGTATCAGAACTGTATAGGAAAAGTGTTATTTCAAAAGTCTTACCTTTCATTGAAAGTATTGTTTCAACGATGTTATTAATTAGAATTTGTTGTGTGCACTTGATGGGAAGAGATGGAAGGAGGCAGGGAAGGCCAAGATGATGGCTGGAAATGGTGAAGGAATGTGTGAGAAAATGAGGTGTGGAAGTTAAGGAAGTAAGAGATGATTAAGATAGAAGGACAAAATGTGAAAGGAGATGCATAAGACATTTATGGCACATTTTGTTTTTTAGCAAGGGAGTCCATGGGAATACTTTGTGTCACAGGTGCACACATAACTGCATGTAAACAGGAAAAGTACAAGTGAAGTTTATATGGATAGTTTTGCACCTGTGAAGCTGAGCCAAGATTTTGAAGGCTTGAATTGTGTGTGAAAGATTGTGCTGCCCATTTCACTGGATGCTCTGTTTATTAGTTCTATTGTGTGCTTCCTCTTTCCTCTTTTTGGATGATTCTTATCCCATTTTGTGATGGGAAGCTTGGTTGGAAGTGATGATGATAGGGTGAGGGGTGTTTAAGTCATCCTATGACTTTCTAGGATAGATGTGTTTGTCTCATTTATTCTTGCCATTAAAATTCTGTATCACATAATCATGCTAAGGTTTTAATTAAAACTGTGTGTAATTTGATGAAAATGGATATGTCTCATTTTCTTAGTGCATACAGGTGTTTGTTTATGGAGTCTTGCTTTCACTGTGGTATGTGGGAGTTGTCTTGCAAAGGCTGGTGTTTTCTTTTATCTGTATTGTTTTCTTGTTAGGTCCAAGGTTATACTGTATCTTGCTTTTCACCTTTAGTTATATTTTTTTGCAACAGTTATAGAATTGCTTACCTTGTATCAGAGTATTGACTTTTTATTATTTTATAGATAAGTGTGACAGGGTTTAACAATGAATGCCCTCAACTTTTCTTTCATTGATAAAGACAAAATCTGCTTAGGTATATTTTCATTTTAACCTGTATAAAGTGAAATAATGTTAATATGTTTCGCTGTTGGGTATGTTAAAAATATTAGAGAATAGATTTAAAGAACCATCTGTAACCATTTCTTTATTTCAATCATCAGATGCAGGACAAGGTGTGGCCACCAGTGCCTCCTTATGGTGGCTGTGGCAGCAAGAGGTCTTGACACTGTTCATTTAGACAAGAAGGACCCATTTACCAGAATAGCATCTCTGTTGTTCCATCATACGGTAAGCAGTAATCTGTACAGCATGTAATAACTACACTTTTGTACCCCATGCTAACTTGTTGGCCACCACTTGATGACATTACCAGTGCAGTAAGCATACACTGCAGTAAACCTTCTGTATTGACTCTATCGGATACATTTATGTGAAGCTACAGAGTGTGGCGAATTTTTTTGGCGTTGCAGATAGACCCAGGATTCCAAGGGTTTGAATGATGAGTGAATGGAAGCGTGACCCACTGGACTGGGCAAACTTGGGCTGTCTGGATGTTGCTACCCCTCACCCTGCCCTAGGGTGGGAAAGAAGGTGCTGCTGCTGCTGCTGCTGCTGCTGATGATGATGATAACAGGCCAACTGGGGACAACATTGAGCCAATAATCATTTGGCTGGGGCAGGGTGTTTTTAACCCACATTGCTGGTGCAGCACATATGGGTAAAATGGGGTGTTTTTTAAGGTGTTTTGACCCACTTATATTTAACCTAACATGTTTAAATATCAGTCAAACAAACTTCAGTATTTCCTCTAACCTCGGAAAGAAACTGGTTCTGTAAGTGGTACATGATTGGAGGAGGAGTGAGTTGAATAGGAGGTGTTCTGTGTGGCTGGTGAGTGCAGGTCTCAAAGGCAGATGCAAGGCAGCATCCTGAAATTAAGTAAGGAAATGGTCAAGTGGGAATAAATATCAGTCAGGTGCGTGGGTTAATGGCCTTCACATTTATTTATCTACCATTCAAACCTCTGAAATTTGAAGACTTGTTTAATGAGTGTTATAACATCTACAACAGAGGTCATGTGCATTTTGATGCAGCATTTATTTCTGTTCATCACCTTTTAATTCTTCAGCATCAGTACCTGTTTTATTATATATATATATTTTTTTTTAATTTATTCTTTTAATGCTTTCACTTACTAAATACTGTAATGGAATAAGTTATTATGTACTTAGTTCTTCTGTATTTACTTCACTTAAGTATACTGTTTACTTACTGTAAAGGCCAGACTCAGCAGTTGAAGAGATGTTTTATTTCATGAAAATTTTTCACTGTAAAACTTTAACTCAGACAGCATGTTCTGTTTAACAGAATGGGAGGTATGGTGAATTACCCATTACAGTGATCGATGTTTATTATTTTCTAACATGCACTTCTTTCTTTATTTATATCTATATAATGGCAATAGCATATATTTGTATAACTAATACACAAGTAAGAGCTTAATTTGGTTACCCATTTTCTTGCTGTTGTGCTAATGAGGGACTTCCAGAGTGTCTTCTGCTACCTAGCTGGCCAGCCTAACTCAGTCATGGGTCAAAATTGTAACATAACCATCGTGGCTATTCTACACATGATAAAATAACTAAAAAGAGAAGGTAGACTCTTGCGCACGTATGGTGGAAAGCTCCGCCCATTGTTTGGCGTTCCCCGCCACCCTGCTCCCTTGTGACGTCACCAGGAGCACCAAATTGGCTCTGTCAAACCAGACCAAAATTTGTATCTTCTGTTCTTTTGCTGCAGACATCACACTAATGATATGTATATGCATATACAGTACATGTCAATATAATATGAGGTTATCAGCTGAATTTTGACAGTCATTTTAGTTGCGGGGATAACTTTCCCTTTCATATAAGAACTACGTTAGCAGTTTTACCATATGTTAACTCACCATCACGGTAGAATAATGAGACGTTTCCCATGCTCACCATGGTTTTGGCCAGCTGTTTTATTATGTGGAGTGTGACGACAATAACACTATTACAGTACTTATTGCTTGATTTATTTTTATGGAACCTTAGTCCAAGTAACATAATAATGCTTTCATTTTGGCAACTTCATCATAATTGACAGAATGTAGCATGGTTACATAACCTAAAAATGGATTGTAGTTTCTTAAAATGACCATTCGATTAGGTTATACATTTGGCAGAAAATTACTTTGTATTTTCCTTTAATGATTTTGTACCTTATTTCTGCTTACTTGCCTAAGAACCAAACCTTCACTTGTAGTAATACTTTGCAGAGGTTGTATAAAAGACATAACTAAATACATACACAACTATAAGCTTTATTTTTTTTTAATAAATTGCATATATGAAATAACAGATTATCACATAATACTGCCCACAGCTTATGGGTAGAGAGCATACAAAAGTTTGTAAGGAAGTAAGTCCCTGTACATTACATAACTACATACTTAACCCTAAACTTTGGATGTGTATAGTAGCACACTTAGTATTACACAGCAGGTACAAAGCTGAAATATTAATTGCACACACACCATATTTAATGCTGGACGGATTATCCTGGTACTATTCCTGCACTGCTCATTATTAAAACATGTGACATTCTTTAATATCGGTTCTATTCTTTGGTTCAGTATACTGTATATGCATGCAAGGGAAATATTTAAAACACCTGATATCAAAGTGGATTGTCATACTGTTGTGTATTGCTTAACATGGGTTATAGTAATGATATGCATATGTAATATGGGATGAAACTTCAATAAATACTTAAATGTAAACTTTGTTTCAGAAATGCATCGCATAAATGTCAGAAATCACAGAGGATAATCACACAATATTATTAAGAGTTTGTGAGCAAAGAGCATACTTGAACATTACATAACTACATACTTAACTTTGAAATTCTGATTAGCAAGTTAGCACACTTGGCAACACACTTCAGGTACAAAACTGAATAATACATTGTATAAGTGTCTAAAATCACGGAGGATTATCACATAATACTGCTAAGAGCTTATGATTAAAGAACATACAAAGGATTTATAAGGAATTTAGTACCTGTACATGACTGCATACTTATCTTTGGTGAGTATGTTAGCACACTTGGTATCAAACTTTAAGTAAAAAAGGAATTATACATTGCATAAATGTCTAAAATCACAGATGATTATCACATTATACTTGTAAGAGCTTATGAGTAAAGAGCATACACAGTATGGAAATTTGGCTTACAAGAGATTTCTAGTTATTTTACAATGATAGCCTCAAGAGGTTGTACTGTATAAGGAATTAGCCTATACCTGTTCATTACATAACTCATTATTATAACATGTGACATTCTGTAACAATGAATTGAGTATGACATTTAACTACACTCCATATTTAAGCCTACCTATTATTATTTGACTGTTTTTGTAATTTTCTTAAACTTTTTTCGCATGTTACCGAGACTCACTTCCTTATTCAGTTTCCGTATACGAAACTGTAATCTGCAGCGCAGATAGAATTCTATGACATCTTTAGGAATTTCAAGGATGATATTAGTTGCCTTGTTGACCATTGACCCAAGTGAGTTGCTCCCTGCTCTTAACCTGTCTCCATGCTCTTCTTAGAAAACCTTTTCAACCATCATAAATTTTGTAGCATATTGCTGCATCATGCGGTTAAGACCTCCATTACTTTTTAAACTTATCCGGTCAGAAGAGGCATCAGCTACTCCACCAAGGAAGGGATATCTTTTTTTAAACTTGTTGACAATATATCCTAAAACATAAGCATACCCTTCAGTTTCATTTTCTGGTATACAATGTTGATCAACCAAGATGGTTTCATCCATAGTGTCATCATTTACCAAGTCTTCAACCACAATATCTCTACATAAATCTGCACTAATACAGAGGTTGTCTAAGATGTTTGCTGAATTCTTTTTAATAGGTGAACTACAAGCTTTAAAATTTTGTAATCCTTTTGCAATACTTGGATCATCTCCATCAAATTCAGTATTTGCTTTTAAAGATAGAAGAACTTGTTTATGACCTACCGGTAGTATATATCTCTTGATTCTCTGTTTGAAAGTAACTGGACAAGGGTGGTCGTAAAAACTACCCATCTGACGAATCACCCCAAAGAAATTTTCTAAAACATCCTGATTCAAGCGTCTGGTGAATAAGTAAGTGAATCCAAATCTTTTATGCAAATCATCATACATGGAAACAAGTGATTTATATGTAATGACAATTCCATTCTGAAAAGGATACACTTTGTTTGATACTTTTGATAATCAAAGAGATCATTTTATTAATTAAGTCCATTTGGTAAGAGGAATGGCAAAATGGCTCTCTCTCCTTCTTATCCTCTGCACCACTGGAATTCAGTACATCAAACCACTGGTCAACAATAAGAATGAAATCAGCTGTTGCCCTCCAGTTGCCACTTTTCAAAACTTGATTTTTCCCCAGCTGTTTAATAGCTTTGCCCACTGAAGATGAGAGGAGATGTGCTGCACTTCTGACCTTTTGCCGTTCTGAACCAGTAACCAGTAGAGATTGTTTGCTAATTTTGTATGCCATTTTAAAGTCACCACATTCATAATCAACCAATTCAAACAAGGGTATTTTACTGACTGGTCCTAAGGGTGTTTCTGTTCCATGATCAAGGAGATTGTTTCGAATTAACATTAACAGATATGGAGCATCAGCAAATACATAGACACATCTACTTTCATCAGCTGGATTTCTGAAAGATGTGGTGTCCTGGCTTATCCCTAAAGTAGAGAACAAGCCTCTGTTGGAACCACTCATATCACATACTGTACCCCACACCTCAAAACCTACTTCTTCAACACTGTTAATAATGGAAAATAACAGTTCCTTGGTCATTTTTGTGTCAAAATTATAATAAACAGGTTGCTTCCAATTGCCAATAATGCCTGTAGCCATAACAACTTGAACATATTCATGGCTACAATAAAGCTTGTCTGCAGTTCTGTCATACACATAACACCTGTCAACTTTCATTTCATCAAACGATATCATGCAAGCTTTTTCGCCATTGGTCATGGATTGTCCTTTTGCCTTCATCATTCTTAATACTGAGTTTAGAATACCTGGTTCAAAATTAATATCTTTAACCCATTTATTCAAAGTCGAAATTGAAGGAAGAGGCAGTTTCCAGTGCTTTCGCATCCATCTGTAGCATTTGGCACTCACACTTCTAACAGTCAGAGCAAAGGCAATGTCATCTTTAGTCCAATGTCTTGCTGATCTTTTGGGTATTAGACATTTGATCTGAGTATCAGTGAAGTATGGTTTCAGATATTCCTCAACAGCCTTTCTGTATTATTTTTCATACACTGCTTTGCATCGTTAATGGCAAAAATTATTATTTTTTTGTCAACTTTTAACATTTTATTTTTATATCTCAACTTTAAATTTTCTTTTTTTAATCTTTCAGTATCACTCTGTTGTTTCTCCAACTGCAATTGTAAAAAATTTTCATCAACCAGTGTCAGTGGCAAATTAGAGGAGGCTTTTGACATACTGCTGATGTTGGCTGAAGGAATGGCAAGGGCTGACGGCAGGAGGTCAGCGCCGGTTGTAGGCATGGCAGAGGCTGATGATAGGTGGTCAGCGCTTCTTGTAGGCATGGCAGAGGCTGACGGCAGGTGCTCAGCGCTGGTTGTAGGCATGGAAGGAGCTGGTGGCAGGTGCTCAGAGCTGGTTGTAGGCATGGTAGGAACTGATGGCAGGTGCTCAGTGCTGGTTGTAGGCATGGTAGGAGCTGATGGCAGGTGCTCAGCACTGGTTGTAGGCATGGTAGGAGCTGATTGTGGATGACCAGTATTTCTAGGAGGAACAGTATCCTCTTTAGTAACAGCACCTGAAATAAGTATATTATGGTATAAAGACTGAAGGAGAAAGAGAAGAATATAAGAGAGCAGTGGAAGAGCGATTAGACAGGTACGAATGGGAACAGATGAGCAATGTGGAAGAAATGAACAAGATATTTGTGGAGGAAATATGTGCAGCATGTGAGGAAGTATGTGGAGTGAGGAGGAGATGCAAGGGAGAGCAAGGAACAGCATGGTGATGTGATGAGGTGAAAGTGGCTCTGGCACAAAAGAAGAAAGTGTATAAGAAATGGATGAGAAGTAAAGGGCAAGGAGAAATAGAGAGAAGGAAGCAGGAAATATATGTAGGAGAGAGGTAAAATTGATAGTAAGAGAGGTTAGGAGGAGGAACTTGAGTGAGAAGTGGAAGGAATCAAAGAAATTGTTCTTGAAGGAGGTGCAAATAGTGCAATAGGGTAATAAGGGAAGTGTTAGTAAAACTTAGTAAAGGGAAGTAATAAGGGCATGTTAGGCAAGGTTACATAATAGCGTACGACATATTGTGATGGCATGTTACAAGTTCATACTTCCTCCTTTATATATTACAGCTCCTCAGCATACATCACTATGTAGTCAAAAGGGGTTAAAAATTATATATTAGGGTTGAACTCAAACCTCAGTGTTCATATTTTGAAGGCCAGGTATGAGCACTAGCTAAATCTGATTTACTTTAAATGAAGCATAACCATACCTGTGAAAGTTAATGATTTAGTGTTTTTTCAATGGGGTGATAATGAACCTTATGAAAAAAAAAAAAACATTCACTCCAATATATGGTACCCAAACTATATTGTAATTGGATCCAAAATATGAATTATTGCTCAATCAATAAACCTGTCCATTTTTTTGTAAAGTTTAAATCACTTACAGGTACCAGCAATATGAAAAAAGCAATGTGTAAAAATCTTGCTAACTTTACTTCTTAATTAATGCCAATGGGCAAAAATTCTTATTGACATTTCTGCATACAAAATGTTGTTGCTAGTTTTGGTTAGACCCAGTCCTGCCAGGCCAGCAGGCCCATCTGCAGCTGGTTTGCAACTGCCCCTGTAATTTGTAATACAGTAATATACAGCTACTGTACCTTTTAAGAGGAAATTCAGTGTACACCAGACTATCATTTTCAGGGGATGGTTGAATTGTAGTTGAACCACTTGAGTTCCACACCAATTCTGCAGCAAGCTTCCTGCTATTCCTTTCAGTAAACCGCTTCTGCCTTTTGGTTGTGGATGATTCTGTAAATGATGATAGAGCCTGGATTATAGTTCCAAAACATGAACAGCACCTTGGTAAAATAACTCTAACATGACCTCATTTGACACCCTGGTATTTAGGTATTTTACAGGTTGGCAATGTGCAGTTCAGGTTAGGTTATGTGAATTATTTTGGTTATTATTTCCAACTGGGATTATGGGAGTTCACTGATCCTGAGGGAGTACTGTATACTATACACATATAATATTCCTGAACTGTTTATTGCCTGCTTGTAAAAACTTGCCAGTATTTATACAGCCTTATGCAAATAGATGTAACTTAACAAGTATCCTAACGTTACTGTGGGTAATCCTAACATTACAAAAATAATCATATCTCTCTATGTCTGCAGAGGATGATTAATTAAAAGTAAATGTTCTACATTACCATATTGGAAGCTGCCTCATAACTCATTTACTGTAAATTGTCTCAAGACCACGCCACTGAAGTTTAAATTTTCCATAGTCCATGAAAATATGTTTAAAAATTCTGCTAGATATTTGCTCTGATCAACACAATCGTTAACAGTTATTTTAGATGACTTCCATCACCATGTATGTGCAAGCCATTTTACCTACGGTACCTGCCTTCATTTTCATGTGTTCTTTGGCAGATTTATGTCTGGAACTGCATCAGGTTTCAGTAGGCGAACCTTAGCAGGTGGTTCCCTGGACAGAAGTTCGTATTTCAAATGTCTGGCATACTGGGACTGGCTAAAATGATAAGAGCAGACTCGGCCAGCATCTGGAGAAAATGTGTCTGCTCTTCTGCACAAACTTATCCATTTTTTTCTGATTTCACAGTTTTTTGGGAATCTATGGAGTTTATAAACAGTTCCCTTACTCCTCCCGCTACACCCATAGATGCTACAGCAGCCCATTTGTATTAAAAGTACTAATTAAAGCAAAAAAACAAATAAGTGAATCACCACCATGGTTTAGTGTATCACCAGACAAAAACAGAATCATAGCGCCAGCCTACGTCATAATGGCGCTCAGCCAATGAAATGCGAGATGCGCAGAACACCAAAAAAATGGTGATCTTATAAGTCTACCTTCTCTTTTTAGTTATTTTATCATGATTCTACATGTCTTGGTAAACTTATGAGATTTGCCAAGAGCAGAGACCACTCATCACTGAAATGCTCATTAACAAAAAACATCACCACATGAAAGAATATTTTTGACAGGCTGGTTTGCATTTGCATAAATTGGTCTTCCGTCCAGCAGTCCCTTACACACGTTCAATTCACTAATGAGTTCAGTGGAGTTGGCGTCCATATCTCCGTTAGTATCGTATTTCTGAGAAAGTAGTGCTTTATTGAAGCCTGTCATTGCCTTAGTTGTCTGGAATTTAATCTTTACCAAATACCGCTCTATCGGGTACGTTTATGTGAAGCTACAGAACGTGGTGAATATTTTTGGCGTATCTGATAGAGCCTGGATTCCAGGGGCTTGAATGATGAGTGAATGGAAGCATGGCCCACTGGACTGGGCAAATCTGGGCTGTCTGGACATTGCTACTCCTCACCCTGCCCTAGGGTTGGAAAGGAGGTCCCGATGATGATGATGATGATGACCAAATACTGCCACTTGACATTTGTTTGCACATTTTGTGGGGACCGTCCCAAAGTTAGAATAATACATAACTCACTCTTCACTTATTCTTGGTGTGGGTGGATGTGCATAGGGTTCATTAAGTGGCCAGTGATCACAGCTTTGAGGTCCAATATTTGTTTGATTCTTATGATGTACCTTTATGTATATCCTGTATTATTATTATTATTATTATTATTATTATTACTACTATTATTATTATTATTATTATTATTCTCACTCTCATCTTAATTGTCAGGACCAACTTGCTTAGCCCCAGGCTCCTACGTTCCTCATGGGACAACGTATGATTGGACGATGGATGGATGGATTATTATTATTATTATTATTATTATTATTATTATTATGGTGATGATTATTATTGTTGTTATTAATATTATCATGTCTCTCTGTTTTACAGTGTGGTGGGCCTGGCTTGCAGCTCCTATAAACACTTTTGGAGAATGGCCTGGTATCTCCACACTCAGTCTGCTATATATTGTGTCAGGTATGTCTCTATCTGATCACTTTATCTATTTTTCTATCTATCTGTGTCTATCTGTCTGTTGCAAGGCACCTTATTCTCTCATATCTCTCTCCATCCCATCCCTCCATCTTATCCTTGGCCTCCCCCACCACCTCACTCATGTGCACTCTTCCTGTCAGTCTCTCATTCCCCATCCTCTCCAGTCCATCCTTCCATCTCATCCTTGGTCTCCCCTCCCATCTCACTCATATGCACTCTTCTAGTCAGTCTCTCATTGTCCATCCTCTCCATTTCATATCATCCTTGGTCTCCCCCTCCACCCCACTCACATGCACTCTTCTAGTTAGTCTCTTATTCTGCATCCTCTCCACTCCATCCCTCTCCTCATCCCCTCCACCTCACTCACAAACTCTTCTAGTCAGTCTCTCATTCTCCATCCTCACCACATAGCCAAACCATCTCAGAGTATTTCTCTTAACACTCAACCACATCAACACCACAATGCTCCTTTACTTCCTCATTTGTCAGTCTGTCTCTTTGTCTACTTATCTATCTATCTATCTATTGCCAGACGCTCCAGTCCCTCAAGGGGTGGCTACAAACAAATCACCTCCATGTCACCCTGTCCCCCTCCATTTCACTGTCCTGCTCCCAGCTCACACCCCCCTCTCACATATACCTCTCCACTCCATTCCTCCATCTCATCCTTGGCCTCCCCCTCCCTCTTCCCCTTTATGCAAATAATAATGAAGAAAATGATGCAGGAGAATACTGAGTTGCAAAAAGGAAGATAAATCACTAACAAAATGGAGCTACAGTGCCTGCCACACAACTTATAATGTGGCCTCTTGTATTTTGTGCCATCCACTCGTGTGATATTTTCTTTGCTATTTACATCTTACGCTTATAGATCAGTTACTTACAGGAGCAGCCTAGCATTGACCAACCTACCTTAAATTTTACCTTCATATGCATGTTTGTTGTTGTCTGTCTATCTGTCTATTGCCAGACACCTTAATCCCATAAGGGGTGGCCACAAACAAATCGCCTCCATGCCCCCCTGTCCTCCTGCCATTTCATTGCCCTGCTTCCAGCTTACACAATCTTTTGCAGTTAAATTTGTATGTTCATAGTTACGTTCTTTGTTCTTCCAGGTTTTTGTAGCTACACTTTCATGTTCTTTATGTGCTGTGTTCTGTCAGTGTCATATTCTGTGTATATGTGCTTTTGTCTGCCAACCTTCTTCAGTTATCCTCTGTTATATTCTTCTCTTGACTCAGTGCTTAGCCAGTTTTATAAATCCTTCAGCATTTAGCTTCATGTATTGTTTTCACTTCACTCAGCTAGATATGAACTCAGGGAACTGGTGGTCAGCATCCCCTGAAAGGAGGATGGTGATCTGCTGCTGAGCACTTAACAAAATGCTCCTGTAGACAAGAATACAGGATAATTGATCAGGTAAACGAGAGAGCCTTCGTTAGTAGTGGACAGTGGTGTTTAGCACAGAAGGCATTTTAGCACCTGAGTCCTAGTGATGTGTTTTGCTGACCTTACACAACTCTTCTCTTACTGCTGTATGAATGGTGGCAATTTGTTTGTGATCATAAACAAGGGAACATTGATATCTATCTATTGCCAGACGCCATAATCCCGTAAGGGGTGGCTATTTGACTTTGAGTTATTTGTTTTACAGGGAGGGGCACTAACCCTCCACCAACCCACTTGTTGACATGTAGGGAGCATGTATGGTTTGGTTATATGGTTACCACCCAGCATTGTAAATGGTTTCTTGGCTTACAGGAAATCATTTGGCTTGTCACTCAATGTAAAGCCACCTGTAAAGGAAAGAAAAGCAATAAGAAGTGACAGGAAAGATGGGAGAAATAGGAAGAGAGGAGGGGAGGCACAGAAAAGAATGATAAAGGCTATGGAGGAAGTAGGCAGCAATACATCAAGTGAGTGGATGATAGTCGCCACCACCTACCACGATACAGAAATAAACTGGTAAGAAAGGTGCCTGGGTGCTTCCCCAGCCAGTGGGATTATGACTTTCTTTTATTTAGTCACACTTGTGTAGGAGCTGACTAGCGTGGGCCAGCTGGTCTATTGTAATATAGTACTGGTATTTCTTTGATGGGTGACGGGAGGTTGGGAAACTACAAAATATAAAGGTGGAACCGGCAAAGGCCTGAGGTAAGTGAATATGGAGGTAACTGGAGTGAGGTAAGTTGCCTAAAGAATTTAATAATGCTGATCCAAGAGTAGCCCCATACAGCAAGAGAATTGGGCACTACTTGAAAAGTATAACTAAAGAAGGTTTAAGGTGTTGCAAACACCATATAAAAGAAGGAAAAGAGGAGACATGATTATACTGTATATTATACACAGTATACTATATAAATGCATATCAGGGAAGGAGAAAATAGACAAATGAGTATATAACCTATGGGGATGCAGCAGTAAGAGGACACTGCAAAAAACTGCATAAAAAGAGAGGCAATAAAGACGTAAGGAAATTTAGTTTCCCAAATAGGGCAATTGGTCAGTGGAATTCACTATCGGATGAAAGTGTGTGCCAAAACAATTCATAAATTTAAGGATATGTATGATAAAAATGGTTTAAGACACGGGACAGTACGACTCATTCCTGTAAAGATACAATTAGGTAAGAACACACACACACACAAACAAACACACACACACACACACACACACACACACACACACACGACCCGGTGAATTACACACACACACACACACACACACACGACCCGGTGAATTACACACACACACACACACACACGACCCGGTGAATTACACACACACACACACACACACGACCCGGTGAATTACACACACACACACACACATACATACACACATACACACACACACACACACACACACACACACACACAAATGAAGACATGCTGAGAAGGATAATAACATCATTCATTAGACCAACCCTGGAATATGCATCAGTAGTCTGGAGTCCTCATCTAAAAAAGCACATAGACAAGATTGAAAAAGTTCAAAAGGCCGCTACAAGATGGATACCAAGCTTAAGGGACCTAAGCTACGAAGAAAGACTAAATAAACTGAATCTACCAACACTACAGGAGAGAAGGAAAAGAGGTGACATGATAATGCTATATAAATGCATGTCAGGAAAGGAGAAAATAGACAGAAATGATTACTTAACATATGGAGAAGCATCAGCAAGAGGACACTGCAAAAAATTGCATAAGAAGAGAGGTGATAAAGACGTAAGGAAATTCAGTTTCCCAAACAGAGCAATTGATCAATGGAATGCACTACCGAATGAAATAGTGTGTGCCAAAACAATTCACAAATTTAAGGATATGTACGATATATATGGTTTTAGACACGGGACAGTACGAGCTTGACTCATTCTTGTAAAGATACAATTAGGTAAGAACGAAGTTATACGTGTACACAGAACAGGCGAAACTTGGAATGTGACATCCGTAGGCTTTCAGGCAGCAAAATTTTTTTGTTAGCGAATATATAGCCGATCGAAAGTTAGGTTAGGTCACTTTGGGCAGGGTTTGGTCTGATTAGGTAATTTTTGGTTGGGTTGGCTTCAGTTCGACTAGATATAGACGGATTAGGTTAGATTGCTTTAGAATACGTCGGTTTGGATAGGTTTTGGGATGGGTTTTATTTGGTTGGGTTAGGTTCGGTTGGATTAGGTCATTTTAGGCTTGACTGGTTGGGTTAGGTCGGTTATGGTATGGTTAAGTGAGACTGGGTAGGATTAGGTAGGGTTAGATGCGGTTAGGCTGCTTCAAAATAGGTTATGTTAAGTATGGGGAGGTTACGTGAGATTGTGAGGTTAAATACAATCAGACTGGGTTAGGTGAGATTAAGCTAGATTAGGTTGGGTTGATTTAGCTAGGATGTGAGGCCTGGGGGGCTGGTTTATGACTGAAGAGTTGAGAGAAAGGCTGGGACTGAAGTGTATTGATGTTGTGGTGATGAGGGGTAGATTGAGATGGTTTGGGCATGTGGAGAGGGTGGAGGATGACAGTTGGGTGTGGAAAGTGAGAAGTGTGAACGTCGGGGGGTAGGGTTGTGAGAGGCAGACTGTCACATTTATAATAGCACTTAAGTTAACTGAGGAGGGAAATACCACTCCTGAATGTGTGCTGCTTTTTTTTTTTTTTTTTCTAACCTGAAGGACCTGTACTGATGCTGTATTACTTGATATATTGTATGTCAGCATCTGTTGTGCACTAGTTTAAACCTGAGTATAATCATGTAGTGTTTGCCTAAATATAACTTTTAGATGGATCAGTTACAGAGAAAGAGTTTATTTCTAGTTAGTTTTCATGAGCCTGTGACTGCTAGTAACTGTCATAGTTTTATTAAATACTTTGGTGTTAGCTTGAATAAAAACTGTGTGCATCAGGTCCAGTCAAAGGGTTAAATGGTGTAGGGAGCATAGGTGGCCTGATAGCAGCCCTTCCTTAACAACCTATCTATCCATCTGTCTATCTGTTGCCAGACGCCTTAATCCCATAAGGGATTGCCACAAACAAATCGCCTCCATGTTGCCCTGTCCCCCATCATTTCACTATTGTGTTCCCAGTTCACATGCCCCTCTCCTGTATACAACCCTCTCTCATAACAACCCTTTTTGTATATTACACCTCAGCATTATGCACTGTTATTTATGGTGCTTGTACAGTGACAGTGTTGGCATCAGTAATATACAAAAGCACACTGAGATGAAATGTGCACAGTGAATGGCTCAGAAAGAGGTGCTGAGATATATCCAAATCCACCAAGAATACAACTGTAAATGGCAATGTTGTACTGATTATGATAATTGATTTTGCAGGATGAAGGAAGCAGAAGAGAAAAAGATGACCAAAGAGAAGAAAGATGTGGCTAAGGTGATGAAAGAAGCTGGTGGTCTGAGGAGTAAATTGAAGAACAAGTTGAAGCTGGTGCAGAGAGGGAGCCAGGATACAAAAAGCCATCGTTACAAGTAAGGCACATTACTGTATTTGGAATGATCAGTCAAAGGTCACAGTCACAGGGCAAGGGCTTGGTGATTGAAGGGTTTAGGTGTTGTGTTCTCAAAGTACTCCATGTCTTGGTGGTTTCATTGTTAAATTGATGGTGACTTAACTGTTTACTTAAAAGATGCTCATGGTTCATTATAAAGCTGCATTGAATTTTTAAAATATAGGATGGTTGGATAAAATGATTATGTCCTTCACTTTCTTGTCATATCCTCTTCCTTGCCTTCTAGATCCCACCTAACCCCACTTGCAGGTGGGGAAAAAAGACACGATGATGATGATAATCCTGGTGGTGGTGGTGGTGGATAACATTTTGCAGATACCAGTCTCTAATCTGCTGCCATTCCCAACAGAACCTGAGCATAATAGATGAGAAATGAACCCATGTTGATGCAGCGATTCTTAACTCAAAATTGTCCCAAGAACAACTTGCTGAAGTTTGTCAGACATTTCATGCAACACGCTGTATGGGAAATTTGGATAAAATATTGGTGATATTATTCCCTAACTATGTACCGTTCCCAACAGAACCTGAGCAGTCTAATGAGTCCGTGCCAGATGTTCTTGCCAAGCACTCCTGGCGGTTCCTCCTGCAGTCATGGGCGCTAGCGCTTGAGGGAGACGGTGCAACACCTGGCGCAGGACGACTTGCCATCCACCCTGCCCACTGCACCACCTGCAAAATGTGGTAGGTAATGTTAGACCACCCCTGCATCTACAGTACTATGACATATGTTAGGCTACTCCGTCATGTACTTAAGTAGGCACTGTAATGTTAGACTACTACTACTGTATAATCTACAATACTCTGGCTTATATTAAACTGCACCTGTATATATTAAGTAGGTAAAAAGTAGACTACTGCTACATCTACAGTATTCTGGCTAATGTATTGAGTGAGGTGGAGGGGGAAACAGGGAGGGGGAGGCCGAGGATGAGATGGAGGGATGGGATGGAGAGGTGTATGAGAGAGGGGGGTGTGAGCTGGGAGCAGGGGAGTGAAATGGCGGGGGACAGGGCGACTTGGAGGCGATTTGTTTGTGGCCACCCCAAATGGGATTGAGGCGTCTGGCAATAGATAGATAGACTTCCCTCTCCTTCGCCCTCTTCCCCCACTTTATCTTTTTCCTCCTCATCCTCATCCTTTTCATCATTTCCTTTTCCTCCTCCTCCTCCTCCTCCTCCTCCTTTTCATCATTTCCTCTTTCTCCTCATTCTCTCTCTCTCTCTCTCGCAATCAACTAAACTATATCATGAAGTACTGGTAGCTGTGGCTTTGTTAGGTAATTTTCTCCTGCCTTTTTTGTGTGATGTATTGTTTTTTTGTTTGAAATGACCAGTTTTTGAAATCCCTCCCCCCCCCCTGAGCAGAGTAAATTACAGGACAGTTTAGGTATAGTAATTAATTAGCATGTTAAAGTGATGCAGAGGCATATACAAGGAAGTAGAGAAGCTTTGTGGTGTTGGTGTGCATGTGACTGAAACTGTTAAGAGAAATGCAGTACAGTACTTTGAAATGGTTTGGCCATGTGGAGAGGATGGAGAATGAGAGACTGACTAGAAGAGTGTATGCAACTGAAAGTGTTAAGAGAAATACTTTGAAATGGTTTGGCCATGTGGAGAGGCCAGGAGAGTGTATGTGAGTGGGGATGCATAGCAACTGATATTAATAATTTCATTTGCCCACGGATCTGTGTCAGTACAGTGATCTGCTACCTAAGTCTCAAGGGATTAACAACCAAGGAGATTCCTAAGGACATGGTGGCTACACTAGGGGATGATACCTCTTGACAGTGAGGTAGTGCATCGCTACATAATGGCTGATATTTTGTATTTTCATAGCATCTGCAGGTTAGTCTCTAACAGAAAAATAAATCAGTATCTTTAAATTATCTGTGCAGTCATTCACCAAGATGAACTGGACTCACATTCAGTGAAAACTGTACTGTATAGCTCATCTCCTTCTGCCTCAGGCCATGAACTTGTCAGTCCCCTCTCATGTAGTTTGCAGTAGTTTTTTTTTTTTTTTTTTTTTTTTAAACCTGAAGTACCTGTACTGATGCTGTATTACTTGATATATTGTATGTCAGCATCTGTTGTTTCATTCATTCATTGCCAGACGCCATGTATCCCAAATAGGGTGGTCAAGGGCTCAGAGTTAATTGTTTTGCAGGGAGGGGCACTAATCCTACTTCAGGTTAAAAAAAAAAAAAAAAAAAAGCAGCACACATTCAGGAGTGGTATTTCCCTCCTCAGTTAACTTAAGTGCTATTATAAATGTGACAGTCTGCCTCTCACAGCCCTACCCCCGACGTTCACACTTCACACTTTCCACACCCAACTGTCATCCTCCACCCTCTCCACATGCCCACCAACCCCACTTGACACGTTTATATTACAACTCGTTACATCAAGGACATATCAGTCACATGAAACATAATGGCTAACATACAAAGCGGATAAGTTATAACAAGACAGTGTCGCAACACAGCTGGGGATGAGGAACACATTCTCATAATAATAATTGTGTTACACATAATAAACTAATGTCTGTTGCAATAGATCACAATATCAAATGAACAATGTTATTTATGAAAAGAGTACATAAAAATCCTCATAAATAAAGTACTCACACCATTGCCTCCCAAATGATGACTGGTAAATAGTAAGAAATGGGTGCTCTCCAAATCCAAACAGTAACTTAACAGCACTGATCTAAGACTGCCCCAGACACCACTCAAATCAAATCAAAGAGCAGGAAGTAGTACCCATAATGCCCAAGACACAATGAAGACACAAAAAGCATATACACCACTTATATACAGCAATTTATATATGCACAGTGCATACTCTGGTATATAATGCATATGATACTTTACAATGATGTACTGTTGTGCACTAGTTTAAACCTGAGTATAATCATGTAGTGTTTGCCTAAATATAACTTTTAGATGGATCAGTTACAGAGAAAGAGTTTATTTCTAGTTAGTTTTCATGAGCCTGTGACTGCTAGTAACTGTCATAGTTTTATAAAATACTTTGGTGTTAGCTTGAATAAAAACTGTGTGCATCAGGTCCAGTCAAAGGGTTAAATGGTGTAGGGAGCATAGGTGGCTTGATAGCAGCCCTTCCTTAACAACCTATCTATCCATCTGTCTATCTGTTGCCAGACGCCTTAATCCCATAAGGGGTTGCCACAAACAAATCGCCTCCATGTTGCCCTGTCCCCCATCATTTCACTATTGTGTTCCCAGTTCCCACGCCCCTCTCTTGTATACAACCCTCTCTCATAACAACCCTTTTTGTATATTACACCTCAGCATTATGCACTGTTATTTATGGTGCTTGTACAGTGACAGTGTTCGCATCAGTAATATACAAAAGCACACTGAGATGAAATGTGCACAGTGAATGGCTCAGAAAGAGGTGCTGAGATATATCCAAATCCACCAAGAATACAACTGTAAATGGCAATGTTGTACTGATTATGATAATTGATTTTGCAGGATGAAGGAAGCAGAAGAGAAAAAGATGACCAAAGAGAAGAAAGATGTGGCTAAGATGATGAAAGAAGCTGGTGGTCTGAGGAGTAAATTGAAGAACAAGTTGAAGCTGGTGCAGAGAGGGAGCCAGGATACAAAAAGCCATCGTTACAAGTAAGGCACATTACTGTATTTGGAATGATCAGTCAAAGGTCACAGTCACAGGGCAAGGGCTTGGTGATTGAAGGGTTTAGGTGTTGTGTTCTCAAAGTACTCCATGTCTTGGTGGTTTCATTGTTAAATTGATGGTGACTTAACTGTTTACTTAAAAGATACTCATGGTTCATTATAAAGCTGCATTGAATTTTTAAAATATAGGAAGGTTGGATAAAATGATTATGTCCATCACTATCTTGTTACTTCCTCTTCCTTGCCTTCTGGACCCCACCTAACCCCACTTGCAGGTGGGGAAAAAAGACATGATGATGATGATAATCCTGGTGGTGGTGGTGGATAACATTTTGCAGACACCAGTCTCTAATCTGCTGCCATTCCCAACAGAACCTGAGCATAATAGATGAGAAATGAACCCATGTTGATGCAGCAATTTTTAACTCAAAATTGTCTCAAGAACAACTTGCTGAAGTTTGTCAGACATTTCATGCAACATGCTGTATGGGAAATTTGGATAAAATCTATCTATCTATCTATTGCCAGACGCCTCAATCCCATTTGGGGTGGCCACAAACAAATCGCCTCCAAGTCCGAGGCTTACTTGTTTGGCCATGTTACAATTAGGATTTTCTTCCTCTAGGCAGTAGAATTCGTAACATATGGGGGCCCGACCGGGATAATTCTGAAGCCTTGAGTGAAGCTTTTCTTCGTTTTGCCAGACGTTTTAATTCCGAGTAATGGTGGTTTGAAGAGTCTTCTCTTTCTTTTAATTGTTTTGATTTTGATTTACTTTGGCATTTCTATAAGTTATTATGGCAGTATTTGATTTAGCTGAATTTGTTGCTGACCCTTCATTGCCATTATTACAGGATGTAGTTTTGAAAAAAAGTGATTGGGTTTCGCTTGCTACTTATTATGAAATACCATTTGACAGTAAAATAAGAAAAGAAGAACTCAAAAGGATAGTAATTCAAACATTAGTGTCTAGCAATATACTTCCTAGTTCTGCTTTAACTTTGTGTGATACAAATCCTGTGGGTGAAGGTGGCAGCCATGTTTCAGAACTGATTGCTTTGAGGAAGTTGGAATTGGTTGAGGCTGCTAAACAGAGGGAAGCTTCACAGCGACAGAGGGAACATGAGAGAGAACAAAGGGAGCATGACCTTAAGAAGTTACAACTAGAGTTAGAATTAAAAAGGGAAGGTAATATTTAGGTTCAGTTTGATATCAGTAAGCATGCCAAGTTAATTTCGTCATTTGATGAGCGTGATCCTGAAGAGTTTTTTTTGGCAATTTGAAAAGATTGCAAATAGTTTAAAGTGGCCAAAGGAGAACTGGTCAATTCTGGTTCAGACGGTATTGGTCGGAAAAGCAAAGACTATTTTTATTAGCCTTTCAGAAGAAACATGCAAAGATTACACCAAGGTTAAGGAGGCAGTGCTTAAAGCTTACGATTTAGTTCCGGAAGCTTATAGACAAAGGTTTCGGAACTTAAGAAAGACAGAGTCAGAAACGTATGTTGAGTTTGCAGCAGAGAAAGAGAGGTTATTTCAGCGATGGATTAGGTCTAGAAATGTAAAAAATTATGATGACTTAAAAGAACTATTCCTGTTAGAAGAATTTAAACGTTCAGTGGCTTCTGACATCAGGCTGTACTTGGATGAACGTGAGGTGACCACTTTGAGTAAAGCTGCAACATTAGCAGATAATTATGCCTTAACACATCGTACTAAGCTTAAACCTCAGAACCGCTATGGACAAGTTGGCAGGAGGCTGGGGGGTTGTGAGGAGTCAAGTGATCAGGGTGATAAGCTTAAAGAATCTCAGTCTTGTTAGCAAGGTCTTCGTCAATTTGTCTAAGAATGCTAAGAGTTCAGGATCAAGAAAAGAACCAACTGCATTAGGATCAGTTAATGCTTGTTATTACTGTAAACAACCAGGACATGTCATTGCTAATTTTCCAAAGCTGGCAAAAAAGAATGCAGCTAAATCAGAATCTTCCCTTGTGTTAAGCACAGTGGAGGAAAATGTCACTGCCGTAGCCTCCTCAAGTGATAAGACTGGCTCATTTGGTCCATTCATGTTTAAGGGATAAGTTTCAAGTGATAGCTCATTAGAAATTTCTTACCCAGTTCAGATATTAAGGGATACCGGTGCATCACACAGTGTGGTAGTTAAGAGTGCTGTTCCATTTATGGAAAACTCTTATACTGGTGAGCACGTGGTTCTGAGGGGTGTTGGTGGAGTTGTCACTGTTCCTTTAGCATGAATTTATATAGAGTCAGATCTTGTGCAGCAATATATCACTGTAGGAGTTAAGGATTCTCCCCTTCCAGTTGATGGCATGACATTTTTGTTGGGTAATGACATAGCTGGTGATTTTCTGGTACCTGATCCTGTAGTAACCCTTGTACCCTGTAGTTACAATCCAACAGAACAATTAGAAAATGAAAACCTGTATCTTTTTCCTAGTTGTGCCATGACTAGAAGTATGACTACACACAGAGTATATACAGGTGAGTCCTTTCCTGAGGATGAGGCTGTAGAAAATGAAGATGATCTTGGACTTGACCTTAGTAATTTGTTTAAACAAACAGGTATTAATGACAGTGATAAGATAAAGAATTTGCCTATCACTAAAGAAATGCTTATTAGAGCACAACAAGAAGATCCCAACCTGCTAAAATATTTTCGTTAGTCATATGATGAGGTAGACTCCTCTTCAAGTACCTGTTACTTCACTCGTTCTAACATACTTATGAGAAAGTATAGACCAACAGATGTACCTGCTAATGATCAGACTTCCGTTTTGTACCAAGTTGTAGTTCCAACTGTCTACCGTCAGGATTTAATAAGTTTAGCTCATGATGGTCTAGGTGGACACTTAGGAGTTCGTAAGACTTGTAGCAAGTTAATGAGACATTTCTTTTGGCCAAAGATGAAATGGGACGTCTCAGAGTATTGCCAGACATACCACACTTGCCAACTGGTAGGGAGGCCTAACAGTGTTATTCCACCAGCATCTCTCAAGCCCATTGAGGTTGTGAAAGAGCCATTTTGTCATATTATAATTGACTGTGTAGGTCCATTGCCAAAAACTAAGAGTGGAAACCAGTACATTTTTACAATTATGTGTGCTACCACTCGGTATCCTGAATGTATTCCTTTGAGGAAAATTTCTGCTAAATTAATTGTTAAAGCACTGACCAAATTCTTTACTCAGTATGGTATACCCAGATCCATTCAGTCAGACCAAGGCTCGAATTTTTCAAGTGGTCTCTTTCAACAAGTGATGCATGAGTTGTCTATTAAGCAGTACTTTGCTACAGCTTACCATCCTGAGTCACAGGGCGCTTTAGAGCGTTTTCATCAGACTTATAAGCAAATGCTGAGAAAGTATTGTCTGGAAGCAGGGAAAGAGTGGGATGAAGGGATACATCTGTTTCTGTTTGCCATTAGAGAGAGTAAGCAGGAATCTCTTGGTTATGCCCCATTCGAGCTCGTGTATGGACATGAGGTTAGGGGACCACTCAAATTAGTCAAAGAAAGTTGGGTATCAGAGGATAACACTATGCCTCTTTTACAATATGTGCAAAAGTTCAGAGACAGGTTAAATCATATCAGAAATTTTGCCAGAGAAAATTTGAAGGGTGCACAGGAACCCATGAAGGAGACTTTTGACAGGAAAGCAGTGGAAAGAAACTTTAATCCCGGTGATTTAGTACTAGCTTTTCTTCCTTTAGCTAAGAATGCTCTTCAGGCAAAGTATTTTGGACCATACAGAGTCAAAGAAAAGGTTGACTCTGTGAACTATGTAATAGAGACTCCTGATCGTGGAAGAAAGGAACGTCGGGTACATATAAACGTACTGAAGCCATACTACTGTAGAGGAGGAGGACAAATCATGGTACAGCACGAAGTGGAAGTTGAAGATCCAGAATTCTTTGAAGCTGATCCCCTTAAGCTATGTAACATTGAGCTTTTGTCTAATTTTGGTCCTAAATTGCAGCACCTCTCACTTCGGCAGTCAACAGATCTGGTGAATCTGATGAGGGAATTCAGAGGGATCTGCGGTGACGTTCCTAGGCCATGTCGTGATGTGATGCATGACATCATCCTACTGGACCACACCAAGCCAATCAAGCAAGCCTCTTACCGAGCCAACCCTTCCCAGAGAAAGAAGCTTCAAGAGGAGGTATCGTTTTTGATTTCCCATGATCTGGCGGAACCTAGCGACAGTGAGTGGGCTTCGCCATGCTTCCTTGTTCCAAAGGCAGATGAAAGTATGAGACTGTGCACCGACTACCATCGCGTGAATGCTGTTACTCTGCCAGATTCATTTCCTTTACCCCGTCTGGATGATGTGATTGATGGAATTGGAAAAGCAGAGTTCATTACTAAATTGGATTTATTGAAGGGCTACTATCAAGTTGCACTGACAGAGAGGGCTAAGAGGATTTCTGCCTTCATCACGGCAGATGGCTTGTATCAGTATAAGGTCATGAGTTTTGGCTTGAGGAACGCACCTGCCACCTTCCAACGTTTGGTAAACAACGTCATCAGAGGACTGGAGGGAGTGCAGGCTTATCTGGATGATTTGGTGGTGGGTTCTTCTACTTGGGAAGAACACATTGAACGACTCAGGGTGCTGTTTACTAGACTGGCTGAGGCGGATCTTACCCTAAATCTTGCAAAGAACGAGTTTGGACATGCTACAGTAGTATTCCTGGGTCGTGTGGTTGGGAAAGATCATATTAAACCATTCGACGCTAAAATAGACGCCATTCAGAACTTTCCACCACCTTCCGACCGCAAGTCCTTGTTACGTTTCCTGGGGATGGCTGGATATTATAGAAGATTTTGTCCAAATTTTTCTCAGGTTGCTGCTCCGTTAACTGACCTCTCTAGTCCAAAGAAGATTTTCAAGTGGACAGCTGAATGTCAAACATCATTTGAAAACATCCGAGCCTTGTTGTCCACTGCTCCAGTGCTGAGATCTCCAGACTTTGAGAAACCCTTCAGTCTACATGTGGATGCCAGTGATTCAGGAGCGGGTGCTGTTTTACTTCAGTTTGGAAAAGATGAAGTTTTGCATCCTGTGTGTTATATGTCAACCAAGTTTAAGAAGTATCAAAGAAACTATGCTACCATTGAAAAGGAGCTCTTGGCATTGATATTAGCTTTAGAGAAATTTCATGTTTATGTAAGTAATGCAAGGTATCCAGTGATTGTTTACAGCGATCATAATCCACTGAAGTTTCTAAACAGAATGAAAAACAGAAATAGAGACTAATGAGGTGGTCATTGTTGATTCAGCCATACAATTTAGAAATAAGGCATATCAAGGGGCAAGAGAATATCCTGGCTGATACCCTTTCTCGTGTTTAATACACTGAACTGTAAAGCTATATTCATAGGTACTAGGTTCATCTGGACTATGATAAAATTTACCAGTAAATTTTATCTTAGGGGGAAGGTGTCATGGACATCTATCTATCTATCTATTGCCAGACGCCACAATCCCGTAAGGGGTGGCCATTTGACTTTGAGTTATTTGTTTTATGGGGAGGGGCACTAATCCTCCACCAACCCACTTGTTGACACTTAGGGAGCACGTATGGTTTGGTTATATGGTTACCACCCAGCATAGTAAATGGTTTCTTGGCTTACAGGAAACCATTTGGCTTGTCACTCAATGTAGAAGCCACCTGTAAAGGAAAGAAAAGCAATAAGAAGTGACAGGAAAGATGGGAGAAATATGAAGAGAGGAGGACAGGCACAGAAAAAGAATAATAAAGGCTAAGGAAGAAGTAGGCAGCTCTACATCAAGTGGGTGGATGATGGATTTTTATAATTTAATTTGTATCATCATATCAAAGGCACCAACATCCTTGCATGGATCGGCCTTGGTCAGCTAATGGTGGCTCTCCACAATGCTTGATCAGCTTCAAGTCACTCCAGGCCCTAATTTACCAGCTCTAGTCATTGCGGCCTCACACCCTAGTCACACCGGCCCCCTTTTCATGACGGAAATCCACTCATTACAGCTATTACAGTAATACCTCGATATACGATACCCCTTAGATGCTATACCCCGGCTTAACGATGGGGGTAGAAATACCACCATACCCTGCCTAACTATGGCTAAACCCCCATTTAACAATGTCATGGACATGCTTACTAATTTTTGTGTGAGCTCTGCGCTTGGTAGGGTTCAGTTGTTTTGTGTTTTAATTGTGTAATAAGTATTCATTATGAACTCATTTATGAATTTAGTAATTCTCCAGTTTTGTGTTTATAATTATATTAACTTTAGTATATTTTGTAGTAAGGTTGAAATTTTATATAATACAGTAGTTTGCAACATCTTAAAAGACCAATTGGTAACCTTGGGTAACTGATGGAGTCGAGGGAGGAAGCTGTTCGTCTGTGACTCACTCCTTGACTGATCTGTGTGGTGTTACCAACCTCTGAGACGAACAGCTCCTGCCTTCTGTTTCCTCGATTGTGTACAAGTGGTCCAGAGGTTTACTTTAGTTCATGTGGTCACCTTACAGCTAAGTTTATTGCTTAACCTTACCTTTTAATATTTATGTATTAGGGTATTACTGTTCTGCTTAATCAGTTAGGTTTTGACGAATTAGAGAAAAGCGAAGTTTCTCTCATTATTCCTGCATGCTTGTTTGGCAGTGTTAACCTTGGTGAGACTATTTAATGATTGTATAATGTGTAGTATATATCAAACTTTTTGCTCAGTTTTATATTCCTAATATGATTCGTTCACTTTTTACGGGTTACTTGTTTGGCCATGTTACAATTAGAATTTTCTTTCTCTAGACAGTAGAATTCGTAACACTCTTAACATTGGTCCATGCAGTGGTCTTGTCTCGTGTTGATTATTGTAATTCACTGTGGGTTGGTCTTCCAAATAATATACTAACAAAGGTTCAGTCTGTGTTGAACAGGGCGGCACGGCTTATCTTTGGTCTCCCCCCAAGAACCTCAACTAGCCCGTTTCTGATTGAGTTGCATTGGTTACCAGTAAAAGCTAGAATTGAATTTAAACTGTGTCTTATTACATTCAAGGTTCTTAAGTTTGGTGAACCGAAGTATCTTGCTGAATTGTTAAAACTCCCATTGACACGCCCGGTTGTGATGTTACGCAGTGAAGATGATTCCTTGCGTCTTGATGAGCAAGGAGCCATTCACCAGTCATCTTTCTCTGATCGTTCTTTTGTGTATAGAGCCCCTAGATTATATAATAGATTGCTATTGTCCATGAGACAACTCTCTTCTGCTGAATCCTTTAAGAGACAGCTAAAAGCCTTTCTTTTTTAAAAATTCTACGTCCTGAAGAGAGGTATATGACAGATGATTGTAGGGTTTAATTATTGCCCCTTTCTTTTCCTCTTCTTTTTTTTTTTTTTTTTTTTTACTGATGAAGTTTGTATTGTATATGAGAGATGTCACAATTCTTGTAACTGTAATAATAATGTATACGTGTTTCCAGAGCTAGAGAATTCCTTATGGAAGGACTGGTGCTTTTGAGAAACAAAAGACCAGATTATTACTGTATTATTATTATTGGTATTATTATTATTATTATTATTATTATTATTATTATTATTAATTTGGGAGACATGTTATGTACTGGAGCTGAGGCTGGAGCATCTCTTTGGCCAAAGTAAGGAGTGGTTTGAAGAAGTTCAGGGAGCTGTTGCCTCTCCTGACATTGAGAGGGCTCTCCTTCCATGCTAAGGGATCTTTGTAGGCGACATGTGTTAGGAATGTAATGCTGTATGGTAGTGAGACCTGGGCAGTAAAGGAAGAGGATGCTGTATTTGTTGGCTCAAACATATAGAACTGACAGTGATTAGATGGATGTGTAGTGCATCCTTGAACGCAAGGCATGGGGGGGCTAGGTTTACAACTAAAGTATTTAGAGGAAGGATGGGACTAGAGATGTATTGGTGTTGTGATGAGAGGGGTAGACTGAGATGATAAGGGCTTGTGGAGGGGATGGAGAATGACAGTTTGGTGCTAAAAGTAAGAAAAGTGAACTTCGAGGGTAGGGTTGCGAGAGGCAGACTGAAAAAGACCTGGGACAGGGTCATAGTGTGACCTCAGGGATAAGGGACTGAACAGGAAGGCTGCCAGAGATCAAGCAGGATGGAGAGCTGCCAATAGGTGATCAAGGCCAATGTATGCAAGCATGCTGGAACCTCTATAAATGATATGGTATGTTATGAATCTCATTATGCCTTTACTTTCTCCACCTCACAGGTAACAACGCCTGAGAATACATAGCAGAATTATCCACCAGACAGACCTAATGGCCATCGACGAGACTCATCAGAAAATATGACTGGAGAAGGTAAGAGTTTTAAGATGTAGTTTTTCATTGTCTTGTTTGCACAGTCTTATGGTTCTAGGTTAACAAATACATCCTGTAGTTTTCCTATAGTTTTTGTCTATTGATGTTATGATTACTGGTATATTTTCAGCATATTCTGTCTATCTATCTATCTATTGCCAGACGCCTCAATCCCGTTTGGGGTGGCCACAAACAAATCGCCTCCAAGTCGCCCTGTCCCCCGCCATTTCACTCCCCTGCTCCCAACTCACACCCCCCTCTCTCATATACCTCTCCACCCCATCTCTCCATCTCATCTTCGGCCTCCCCCTCCCTCTTTCCCCCTCCACCTCACTCACATACACTCTCTTCGTCAGTCTTTCACCCTCCATCCTCTCCACATGTGGCAAACTGCTTTGTACATTCTCTAAATCATCCAAAGGAAGTTTTGGGTATGGGGAAGTTCACCTTACATATAATCGTCTTCCCATCCCTATTCTCCATTACAGGCATGTGGGTAGCATCGTGAAATTAAGTAAGAAAATGGTCAAGTAGGAATAAAAATCACTTAGGTGCATGGGTTATTGGCCTTCACATTTATTTATCCACCATTCAGTACTCTGAAATGTGAAGACTTGTTTCATGAGTTGTATAACATCTACAACTGAGGTCATGCCCATTGTGATGCTGCATTTATGTCTGTTCATCACATTTTAATTCATCAGCATTAGTACCTGTTTTATTATATATTTTTTGATTTATTATTTTAATACTTTCATTTGCTAAATAATGGTATAAGTTATTACCTTCTTTATTCTTCCATATTTCATCATCATCATTATCATCATCATCATCCAGACCTCCTATCCCACCCTAGGGTGGGGTGAGGAGTAGCAGCGTCCAGACAGCCAGAGTCATTCTTGGTCTCCCCCTCCCCCTCTTCCTTTCCACCTCACTGGTAAACTCTTCTGGTCAGTCTCTCATTCTCCATCCTTTCCACATAGCCAGACCATCTCAGAGTATTTCTCTTAACATTTTCAACCACATCAACACCACAATACTCCTTTACTTCCTCATTTGTCAGTCTGTCTGTTTGTCTACTTAACACAACATAAAATAACCATCTCTCCATCTTGACTCCTGAGATATACAGGATATTAATGCCAGAATATGAAGCATTTAAGTGAGGATATTTATGAGGTGGAGTCAGGATTCCAGGGGCTGGAATGGTGAGGGAGTGAGTGTGTACTTATAACTTGCCTTCCTATAATTTGGGGCACCTGCAGTCCACTCACACTGTGATTCTACCCCGACTGACAAACCAAGTGGTTTTTTGTAGTCCAGGAACCATTTACTATGCCAGGGTAGTTGATATTAATACCTAGCATTAGTAATGACATGCTGCTCCATAACTGCCATCTTGACAATGCACGGTGGTGGTGCCATGGACAGCTGCCATCAGGTGAAAGGACCTACACATGCTATAGCATCATAATTGTTCTCTAAATATGTTAACTTATAAATAACATGCCCTTATTAAAGCACCAACTTAATGTCACTGGGTTAATATAGAAATTAATAAATATATCATTTATAAACTTGGCAATGACATGCAGTACCACTGTGGAAGATGTCTTAACCCTCTGAGTATGAAAGGTGCCTCCATGTTACCAAATAGTGGCAACAGGAGACACAAATGCATAGGTTTTTATGAAGCTAAAAACCCATTTTACCTCTGCTGAAAGCACCTTAGGACAGGAGGGTCATCCTTCACCATGCCCACTGCACAAGCATTGGTTGCTGGAGTGATGGTGTCATGACAGGAGACTAAGTACAGCATTTGTAAAATTGTTCCTAGCTGTGCCATTTTCCTGTGCTCACCATCCACTCACTCAGTGTAGTGCTGCTTTGGGTGTCTATCCTTTTCCTCTCTTCTGTCCTTCCTCTTTCACTTTTTCTGGCCCCATTCATGCCATTATGCTTTTTGTGTCAGTCTCTGCTCTCTTTAACTCATTCTCTGTTCTTTTTGCTTTTACTCTCGGCTCCTTTTCTCTTATCCAGCCTCTTTTTCTCTCGTTTTCCTGCCACGGTCCGCCAGTTACAATATTTCACGGTTTATTACGCAGATACGAGGCTGTAAGTAATGACCAGGCAAGATGATATATTGTAGCCGTGGCGAATCAGGCAGACATATATGGTGAAAGGTCAGACATAGACTTACATATGCACTTGAAATATGAACTAGAGTAAAAGAGAGAGAGTTGGAGAGAGAGAGAGAAAGAGAGCTGTGTGTATATGTGTGTGTGTGTGTGTGTGTGTGTGTGTGTTTGCATAATTATACTTGCATGCTGAAGTCTTGTATGTGTTCAAGTGGGATCAAAGAGACCCATCATCCCACACCTTCAACTGAAGCGCATGTAATTCTCTTCCATGATTCTTCTGTGAGTTAGAATTACACACACACACACACACACACACACACACACACACACACACACACACATAAATGATTACTTAACATATGGAGAAGCATCAGCAAGAGGACACTGCAAAAAACTGCATAAGAAGAGAGGTGATAAAGACGTAAGGAAATTCAGTTTCCCAAACAGAGCAATTGATCAATGGAATGCACTACCGAATGAAATAGTGTGCCAAAACAATTCACAAATTTAAGGATATGTACGATTAATATGGTTTAAGACACGAGACAGTACGAGCTTGACTCATTCCTGTAAAGATACAATTAGGTAAGAACACAAACTTGTAACCAGAACAGGCGAAACTTGGAATGTGACATCCGTAGACTTTCAGGCAGCAGCAAAATTTTCTTAGCGAATATATAGCCGATCGAAAGTTAGGTTAGGTCACTTTGGGCAGGGTTTGGTCTGATTAGGTGATTTTTGGTCGGGTTGGGTTCAGTTTGACTAGATATAGACGGATTAGGTTAGATTGCTTTAGAATACGTCGGTTTTGATAGATTTTGGGTTGGGTTTTATTTGGTTGGGTTAGGCTGGGTTAGGTTCGGTTGGATTAGGTCATTTTAGGCTTGACTGGTTGGGTTAGGTCGGGTATGGTATGGTTAAGTGAGACTGGGTAGGATTAGGTAGGGTTAGATGCAGTTAGGCTGCGTCAGAATTGGTTAGGTTAGGTATAGGGAGGTTACGTGAGATTGTGAGGTTAAATACAATTAGACTGGGTTAGGTGAGGTTAAGCTAGATTAGGTTGGGTTGATTTAAGTTGGATTAGGTCATTCGAGGTTAAATTGATTTATGCATTACGGTCTTTTGTTGGTAGGTCCTTCCAAAGTCAAACATCACAGGAGGTGAACGTGATTTTGTGTGTGTGTGTGTGTGTGTGTGTGTGTGTGTTTACATAATTATACTTGCATGCTGAAGTCTTGTATGTGTTCAAGTGGGATCAAAGAGACCCATCATCCCACACCTTCAACTGAAGCGCATGTAATTCTCTTCCACGATTCTTCTGTGAGTTAGAATTACACACACACACACACACACACATTTACTAACATGCGTACAAAAACCTCTGTTCACACAGGCTTAATATGAACTCAGCCATCCCTCCACACTCAGTATCCCTGCCTGACGCAAACACAGGCTCTCCTGCGTACACACACGACTCAACACCAGGGTTGCCAAGGTCGCGGTTTTCCCGCCAAATTGGGCTCGTTTTGAAGCTCTTCCGCGGGCAGATTTTACCGGTCGCGGGTTGCGGTTTTTTGGGCTGGTTTGAAAACTGTCGCGGTTGTTTGGGCTAGTATGGAGTTAAACCACATCACGACAATATACTGAGAGAGAGAGAGAGAGTTTAAACATATGGCGGAGAGAGACCCCCTAATACTCCCACAGGGACCAGTGGATGCAGCCAGTGCGGAGACTCCGGAGAGAGTTTTGTTTTATCCCAATTATCGTTGCCAGCAAGCACTGCTGCAGTAGAGAGGATTTTCTTTCAGTATAATTTAGTGAAAAGTAAATGAAGAAACAGACAGCAACATGAAACAGTTGAAAACACTCTTCATGTTAGAGCAATATGCGGACATAAAATCTGTTGTAATGATTTCACAAACAAAATTATGTTAGCAAATTTCACATATGACGTATACAGCAACGAAACACAGTGATGATGATCATATAGATTTTTGAATAATATAAGTGTGATGGAAAGTTGACTCAGAGGGAGAGAAAATACCTTCACTTGCATGTTGTATTACCTAGTGTAATATAGGTATATTTCAACAGAATCAATGTTGTTTTATGGGCAATAGTGTTTTTATGGGAAATAGGGAAAGTTTAAGTGAATTAAGTGATCATTTCAGGCATTAATAGGGACCTATATATGAATTATTAATATAAAACACTAATTTCGCATAAATAGAGGATTTTTAAAATAATTATTGGTGTTGGGCTACTTTTGGGCTGGTTTTCAGTTGGGTTTCCGCGGGCAGAGCAGTGTGCGACTTGGCAACCCTGGACTCAACACACACAGACAGACGGACAGACAGACAGACAGACACACACACACACACACACACACACACACACACACACACACACACACACCTCAAGGCTCAGTGTTGGAGCCAGTAATGTTCCTATCTATCTATCTATTGCCAGACGCCTCAATCCCGTTTGGGGTGGCCACAAACAAATCGCCTCCAAGTCGCCCTGTCCCCCGCCATTTCACTGCCCTGCTCCCAACTCACACCCCCCTCTCTCATATACCTCTCCACCCCATCTCTCCATCTCATCCTCGGCCTCCCCCTCCCTCTTTCCCCCTCCACCTCACTCACATACACTCTCTTCGTCAGTCTTTCACCCTCCATCCTCTCCACATGGCCAAACCACCTCAGTGTGTTCCTCATAACGCTTCCTATCACATCCACATCAACACCACAACGCTCCATTATATCCTCATTCGTCAGCCTGTCTCTCCATGTGACTCCACAGGCTCCTCTTAAATAACTCATTTCCACGGCTCTCACTCTTGACTTGTGTTCCTGATTTAGGTAAATGATATGGTAGATGGAGTGAACAGTTATGCAAGTCTGTTTGCTGATGATGTAAAGATCTTGAGGAAGATAGAGGTTGAGGAGGATTGTTAAATACTGCAGGAGGATTTGGATAGGATACACAACGCAAGTTGGTCCAGACATTAAAGATGAGAGTGACCAGCCTCACTCATCCCTGAGTGGCATTACATGAGCAATAAACCCCAACCACCCCTTGGATATAAACCTACATTGGCTTAATCTGGCAGGAGTGCCTTAGTTACCCACTAAACCACCAGGTGCCATAATTTGGTTATGTGGTTATCACCCAGCGTAGTAAATGGTTTCCTGATGTACAGGAGACCATTTGCCATGTCAGTCAGTGGAGAGTCACCTGTAGACAGAAGGAAGAAGAAAGAAAGAAAGAAAGAAGAGGAAGGAAGGAAAGAAGAAAGGAAGAGAGGAGAGGACAGTCACCTGAGAGCAGCACTACGTCGAGTGAGTGGATGGTGAGCGCCCCCACCTACCACTAATAGATGTTAATTCATCAGCAGCAGAATAATGAAACAGCTTTTAAAGTGAAACAGCTCTAACCTATTAAAGTAGAGTGATATTTTCTATTTTATTCTCTCATGATACAGTTTTATTCAGCATAAGAGAGACTTTGAAGTAGAGAGGTTAGAAATACCCTCCATCAACCCCATCACCATAGAAAGTCTTCCAAAGGAAAATGAAATAATCTGGTAGTTATGAAAATACAGTTGATTAATACATCGTTGGATTCATGCTATTAATTTAGGCCAAATTGTAACTCCCTTTTTTTTGACAGGCAGAGGTTTGTGTGTGGGCTGAAGCAGACAACCAAGTTATTGGGCAAGATGTCATGCATCATTATGGCACCAAATATACAGAAGTGCTATGAACCAGGTAACAACATATTTGCATGTTTGTTTTAACCCGGCTCAGATCCTAACCTCTTTCAGCTCAGTTGATGGCCAAATGTAGTTGGATTAGAGTCAGTTTGACAAGCAACCAAGGAGATTCCTACCTCATAATGAAGGCTTACAGAATTTCATATGCCCTTGACTTGGTATTCAAGGTGTGGAAGTGGCCCAGCTTTGTCAGCTGAAAATTAACCAACAATAGTGTGTCAGCTGTTATTATGTTACTGTATCCCTTTTCTATGTGCTTAATTGAGTGAAGTAAGCGGTGATTGATTATTTGTTATTTCATGTCATTGTTTGGTCCAATAAATTTTGGGTTAAGAGTGAATGCGTGAGAATGTTGTACAGTATGGTACAGTACAGTACAGGTACTGTAAGTAGTGTTATAAACAGTAATGTAGTAGTAACCACAACCCTAGGCTTATCCGAATGTGAACCCAGTGGATTACAGGCCAGAGATGCCATCTTCTTGTAGCTCACCATTCTCCTTTTGGAGGAGAGGGAGAGAGTTGAGGGAAGTATGTATAACTGGGCAGGGGAGCAGCTCAGTTATATCAGTGCATCCAAATGTAGGTGTCCTTTTCTAGCTCCATTGTTTTGTTTAATTTTTGAAGGCTCTGTGCATCGGTCTTGGTCACCTAATGGCAGCTCTCCATGCTGCTCGATCTGTGGCAGCTTCCCTATTCAGTCCCTCATCCCTGAGGTCACACTGAATGACATCGTCCCAGGTGTTTTTCGGTCTACCTCTCGCAACCCTACCCCTAACATTAACACTTCTCACTTTCAGCACCCATTTATCATCATTCATCCCCTCCACATGCCCAAACTATCTCAGTCTGCCTCTCCTCATCACAGCACCAATACAGTCCAGTCCCAACCTACTCCTCAACTCTTCCATCATAAACCTAGCTCCCCCAGGCCTCACACTCGGGGATGCACTGCACATCCACTTAATCATTGTCATTTCTGTACATTTGAGCTTGCGAATATCCTCTTCCTTTACTGCCAGGTCTCACTACCATACAGCATTACACTCCTAACAAAAGCTGTATACAGAGATCCTTTACCACAGAGGGAGAACCCTCTCAATGTCAGGAGAGGCAACAGCTCCCTGAACTTCTTCCAACCACTCCTTGCACTAGCCACAGAGCTAGCTCCAGCCCTGCCACAAGCACATAACATGTCTCCCAAATAACAAAATTCTTCCACACACTCAAGAGATCCACCAGCAAGTTCAATCTTTTCACGCCTGTCAATTTCCACCTGCTCTCTCTGACACACCGTACACATGAAATCAGCGTTATCTCGCAGTCTACCTCTAATACCACTACATCTCTTATGCACCCAATTATTACAGACACTGCACAAGATGGAATTACTTCCTATGCCCTTGTGGCAAATCGCACATAGCCATTCTCCTTCTTCTTTGACAGTACTGCCCCTAGCCCTGGATACCATCACTTTTGTTTTTTCTTCATTTACTCCTAAGCCCTTGTGCCCCATGCCATCTCTCCACTTCCTAAATAATGTAAAATGTACCCAATACAGTACTGGTATTTGTCCCTCAGCATCGTTTTAAGTGTGTTTAATGATGGAAAGGGTCGATTGTAGCCAACCAGTTTTTAAAAAATAATTTCTGAAATTTGATTAAAGTAAAACCTGTATGGTCTCTGTGTATTTTTACTGACTGCACTCTGTTGTGTGTAGCCTTTGGTAATCTATACATTTCAGTTCAGTTCCCTGTACAGCATCCCTTCACATACACTGTACCATTCACCTCATATGCTTTATACCTCTTAGGGGTCCCACCCAAAAATCCGAAAAATCTGATAATCCGAATGATTCTCGGTCCACAGCCATTCGGATTGATGGACTTTTATTGTACAGCTTATTAATTTTAGACATCTCAAACTTTAATAATTATTTTGGGTATCAGTGTCCCCATCCTGCACAGTAATTTATCATGTATGCCATCTCTGTACTGACCCTTTTCCTAGTCTGAAGTGCTGCTTTATACTTGGTACTCATTTTATCTTAACTTGGCCCAGAGTTTTGTAATTTCTAGCTCAGTGGCTGAAAAATACAATGCCCTGTACTCTGGCTGTATATTCTCTTCATAGCACCTCTTCTTGACTACTATTTTTTTTTTTACTATAACCTGACATAAAATTGCCATCTCTCTATTGTAAATGCTGAGTTGTAACAACAGATTAGCACTAGAATATAATGCTAGTAAAAAAAAAAAAAAATCCTGTGGAGGGAATATTAGAGCCACAGCATTGCCTTTTTCTGTCACTGGACTATGTGAAATAAGTGGCAACAGGAAAAAAAATCTGGACCTTGTTAATGTAAAAGAAGCCTAGTATAACCTTCTAGTGTTTATCTTTTGCAACACCTCAGCATTCAAGATGAAGAGCTGACAGTTTTAGGCCAAACAGAAGCAAGAGTAATATAAGGCACTCTTCCCCTGCAGGAGGTCTAGATGATGCTGTGGAAAAGACACTACAACAAGCAAAACTGCAAGAGGTGCCGGTTGTATTTGCACTGTCGCTGAAGAAACTAGGAGGCCTTACCCACATCAAGCAAAACATTTCCTGTGTTGGCATCATTAATTATCAGGGAGCTCATGTGCAGTCACTTATGTTTGAATTCATGTGATGTTTGTGCTGGTTTTGTTGGCTATTTTGTGGAAGTAGTGTGTGGTGAGTAAGGATGGAAGCAGTATGATGAGTAAGGATGGAGGCTTTGTGATGAGTAGTATGGAAGCAGTGTGATGAGTAATGATGGAAGCAGTTTGACGAGTAAGGATGGAAGTTTAATAGAGTGCAGGAAAAAAAAAATGGTACAATGAGATACACACACAAAAAAAAAAAAAAAAAAAAAAAAATCCCCTAGGCTCAGTAGCTTAAGGCAAGGATAATTTTTTTTTTTTTTTTTTAAATGGTAACGACCTAAAATTGCCATCTTGTCATTGTGACTGCTAGGCTGTAACAGTAGATGAACACTAGAATATGGTACTTGTTGCAAAGAAGTTTGTGGAAAGTACAGTACTGTGCGTTGAGCTGTAGCATTGTCTTTTTCTGCCATTCAGCCACCTGTAGTAATCTGCAAAAGGACAAACATCTGGGCCAGGCTGAGGTAAAAAAGGTATTGCTCCATGTCTGCAGGTAGCATTATGTGAGCAGGTGGTGAATCAGTAGAGAGGTGATCCACTATCCCAATGGACACAGATTTGAATCCCGGCTGGGGCATGGAATGGTTTAAGGGATTTGAATTTGACATGCCATAAAAACACCCCCACTAATACCATTACACCAGTCCTGTATGAGACACCCCTAGTATGTATTCAGTATGGGTGGCAGGTGTTAGTGCTGAAGTGGTGACATGTGGAGGTCTATGGTTTGTAGAACTGCTGGGCCTCAGGGAAAGGACTGTTAAGCATATGTCCAGAGTCAGATACATTAAAAGAAAAAAGTATGAAGTAAAATGACGGTTTTGCATTTAAGCCATAATTGTCAGAGTAACATTTCACTATAGTCCTTTTGCCTTAACTTGGCCCAGGTTGTGATCCTTTTGCTGCCTATTTCACGTATCTCAGTGGCAGAATGAGACAGTACTTTGGCTCAACATGATATCCATAGTACTTCATTTCTAGCATTATATTCTAGTGCTATTCTCATGTTACAACTCAGCAGTGAAGGTGGAGAGATGTCAGTTTTATACCAAGTTACAGTAGAAAGGGTAAAGTAGGGTGATGATGATGATGATGATGATGGTGATACTTAGATCCTACCTCAACCTTGCTTTATGTGGGAATAAGGGTCTGGATGGTGATGATGATGTTGATGATAATGATGACTATGATGATTATTATTATTGTTATGACAATGATGATAGTGATGACAGCAATATGAGATTGATAATGCTGTAGCGGCTGATGATGATGATTTGGATTGGCTTATTTTCAGGACTCCTTCCACAAATTGATGGCTCTGATACCAGCTGCGAAGGAGAAGTACCAGGCTTTGGTCAGGAGTCGCCAGCAGGCCATCCTTCCCCTATCCACACCTCCTCTCCCTGCTCCTCCCCCTTCGTCACTTCCTGACCTCACCCCTTCCCCCTCCTCGTCACCTTCCCCATCCTCCACACCCCCTCACATCACCCCTCCTGCTTCCTCACTCCCTGAACCCACCCTTTCCCCCTCCACCACACTGCCTCACCCCTATCCTCCTCCCTCCTCCATCCCTCCCACCACCGCTAACTCAACACACATCATTCCTGTATCCTCTACAAAGGAATCCACTAATTGATATTCGAGTTCAGTTTATATTTGTGCACTGTTTTCTCTATTGTAAGGTTTGCTTGTGATTGTTTGTAAAGCATGGGAGTGTTGAAATGCAGTCCATCCAAATATAAATTGCTGTATATAATCTTTGTACTCTAACTTGGTCCAGATTTTCATTCTTTTGCAGCTTATTTTACATAGCTCAGTGGCAGAAAAAGACAATACTTCAGCTCTTCATCCTTTCCATGTAGCATTTCTTCATGACTAGCATCATATTCTAATGCTAATGTATTGTAAATCAGGATTCATGATGGAGTGATGGCAATTTTATGCCAAGTTAGTGTAAAAAGAGTATAATGACGGGTGATGGAGTTAGAGTGATGTAATAATTAGAAGCAGTTGTAACCTCAGGATTATCAGACTGTGAACCCAGTGGACTGCAGGGTGAAGTTGCCACTCTCCTGCAGCCCATCATCCTCCATTTGAGGGGTAGGGAGGGCATTGAAGATGTTTGTATAACCAGGTAGCTTCACCACCTAGCTACATCAGTGCCACCACATGAAGGCATCCCTTTTCAGGATGAAAATGTTGTAATGCTGTCAATCCAAATATGAATGATAATTACGGATGTTAGGGTTCGAATGAAGGACTGTGGGACAGGTGTGGAAGGGTTTAAGTCATGGCTGAGTGTAATTTGTACTGGATTATTGGTTGTTATTCAGACCTCCCACCAAATGGTGCTTTCCAAGGAGGAATATTACTATACTCTTTTGACTTTAACTTGGCCCAGATTATTGTCCTTTTGCTGTTTATTTCACATAGCGCGTTGATAGAAAAAGACAACAGTATGGCTCCACCTCCTTTACCAAGCACTTTTCATACTGGCGCCCTATTTTAGTGTTAGTCTTATGTTACAACTAAGCATTCAAGAAGGAGAGATGGCAATTTTAGGCCAAGTTAGAGAAAAAAGAAAATAAGCTAAAAAGGGAAATCTTTTAAACCCCTGAATTATAAGTCGTGTGTTATTTTATTTATTTATTTACTTACAGTAAACCCTCATTTTACAATGCCTCATTGTACGATATTTCGCTTATACAGTGTCAAAATTTTTGTACCCTATGCCCACTATACAATAGGAATGATTTGCAACAATGATGGATCATCCACGGCTCAGTGAACAGTGAATGTGCAAACGCAACAAAAACGTCCTCACACTGTCGGCATTAGACCACACACACTTGTCCACCGGTCCAGCCTCATTAGCTAGCCCTGCCCAGCCAGCTAGCCCAGTCTTATCGATTGGTCCAGCACCATCAGCCAGCACCACCCAGCCAACTGGCCCAGTCTCATCTGCCAGTCCAGACTCATCAGCCAGCCCCGTGCAGCCAGCCAGCCCTGCCCAGTCAGTCAGTTCTGCCAGTGATGAGTGAGGGCTCTGAGGCCCTAACTGTCCCTTAGCCTTGGAGGGGACATCAACAATCCTATTTACTTAAGTAATAGTAAGAACTACTGTATACTGTTATTTTCATGTTTTTCCCCTCTATTCATTATTAATGTGTTACTTTACATGTTTAAACATAAGGATATTTCATGTATGTGAGTGTTAAGGTGTGTGAATGTGCGAGTTTAGGCAGGTCTGGGAACGTGTCCCCATTGACTACATGTTATAACAGGTTCACTATACAATGGATTGCTATACGATGGGGTTTTCAGGAACGGAACCCCATCGTATAATGAGGGTTTACTGCGTGAAAAAATATAATGGAAATTGGCTGTTTGGGTTTGGTAATGTGTACTGTATTGTAAATGAGCTTTTTCTCCTGTAGAACAGTAATGCCACTCAGGGATGTGTGAGGCTGGTCACTCTCATCTTAAATGTTAGGACCAACTTGCCTAGCCCCAGGGTCCTACGCTTCTCATGGGGCAAAGTAGGACTGGATGATGAATGAATGAATGAGAACAGTAATGATTGGATGAGAATGAATGAATGAATGAAAGAACAGTAATGAGAAGCTACACAGTCTGTTGTGTAACACAAGCACAGTGGCTGCCCTGGATGCTGATACTTTCAGCTGGATGTGGGTCTTCCAGTCTGCCTGCATGTTTTTCGTTAAAGTGTGTGTATGTGTGTGTGTGCTCTTACCTGATTGTATATTTACAGGAATGAGTCAGGCTCATACTGTCTTGTGTTTTAAACCATTTTTATCATACATATCCTTAAATTTGTGAATAGTTTTGGCACACGCTATTTCATTCAGTAGTACATTCCACTGATCAATTTGGGAAACTAAATTTCCTTGTGTCTTTATCACTTCTCTTTTTACATATGTGTAGCTTTTTGCAGTGTCCTCTTTGCTGATGCTTCCCCATAGGTTATATATTCATGTATGTCTATTTTCTCTTTCCCTGAGATGCATTTATATAGCATAATCATGTCTCCTCTCTTCCGTCTCTCCTGTAGTGTTGGTAGATTCAGTTTTTCTAGTCTTTCTTCGTAGCTTAGATCCCTTAAGCTTGGTACCCATCTTGTAGCTGCCCTTTTTACTTTTTCAGTCTTATCTATGTGTTTATTGAGATGAGGATTCCAGACTACTGATGCATATTTCAGGGTTGGTCTGATGAATGATGTTATTATCTTTCTCAGTGTGTCTTCATTTATATATGTGAATGCTGTTCTCATATTAGTAAGCAGTGTATACATGTTATGTAGCTTCTCACTGATGTGATCATCTGGAGATAGTTTGTTACTGATAATCACTCTTAGGTCCTTCTCCCTTTCTGATATGTGTAGGGTTGACCTTCCTACTGTAACTTATAATCCCAATCTAATCTTTTCTCACTTTTGCCACACTTAATTACATGACACTTGCCCACATTAAATTCCATTTGCCATTTATTGCTCCACTGTGTGTGTGTGTGGGGGGGGGGAGGGAGAAGAAACCAGAGGCCAGTGACTCTCTATGTTGTAGGAATGGCTCTGTTCCATTGGCTGAAATCTATGTAATATTAACTCAGCATTTTCCACCTACAGAAGTTCAGGCCCCTGGATCTGCAGCCCAAGAAGACCCATGCCATCTGATGCAGCCTGACGGTGGCAGATGAAGCTCCTCACACCTAAGATATGAAGAGGCAAATTTCCCACCCTGCAGAGATGCCGTCAAGGCATAAATAAACGGCATGAATGTTTATTTTTTATCCCCCAATGAATTGTATTTTATTCCCCTTGAAGAGTTAGATGATTGCAATTGTGTATGTATGTTAGATAACTGCAACTGTGTGAGAATTTTAGATGTCTGAGCAATTGTGTGAGAATGTCAGTTGACTGCAGTTGTGTAAGAATGGTGGGGAATGTTTAATTATGTGTGTCTCTTGTAATTTTTTATCCCACAGTGAAAAATAAATTTTCCATAATATGCAACATGTTTTAGTACCCACAGCCATACCGCAAGCGGCTTTTGCAGACTTAACACATCCCTGTGATTCATTCTCATTGCATCTCAGCATCCTTTTGTGTGCACCTAATAATGAATACAGTGATGTAGGAGGATACTGAGTAGCAAAAAGGAAGCCAAATCACTAACAAAAAGGAGCTTCGTGCCTACCATACAACTTATAATGTGGCCTCATGTAGGTTGTGCCATCCACTCGTGCAATAGTCAATTTCTTGCAGTTGTCCTTTCATGTTTTTTGTTTATGTTTTGTTCAGCCAGTCTTCTGCAGTTAAACTTGCATGTTCATGGTTACGTTCTTTGTTCTTCCAGGTTTTTGTCGCTACACTTTCATGTTCTTTATGTGCTGTGTTCTGTCATTGTCATATTGTGTGTTTATGTGCATTTTTCTGCCTATCTTATACTGTTGTGTTCTTTATGTGCTTTGCTCTGTGTTTTTGTCTGCCAGCCTTCTTCAGTTATCCTCAGCTATGTTCTTCTCTTGACTCAGTGCTTAGCCAGAGTTTTAAATCATGGCATACACTCTAGGCAGTTAAGGCAGCTCCCTAACACCTCTTCCCAAGCATTTCCATTTTTCTCTTCCTCCTCTTTCTCCTCCAAGTCCTCCTATTCCTGTTCTTTTTCTTCCAGTTCCTCTTCTCTTTCCTCTTCCTCATTTTCTTCTTTTCTTTCATATCTCCTTTTTCCTCTTCCTCTTTCTGTACCTCCCTTTCCTCTTCTCTCTTGTCATCATGTTCTTCCTCTTGTCCTTTCTTTTCTTCTTCCTCTTCTTATTCCTCTTTCCCTTTCCCCTTTTCTTTCTCCTCCTCTTCCTCCTTTTTCAGTTCATCCTTTTCCACTTTTCCTCCTCCTCTTCTCTTGTTCTTCCTGTTCCTTCTCTTCCTCTTTTCCCTCTTCTTCCTCTTCCTCTTCCCATTTTTCCTCTTCCTCTTCCTCTATTCCCTCTTCTTCATCTGCCTTTTCTCTTTCCCTCCTTCGTCTTCCTCTTCCCCTTCTTCCTATACCTCTTCCTCTTCTTCCTCATTCTTTCTCCTCTTCCTCTTTCTCTTGTCCTTACCCATCCTTCCTCCTCTGCCTCCTTCTCCTCCTCCTCTTCTTCTTTCTCCTCTTCCTCTTCTTCCTCCTTCCTCTTCTTTCTTTCTTTTTTCATTTTCTATTTTCGTCTTTCTGCTTTCTTCTGTTTTATTCTTTCTCCTTTCTTTCTTCCATTTCCTCTTTCTCCTTTCTTCTATTTTCTCATCTTCTTTCCCCCTTCGCCTTTCTTTTTTCTTCTTTGTCTCATTTCTTCGTTCTTTCTCCTTTCTTCCGATTCTTTCTTCCATTTCTTTTTCTCCTTCCATTTCCTTTTTCTCCTTTCTTCCATGACTTTTTCTCCTACTTTCTTTCTCATTATTTTCTTCATTTCTTCCATTTCTTTCTTTCTCCTTTCATCTTTATTTCATTTCTTCTTTTATTTTCATGTTTCTTCTTTCTTTGTCATTTCTTCTTCCTCCTCTCTTCTTTCTCTTGCATTTCTTCTTTCTTGAAGTACAAAGTTTAGTATGAATGAATTTAACTCCGAGGGGTAGGATTATGCACCGATGTTCGTGGCTATTGTGGCATAGCCTCCTGCTAAGTAGTAGAGGCATTGCAACACCTCTTCCATGACAATTTAGTTCCTACATTAATCCTGCAGAACATCTTGCATATTACTGATCAACAACCACCACATCCAAACCACTTCTACCTTCTTCATTCCCTACCACTGCCATCTACAACTACACACACACACACACACACACACACACACACACACACAAAACATTCCTTTTACACAACCACCACATCCCAAACCACTTCTACCTTCTTCATTCCCTACCACTGTCATCTACAGGGATGTGTGCTTAGTACTACTCTTTTTATCCCTGCAGTAAATGATATCGTTTCATCTCTCCCGGATGGTGTTTGTGCTTCATTATACGTAGATGATTTTGCTATAAATTATATGCAGCTGGAGCGGATGTCTATGCCTTACAAGCCCTACTTCAATCAGTTATAAATGCCGCTGCAGGGTGGGCCACGGATCATGGCTTTAAATTCTCCCTCACGAAATCCTGTGCTATAACTTTTACTAGCCGTCATTCAATCCCTCAACCCCCTCTTACACTATATGGTACTCCCCTGCCATATCGATTATCAGCCCCTTTCCTTTGCCATATCCTTGATTCGCGACTGACTTGGTCCCCGCATCACACTTACCTTTAAACCTCTGGTTCCCTCAGACTTCGGTTTTTACAAACTCTCAGCCATATGTCCTGGGGTGCAGACCGTACAACTCTACTCCTTCTCCATACTGTCTTAGTTTTGTCGAAGATTGATTTTGGCTGTCAGGTTTATGCATCTGCCTCATCTGCCTCCCTTCGGCGCCTAGATTCTGTTCACCATCATGGGTTACGTCTGGCGTTGGGTGCTTTTCGCTCCACCCCGGTTACGAGCCTTTATGTCGAGTCGGGTATGTCCGCTCTATCCTCCAGACGTGACAAGCTGACTCTCCGTTACCACATTCGCCTTCTTCTGCAGGTTTCCCTTCCTCTGTTACGCACCTGTCCCCTCCATTTCCGCCCTCGTTAGCTTCATCTTTTCCTTGTAGGGTCTCCCATTTATTTGCATCCCCTTTTTTCCCTAATATTTCAGTTCTCCCTCTGCGAGATTCTATGTTCCCACCTTGGCTTCTTCCTCGCCCAACTGTCCGTGATGGCCTGTTCTCTTGTCCAAAGTCTTCTTCCACCTCACAGGAATTCTATCATCTTTTTATGGATCATATGCATTGTCACTCCTCAGCGACCCCAGTGTACACAGACGGCTCTAAGTCTTCTGTAGGCTCGGGTTTTGCTGCTCTTTTCCCAGACCATACCTATCAGATCCGCCTTCCACCAGTCGCAAGTATTTTCACTGCTGAACTGCTGGCCATTTTACTGGCCCTTCGTGTTATATACCGATCAAGGTTACACAACTTTGTTATTTTCACAGATTCACTTAGTGCACTACAGTCTACATAGTATTCAGTCTCTCCCGGCCAGCAACCCGCTAGTGCTGAAGATACAGGAATGGTTGTTCCACATTAACACCAGACTGAAGTCTGTCTCCTTCTGTTGGGTCCCAAGCCATGCTGGGATACCGGATAATGAGAGGGTTGACAGCCTGGCACGTACAGCTGTCACCTCTCGCTCTGTCACACCTCATCCTATCCCGGGAACTGATTATTTCTCAATTGTTACCCGTCTCCTTGGCCAGCGGTGGCAAGCAGAATGGACGTCTACAACTGACAACAAACTCCGTTACATCACACATACTGTCACTCCCTGTCAGTCGTCCTCCCATCGCAACAGGCGTTGGGAAACAGCCCTGGCCCGTCTGCGCCTCGGCCACACGCGGATCACATGGCTTTCTGATGTCAGGAGGCATTCCTCCGACTTGTCATTGTTGCCAGGCTCCACTCACGGTCCACCATCTTTTGCTTGACTGCCCTTTGTTCCACGTCGTGCGCAGACGGACTCTCCCGTTCCTTTACTCCCTTGGACGTCCCCCTACCTTAGCCGATCTTCTTGGTGAATCCCCTGTGTTTTCCATCACACACCTCATGCGCTTCCTATCTCAAACCCGTATCTTGCCTCACATTTAGTGTCTTCCCCGTCTTCCCCTCTACCTTTATTCCACCACAGCATACCCGTCATTTTTACACAGCGGTTTTAGTGCCATATAGATCTCTTGGGCTTGGTGCCAGTCCTTATTACTTACTTACTGTCATCTACAACTACACACACACACACACACACACACACACACACACACACACACACAAGATTCCTTTTACACAACCACCACATCCAACGGCACTTCTACCTTCTTCATTCCCTACCACTGTCATCTACAACTACACACACACACACACACACACACACACACACACACACACACACACACACACACAAGATTCCTTTTACACAACCACCACATCCAACGCCACTTCTACCTTCTTCATTCCCTACCACTGTCATCTACAACTACACACACACACACACACACACACACACACACACACACACACACAAGATTCCTTTTACACAACCACCACATCCAACGCCACTTCTATCTTCTTCATTCCCTACCACTGCCATCTACAACTACACACACACACACACACACACACACACACACACACACACACACACACACACACAAGTCATTTCCTGTGATGTAGTTTAGTGCTGCTGCCCTAGGTCATTCTGGAATGTTTCCAGGCTGCCCGAATATTCTCCCAATCCTCATGGTATACAGTTGAACAGTCGGGGGCCCTGTACTGCTATAGCTGGGAGTATGGAGGGTGAGAGACTAACTAGGAGAGTGTACGTGAATGAGGTGGAGGGTGGAGAGGGAGGCGGAGACCGGAAGAGATGGTGGAATGGAGGAGAGCGGTAGGATAGGGCCTATAAGAGAGAGCGGGGGATGTAACTTGGGAGTATGGAGGGTGAGAGACTAACTAGGAGTATATTTGAGTGAGATGGAGGGGGGAGAGGGAGGGGGAGACCAAAGAAGAGATGGAGGGATGGAGTAGAGAGGTACATAAACGGGGGGGTGTAAGATGGGGGGAGGGTAGCGACATGGCAGGGGACAGGGTGACATGGAGACGATTTGTATGTGGCCACTCCTTACGCAAATGAAGGCGTTTGACTATAGATGGATGTATAGATTGGAATAATACTAAAGGTAAACGTTAATCAGCATAATAAAAACAAGTATTTTATCTCGACCTAGAGAAGCTTCGAATCCCGTCAGTCACCCTCTAACCGTGAGAGGGGAAGGACGCTCGAGCTGTGTGTCTATTCTCAGTGTTGATAGTGTTTCAACAGCTTGCCCATCTTGCCGAAATGAACAAAGGTGAGGCAGGATATTGTTCATCAGTTCTTTGATACTGCCTGTTCTTTCAGTTGAACCATCTGTCAATCTACAGTATTGCCACACGCCTTAATTACGTAAGGGGTGGCCACAACCTAATCGCCTCCTTGTCGATCTGTCCCCCACCGGTTCACTGCCCTGCTCCGAGCTCACACCGCCCTCTCTCATATACCTCTCCACTCTATCGGAGAGCGACAAACCATGGAAGTGTGTGGACGTCCAGATCCCGTTCCTGCTGCAACCTCTCCTGCTGTTGCTCACGACCCGTTGAGGGGGGCAGACAGCAGGCCTCGGCCTTCTACGACCCAGATGAAGATCAGAGGTGCTGTGGTTTGGTTTAACGTTCGGGCGGGATACGGTTTTATCAAACGCCACGATGCTGGTGTTGATATTTTCGTGCACCGTCAGGCGATTGCTAAACCAAATCCACGGCATCTCCCTCGCTCCCTAGGCGATGGCGAGACGGTGGAGTTTGTCCTCTTTGGAACGCCCAAGGGTCCTGAGGCTAGGGACGTCACCGGACCGGGAGGGGCTGCCGTGCAGGGCTCTGCCTATGCCGGCGGCGTCCCACGGTTTGGCGGCACCAGCCCAGGGATCAGGGATGTTCAGGGGAGGTAAGCACCGTCGTCGAGATGTGCATCGCGACGGTGAAGGCTTTTTGTGGGGGTGATAAGGGGGCTTTGCGTGTTCTTCCTTGCATTGAAAAAAAAAAAGAGAGGAGCATGTGGAGTTACATGGAGAGACAGACTGACAAATGAGGAAGTGAAGGAGCATTGTGGTGTGGATGTGGATGTGATAGGAAGCGTTAAGAGAAACACACTGAGGTGGTTTGGCCATGTAGATAGGATGGAGAGTGAGAGACTGACGAGGAGAGTGTATATGAGTGAAGTGGAGGGGGAGAGAGGGAGGGGGAGGCCAAGGATGAGATGAAAGGATAGAGTGGAGAGGTATATGAGAGAGGGGGATGTGAGCTGGGAGCAGGGCAGTGAAATGGCGGGGGACAGGACGACATGGAGGCGATTTGTTTATGGCCACTCCTTGCAGGATTGAGGCGTCAGGCAATAGATAGATAGATAGACAGTTATTCGTCCTATCTATCTATCGCCAGTCTCCAGAATCCTGTATCTATCCATCTATCTGTCTATCTATCTCTAGACGCCATAATCTCATATCCATCCATCTTTCTATCTATCTATCGCCAGACGCCATAATTCATTACCTATCAGTCTATCGCCAGACGCCATAATCCCGTATCTATCCATCTATCTATCTATCTATCTATCTACCTATCACCAGACGCCAAAATCCCCTATCTATCCATCTGTCTATCTATCGCCAGACGCCATAATCCCATATCTATCTATATATCTATCTATCGCCAGACGGTATAATCCCTCATCTATCTATATATTTATCTATCGCCAGACGCCTTAATCCCGTACCTATCTATCTATCTATCGCCAGACGCCATAATCCGGCAAGGGGTGGCCGTTTGTCTCTTGAGTTAGCTGTTTTACGGGGAGGGGCACTAACCCTCCGCCAACCCACTTGTTGACACTTAAGGAACACGTATGGGTTGGTTATATGGTTACCACCCAGCGTTGTAAATGGTTTCCTGGCTTACAGGAAACCATTAGGCTTGCCACTCAATGTAAAGCCACCTGAAAAGGAAAGAGGAGTAACAAAAAGGGACAGGAAAGATGGGAGAAATAGGAAGAGAGGAGGACAGACACAGAAAAAGAATGATAAAGGTGAAGGAAGAAGTAGGCAGCACTACATCAAGTGAGTGGATGCTGGTGAGAAATAGAAAGGGAGGAGAGCAGACACAGAAAAAGAATGATAGAGGTAAAGGAAGAAGTAGGCAGTACTACATCAAGTGAGTGGATGATGGTCGCCACCTTGGAATCATATCCATTAATCCTTGAAGTAGTCGGCCACCTCCGATATTTTGCTCAGTTGCCGCTGTGTTGGTCTCTTCATTACCGTATGTGTTGTGTCTTTGGCCTTCTCATGTTTACATTGAGTGCGGTAGGTTCCTCGTACTCCATCACCTGTATGGTTTTGCTGAGTGACATGTCTTGGTGGTGTGGGGTACAAGTGCCATGTCCAGGCCAGTTGTATGGTACTATCATCGCTTCGTTTTTCGTCTCGTTTCGTTTATAAACACTCCAACCTGTTTGCATGCATTGCCTTAGTCACCTACTGGCGGCTCTCCATGACGCTCGATCTCTGGCAGCCTCCCTATTCAGTCCCTTATCCATGAGGTCGCACCCAATGACTTCGCCCCGGGTTTTTTTTTTTTTTTTTCCGGTCTGCTTCTCGCATCCCTAACTCTAATGTTCACATTTCTCACTTTCTGCACCCAACTGTCATCCCCCATCCTCTCCACATGCCCAAACCATCTCAATATACCCTTCTTCATCACATCAATACACTCCAGTCCCATCCATTCTCCCAAACCATCTTAATCTATCCCTCCTCATCATCACACCAATAAACTCCACTCCCATCCTTCCTACCAAACCATCTCAATCTACCCCTCCTCATCACACCACCAGTACACTCCAGTCCAATCCTACCTCTCAACTCTTCCGTCACAAACTTAGCCCCCCCTCCTCCCCCAGGCCTCACACTCAGGGACGCACTGCACATCCACCTAATCATTGTCATTTCTGTACGTTTGAGTCTGTGAATATCCTCTCTCTTTATTGCCCAGGTCTCACTACCATACAGCATTACACTCCTAACACGTGCCACATACAAAGACCCCTTAGCACGTAGGGAGAGCCCTCTCAGTGTCAGGAGAGGCAACAGCTTCCTGAACTTCTTCCAACTACTGCTCACTCTAGCCACAGAGCTGCTCCAACCCCACCTCCAGCACATAACATGTGTCCCAGATAACAAACTCCTCCACACACTCAAAAGACTCACCAGAAAGTTCAGTCCTTTCACGCCTCACAATCTCCACATAGGAGATCATTATCATCATCATTATCATTATCATCATCATCATCATCCAGACCTACTTTACCACCTTTACGGCAGGGTGAGAAGTAGCAACGTCCAGACAACCTAAGTTTGCCTAGTACGCTACCATTCACTTATTAGTCAAGCCCCCGGAATCCTGGCTCCATCAGGTAAACCAAAAAAACTTTCACCACGTTCTGTAGCTTCTCATATACCTATCTGATACAATGAATTAGAACGCTGTCACGTTAAAATGGGGTGCCAAATTCCTGGTTATGCACTTCTCACAACATTCATCCAGCCAGGCTCACCGACTTCCATACCTCTCATCCCAGCACACTCATCCACCATATCTCTCCACCTTCTCCTTGGCCTACCTCTCCTCCTCCCTCCTTCAAATTAGCTCAGATATACCTTTTTCACCACTCTATTGTTATCCATTCTCTCCACATGACGATACCATCTCAGTACACTCTCTTCGATTCTGGTGTCCACCGACTTCCTCACTCCACATCTTCCGCGAATCATTATTTCGTATCCTATCCACTCTCTGTACTCCACATACATTCCTCAGCAGTCCCATCTCCACTGCTCTCAGTCTTGACTTTTCATTTTCATGCCACACCATGCATCATCAGCATACAACAAATTTGAGATATTCCATCCATCACCATTCATTACCAACGCCATCCTTGTTCCCACTACTCGTGTTTTCACTTCTCTCATCACCCCATCCATATATATGTATTGAACAACCATAGGGACATCACACAACCTTGTCGCACGCCCACACTGATCGTGAACCATTCGCTTAGATCCCCATTAACCCTTACACATGCTTCACTACCATCATCATCATCATCATCATCATCATAATGCTGCTGATAATGATTATGGTGCTGCTGCCGCTGATGATGATGATGATGATGATGATGATGATTTTTTTTTTTTGTCGAAAGATAGGCGTACGGAACTCTGAAAGAATTCCACAGCAAGCCATGAGGAAAGCAAGAGGAGAACCAGTCAGCCAGCCAGTCAGTATGCCAGTCAGCCATCACTTACCTGCGTTAAAAGCTAAGTAATATTTCGCCTGTTAGATTAGATAGATAGCTAGATTGATAGATAGATGGATAGATAGATGGATGAATAGAGTGATAGGTAGATGGATAAATAGATAGATGGATGGAGGGATGAGTGGATAGATAGATGGACAGATAGATAGATAGATAGACAGATAGATGGATGGATGGATAGATAGATAGACACGCTACTTCACACTGCCACACTACAGTCAACACACATACTACACTTAACACACACACACACACACACACACACACACACACACACACACACACACACACACACACACACACACACACACACACACACACACACACACACACACACACACACACACACACACACACACACACACACACACATACTACACTTAACACACACACACACACATACTACACTTAACACACACACACACACACACACACACACACACACACACACACACACACACACACACACACACACAAACTACACTTAACACACACACACACACACACATACTACACTTAACACACACACACACACACACACACACACACACACACACACACACACCGGTAATGCTTACCTAATGAATGTGAGATTAACAAGGAGAGTCATATGGGTGAGGTGGAGGAGGGGAGAGGAAGGGGGAGACCGAGGATTAGATGGAGAGGTGGAGTAGAAAGGCATATGAGAGAGGGCGGGTGTAAGTTGGGGGGAGGGCAGTGAAATGGCCGGGGACAGGGCGACATGGAGGTGATTTGTTTGTGGCCACCCCTTACGGGATGAAGGCGTGTGGCTAGGGAGAGAGAGAGAGAGAGAGAGACGCCAAAAGACCTGTGTGTATCAGAGTTCATAATCAAAATATCATCCACGTCTATCTATCTATTTATCTAACTGTAAGCTTACCTAAATCTACCAGACCAAAACTAATCTACGTTTACTGACTACCCTTCCCTACACTACCGTACACTACCCTACCCTACCCTACCCTATCCTACCTTACCCTAGACTACCCTACCATACATTACCCTACCCTACCCTACAGTACTCCACCCTGCCCAACCCTACACTACCCTACCGTACTCCTCCCTGTCCTACCCCAAGGTCTAGTGATGTCACGCGGCACCTGAGCCCACCACTCCAGCAGGGTTAAGATTTATGCCCCAGGGTGAAACGTCCAATAGATCGGGGTCTCATTTACAACTTGCAACCTGGGGGTGGGATAGGTAGAATAGGACTGACAAACAACAGCTTGCAAACTACATCCGTTTTTCGTTCCTACACACACACACACACACACACACACACACACACACACACACACACACACACACACACACACACACACACACACACACACACACACACACACACACACACACACACACACACACACACACACACACACACACACACACACACACACACACACACACACACACACACACACACACACACACACACACACACACACACACACACACACACACAGTGAACACGAAAGCAATGGACGTGCACGAACTGGACACTGGACACGCAAACACTACACACACCCACTGAACACGCGCACATTGAACACGCAGACATTGAACACGCACACACTGAACACACACACACTGAATACGCATACAGTTAACTAATACACTGAGCACGCACACAGTGAGCACGTACACACTTAACAGGCACACATTAGGTAACCACACACACTAAACGAACACACTGAACGTGTAGAAACTCAGCACATAAACACTGATGCACGCACACACCAATGCACGCACACACCGATGAACGCACACGCTGCGGCATGTACGTATTATACACGCGCACACGGAGCAGGCACACACTACTGCACGCACATATTCATTCACGCAAACACTAATACAAGCATTGATCAGCGCATGCACGCACACTAATACACGCAGGCACTAATAGGCACTGATACACGCAGGCACTGATACACACAGGCACTGATACACACAGGCACTGATACACACAGGCACTGATACACACAGGCACTGATACACACAGGCACTGATACACGCAGGCACTGATACACACAGGCACTGATACACACAGGCACTGATACACACAGGCACTGATACACACAGGCACTGATACATACAGTTACTGATACACACAGGCACCGATACACACAGGCACCGATACACACAGGCACTGATACACACAGGCACTGATACACACAGGCACTGATACACGCAGGCACTGATACACACAGTTACTGATACACACAGGCACTGATACACACAGGCACTGATACACACAGGCACTGATACACACAGTTACTGATACACACAGGCACTGATACACACAGGCACTGATACACACAGGCATTGATACACGCACACTCAGATACGAGCACACATATACACACGCAGAATGATGCACACACACACACACACACACACACACACACACACACAGGTGAATGGACTCAGTGATGCTCGGAAAGATTAATGCACGCAAGCATTTACGTATGTGGACATGTAATTTCTCTCTCTCTCTCTCTCCCTCTCTCTCTCTCTCTATGACGCACCCCCCCACACACACACACACAGACCTGCACATAGCTGCACTTCCACACAGCCACACCTTACAATGTCTCCAAAGTCACATGCAGTACAACATGGCATAGAAGACCCCGGTTGTGATATGATTACCCCAGTGAATCCTACATCATACTTTTTTTTATTTTATTCTTACTGTCTCAAGACGATTTTATTTAATACTAAAGATCTGTGGCAGTGAAGGTTAACTAAGATATTATTCCTTTCGCAGGGGTGACGAACGGCCAGTAACAGGAGCAGCCAACAGAGAGCTATGTGGCATTTCTTTACTGCAGTGTGTCACCATATCCCGCCCCACACCACCACACATCCCCGCCAGTCCCTCTCTACTCACCAGTCTTCGAAACTACCTAACATTATCTTTCCAAAGCCACGAAGTGTAGATGTTGATACAAATAAACGTGAAATACAATTATGTCTGAGTTTCTCTCCTCATCAGAGCATGCCATCAAAAAAATAACTGGTATCTTGTGTAATTACCTTTTTTTAATATTAACTAACAGGAAACTCCAAGCCCAAAAGCAGTCAAGATAGAGGGTTCCCAGCCCCTACATCAGTTCAAGATCTCTGTACCTAAATTCTCGAGGCCAATGACGTGCATAATTTTCGCATAATAATCTGTACGTAGAGCGAATAACTTGCTAGTTTATGGAATACAGGAGTCTGCCACAACTCTCCATTTGGGGAAAAGAATGGTTAAAAGAAAATACATAGACAGAGGAGAATGGGAGAAGGCTGTCGTATTAGACTGTTGGGGGGTACCATCGATATTTTCACTGCATTTTTCTCTCATACAAAATATAATTAAAGCTTTATTAATCCCCCAATACGCACATCATTGTTGACTAATGTGATCCGGTACGAGTAAGGCTGGAAAAAAAAAAAAAGGGCTGCTAGACGGTGTTATTACAACCAACCGATAAAGAGCGATGAAGCTATGTGTTTGGCCCGGTTTATATATCTGTCTATCAGTCTGTCTGATTGCCTGCCTGCCCATCTGTCTGCCTGTCTGTTAGCAAGATTATAGGAAAAAGTCAGCAGATTATCTTATTTCTTTATTTAGATTTTGAATTTACCATTCTGCACAAGCCCTTACTAACTTGGGAACGTTGTCGCTGGAATCCAAGCAGGAAGAGTCAGCGGACAGTGACTAATTTTTCTCAGTTACCCATCCATTTTACTGCTTTCGCTGAATAGGAAGCCCACCCCGACTTAATCAGTGGTGTCACAAAAGGTGCGCGGGGAGGTCAAGCGAGCAGATCATCTCTGCCATTGGACACTGAATTAGGTTAGGATGAAGTAATTCGTTTTTCTTATAGCATTCAGTAAAAGATCAGGGGTACAAGACAAGGATAAAGGTTCAGTCAGTCGTCATGTCCGAGTGAGAGGCTCATCAATTTCGAAGCATTGTGATGAACAAGCAATAAACAGAACGTCAGAAGCAGACTCCGTGGAGAGAGTGCATCAGTAGGCTACATAACGTCTACGCGATTATTTTATTTTCTGTTATCATACTTCAGAACCACAGGTATTTAGTGATAAAGTGGACGGGTGTTTCAACCGATTGTGTGGCGCGAGTGTTGTTGGCATCACTTCATAAGCTGGTGGTTAGATTTTGCTGGATATTTCCGCCATTGTCCTCCTGCCTGTGATCTGCTGCCTTGTTCCCACTGCACCCACCAAAGGTATGCTGTTTGACTTTATTAATTCTGTACCCATTTTACTCAAACTTGGCCTAAAATTTTCATCTCTCCAACTTGAATACTGAGTTGCAGCAATAGATTAATACTAGAATATGTAAGTCACAAAAAAGTGCCATTGAAGAGGAGCCGTAGCGCTGCCCTTTTCTGCCAATGGCCCATGTGAAGTAAGCGGCAAAAGGACGAAAATCTGGGTCAAGTTACCCTGAAAAAAAAGTAGTATAATGCAGGATACTATGATATTCTAGGAAGTTGTCGACAGTTGAGAGTTGTTTGTGGTTTGCAGTAGCGAGACAGGCAGAAAGAAAGACACACAGACAGAAGACAGACAGACGCATGACAAGGAGACAGGAAAGGGGAGAAGAAGCGTGACGTTATTTTGAGTGAAGTTGACATTATAGCACATTAAAATATATTTGTGCCGCAACTTTAATAGCATGTCTTCTTATGTATTACCAAGGTCCTTTGACGAGTAGTGAGCTTAAACACACACACACACACACACACACACACACACACACACACACACACACACACACACACACTGCAACATCAAACTATACAACCCCCACCCCCCTCCACTCACAACACACACACACACACACACACACACACACACACACACACACACACACACACACACACAATGCTCTCTAGTGGAGCTTGCTAATGGGGTAATGTGTGTATGTAACTTTGGTGGTGTGAGAGGTTGCCATGGTAACACTCAGGCACCTCCCACTAGTCAAAGATTTTCTTAACGGTATATTTTTGCATAAGGCTGGTTAATATCGTTTTGTACACACACACACACACACACACACACACACACACACACACACACACACACAGTAAGTAAGTAAGTAAGTATTTATTGACCACAATATCCAGTTACACATACATTTCAAGCAGCAATAAACCTTAACATGATAAACAGCACATCAGATATTAGCAAACAATTATGGTCCACAAAACAAGCGAAGTATTAAAGGGTTGATCAGTGCATCTCTATAGCCTTAATGAAAGATGGAAATCATTACACTTCTGATTAGAAATGTAACTACAATTTCACCAATCACGTTTTTTACGAAAAAAATTTCCCAGTGATATATCATGGTTAGAATAAGAGCATACAAAATGAATTAAATACACTTTAAATAACATAGGTTATGGTAAACATTATAGTACACACTAGCCAAAACAGGAAAGGACCTTATACACAATCTCCTCAATAGGAAACTGAGCATCGTCACCAATGATTTGACTCCAGGAAGTAAAGTTATATCTTGTACAGACGTCGGAATAAGTTCGTTTCCTTTTCCGTGGACTAAGGTGTTTGTAACACTGCTCGATGGAGAACTATCCCCTCCCCCTCCCTTCCTCATAGTCCCACACTCCCACCAAACCCCCCCACTTTTCTCTCCGACCCCGTACTCTCGCTAGCAGCCAGCTTGGGGTTTCTGTACTTTATGCACCTCTCTAATTACGTGTAGTCCGAACAACAAATAAAAGGATAGTACAGTACATATAAACCAAGTTAGAAGATTTACTACACACACACACACACACACATACACACACACACACACACACACACACACATACAGAGAGAGAGAGAGAGAGAGAGAGAGAGAGAGAGAGAGAGAGAGAGAGAGAGAGTTAAAAGACAGGGAGCGACAGGCGCAGAGGGGGAGCGAATGGAAAAATTTGGAATGTGAATGGGCAGTTACGTAGAAAATAAAAAGGGGAGAGGCAAGGAAAGAACAACGAGAGTTAAGAAAAGAGACAGAGAGTGAGAAGTGACAGTGAGAGGTGAAATGAGATACAGGCAGTGTGAAAGGGAAAGAGAAAAGGGAGATGTGAATCGAAAGGCCGGGAGACAGGGAATTAGAGACAAAAGGGGAGACAGCTGAGAGGAAATGGGCCTGGAGCAACCACAGAAACAGGGATAATAAAAAAGAAAGTGGGAAAGAAAGCTACGGAACGGAATACTGAGAACGATAATGAGGAAAATTAGAAAAGAAGGCAGTGTAACAGAGAGTAGGAAAAAAGTGTTATTCTGGCAAGGAAGCAGGGAAAGAACTAAGCAGGATAAGACGAAAGCATTGAGGCTGAGTAAAACGAATGACATTCATGTAAAAAGGGAGGGAGAGAAACAGAGAAATTAGAAAAATTTACAGAAACTAGAGATTAAGGGTGGGAAGAAAATAGGTTAATTTTTACGGCAAGAAAAAGGAAGGGGATGTTAAGAAGGGAAGACAAGGGAAGGGCCAGGGTGGAAGGAAGGGAGGGAAAGACAGTGGCAAGAGCGGAGTGGAAGAAGAGATTTCGGGTGACAGGGAGAGACGGAGAAAGAAAAGAGAAAAATGAGCACGCAGTTATTACTGGGGAAAGAAAGCAGTGAAGGAAATGGATTTAGTACAGGCAAAGAAATATGGAGAGAGTAATGAAGAAAAAAAGGTAACACATGTAACAGATGTAGTAAGACTAAGTTATGACACAGGGAGGAAGAAAGAAGAGTGAGGTAAGGAGGGAGTGACAGAGGGGAAGAGAGACGAAGGAAAGGAAAGAGAGGGAGGAAGGTAGGGACTGAGCAGATTGCTATAAAGAGGGGAAGGAGGGAAAAGGAAACTGGGGATGAGACAAAGGATCCAGAGAGAGAGAGAGAGGGAGGGGGAGGGGCAGTACACAGACAGGTCGACAAATGTTCAGAAAGTGTGTGTGTGTGTGTGTGTGTGTGTGTGTGTGTGTGTGTGTGTGTGTGTGTGTGTGTGTGTGTGTGTGTGTGTGTGTGTGTGTGTGTGCGTGCGCTTCCGTCCCTGCGTCACTTCTATAACATTGTTCCATTTTTTCACCTGCGTGTTTTCCTCTTCTCAGCTTGTTTCTCCTCTCACCCACTTTTTTTTATCATTATTTCTCCTGATTGTTCTTGTCATTCCAAGTCCCTCTCTCTCTCTCTCTCTCTAGGAATAAAGAGATTGTTCTCACAGTCTATATCTCCTTAATACGGCCACTTCCTCAGTTACTGTGGAATTTTGGTCGACATACATGGACTTAAAAAGAGTTCAGGAGACTAAGGTATCAGTTTCGCCTGAGGGCTGTGGGACTTTTTTAGTAGAAACTCGTAGACAACGGGGTCAGCTCATTACAGTGTTTAAAATCTGAATGGGTTTCACCAGTGGCGTACCTGAGGGGGGGGGGCGAGGGGGGCTGTTTGAAACTGCCCCCCGGTCCCCCAATTGAGGGGGGCCTCCAAAAAACTTAAAAATTTATAGTTTTTTAAATTAATATTTAAAAATATATATGTTTATCATCCCGACAATCCCGGCTGAGGTATTAGATAAGTTTTGAGAATTAGGGGGGTTAGGTTCTTTGCGGGGCCCCCCTCCTGGGAGGGGGGCCCCACAATGAACCTAACCCCCCGGGCCCCTAAATCTCTAGGTACGCCCCTGGGTTTCACAATCATTACATAGAAAGTTGCTTACTCTTAACACGGACTCGGCACACAACCATGGTTGGGAGCTGTAAATGAAAAAAATTACCGGCAGAATTACGTGAAAACTTTTTCACGTGCAAGATCAGCTCCACATGTGGAACTGACTCAACATGGACGTTGTTAACATTACAGTAGAGAAGTTTAAGGGATTCATCGGCAGGATCTTACACCAGAATAAATGTGAATTGGATATGCATTCCCAGGCAAACAAGAAGTATCTCCACGGTATGGGCTGCATAGTTATTTAGATCCTAACTTTTCCTTGTAACTCCTCTTTCTCTCTCTCTCTCTCTCTCTCTCTCTCTCTCTGCGTTTGTGTGTGTGTGTGTGTGTGTGTGTGTGTGTGTGTGTGTGTGTGTGTGTAAAAGAGGTGTCTACTACCGCAATATTTAATCACAGCAGATTTATTTCTGTGTGTGTGTGTGTGTGTGTGTGTGTGTGTGTGTGTGTGTGTGTGTGTGTGTGTGTGTGTGTGTGTGTGTGTGTGTGTGTGTGTGTGTATGTGTAAAAGAGGTGTCTACTACCGCAATATTTAATCACAGCAGATTTATTTCTGTGTGTGTGTGTGTGTGTGTGTGTGTGTGTGTGTGTGTGTGTGTGTGTGTGTGTGTGTGTGTGTGTGTGTGTGTGTAGTGAATCTTCTCCTAACTTGGTTAATGATATATACTGTACTATTCCTTTATTAGTTGTTCGGACTACACGTAATTAGAGAGGTGCTTGAAGTACAGAAACCCCTAGCTGGCTGTGAGCAAGAGTATGGAGGGTACCGGGTGGAGTCATGGGGCGGAGAGAAAAGTGGGGGGGTTGGGTGGGAGTGTGGGACCATGAGGAAGGAAGGGGGAGGGGATACCTCTCAATCGAGCAGTGTTACAAACACGGAAAAGGAAACCAACTTATTCCGACGTCTGTACGTATGTGCTGAGTCAGTGGACACACCTCCAGTACATGCAACTCTGTTTGCACAGCACCACATGGACAGAACCGCTCTGCTACCGGGAGACGTCCCCGTCCACGCCGATTCCAACGGCCTGTCTCAATAGCCAGATTATGATTACCCGCAGCCGACTAAATGCCATTCTGTGTACCTCACTAGTTTTACCACGACATTTATAAGTCTCGTGAACTGTTAAGGTAGGGTTCAGCACATTATAAATTTGGCTTCTAGAAGATGTAGAGTTAGAAATTGATTGCTTTAAAGATTCAGTGCCGACTTTAACATCATCAACAGAATTATTAATTAAACTCTTAATGTGTTTACTTGTTGGTGTGTTAGCCGCCATGGTCAGCCTCACACACACACACACACACACACACACACACACACACACACATGAACACGTTCGAAAACACAGACATAAAGACAAAGACAATGTAACATAGAACCACACCAGCATCCTACCACACCTCCAGACACAGAGCCACAGCTCTGCATAGCCTCGCCTCCAAGGACACACGCCATCCCTCCACACAAACACCCAGTCCTCTACATATGTAACCTCAACACGCAGCTGTACCTCCACCTACGTAACCCCAACCTCACATTAACAAAAGTTGTTCCACCTCAACACACGTAGCCCCACATTCAATCATTCATACACGATAACATCTTCACAAACGTCGATTCATCAACACATACATATCCATAACCCGACACACAAAGTTCTATTTCTATATACATAGTCATATCTTTAAATACATCTAGTTATCCCTGAACGCATACACACACACACAAAGTTATACGTGTACAGAGAACAGGAGAAACTTGGAATGTGACATCCGTAGACTTTCAGGCAGCAAAATTTTTTGTTAGCGAATTAATAGCCGATCGAAAGTTAGGTTAGGTCACTTTGGGCAGGGTTTGGTCTGATTAGGCAATTTTTGGTTGGGTTGGGTTCAGTTCGACTAGATATAGACGGATTAGGTTAGATTGCTTTAGAATACGTCGGTTTGGATAGGTTTTGGGTTGGGTTTTATTTGGTTGGGTTAGGCTGGGTTAGGTTCGATTGGATTAGGTCATTTTAGGCTTGACTGGGTTGGGTTAGGTCGGGTATGGTATGATTAAGTGAGACTGGGTAGGATTAGGTAGGGTTAGATGCGGTTAGGCTGCGTCAGAATTGGTTAGATTAGGTTTGGGGAGGTTACGTGAGATTGTGAGGTTAAATACAATTAGACTGGGTTAGGTGAGGTTAAGTTAGATTAGGTTGGCTTAATTTGGGTTGGATTAGGTCATTCGAGGTTAGGCAGGATTCAGTTCTAGCAAATATGGATAGGTCAGTTGAGACTAGGCCTATATATATTGGTTTATGCATTGCAGTCTTTTGTTGGTCGGTCCTTTCAAAGTCAAACATCACTGGAGGTGGGCGTGGTTGTGTGTGTGTGTGTGTGTGTGTGTGTGTGTGTGTGTGTGTGTGTGTGTGCGCGCGCGCGCGCGCTTCGTGTTTCGCCGATGCATAGGAGATATTAGGCTTGGGAGTTGCATGCAACTCCTTCACCTTCTTCCTTGCATCGTAAAAGGAAATGCCCTCAGTCGCTTTCTCAGTGCAGACCTCTTTCTCCTCCTTCCACTTGGGACAAACCCTCGAGGAAGTGGAGTGAGCATCCTTACAGTGAAAGCAGCACTCAGTCTCGGATGTACAGTTGTCAGCAGAGTGACTTACAGCCGCACACTTGCCACACACGATGTTTTAAGCCCGACAAGCCTTTTCATAATGTCCATAGAGCTGACATTTTGAACAACGAAGGGGATTCGGGATGTACGGTCTTACATTTACAATTTCATATCCTACTTTGACATTTGTAGGTAGAAAAACTTTGCCAAAAGTGAGGACAACAGTGGCTGTCTTCATCCTTACGCCTTCCTGATAACGAGTGATGAATCTGGCATCAATTACATCCTGCTGAGCAAGTTCCTGTATGATCTCTTCCTCACTCATCACCATGAGATCCCTGCAAGTGATAACACCCTTGCAGGAATTCATGGATGTTGGGATCTTGGCTTCGATATCATGACAGTGAAACTTGCGCAGCTTTAGCAAGTCTTTAACCTGAGCTGAGTTGAATGTCTTTACTAGGAGGTCCCCATTTCCAAGTTTTTTTACTTGTTCCACCTCTCTCGCACAGTGGTCAATCACCTTCTTGACAATGAAGGGATTTAGTCTGAACAGGGGAGTGGAACCTAGTGCATGAAGCGTTACGAAGGTCGCGTTATTTACAGGGATGTCAAGCGGGGAACGAGTCTGGCGTCCGTCAGTCTGGGGCCGGTCAGTCACGGTAGGGATGTCGTCAGGACTACCTCCCTCCCTGAAGGGGGGGAAGGCAGTAGGGGCGTCCGTCATAGCTACCACTTCCCCCGTGAAGGGAAAGTGGGAAGAGAGAGAAAAACGACCAAGGGGCAAAGTACCTGGGGAAGACCCACCTAGGCTGAGATTACCCTCTCAAACCACTGTCGGGAGGACGCGCCTGTGTGTGACACACCCCAGAGCGATCAGTGGGGGGTACACTCCAGGGGTGAGTAAGGAAAGGCAATCTCAGAAATTAGATATAGACACCTACTATATCTACTAAGGCCAGGGAGGAAAATGAGGTCTAGCTAACCTAACTTATGCATTGCAGTCTTTTGTTGGGCGGTCCTTCCATAGTCAAGCTTCACAAGAGGTGGACGTGGTTTTGTGTGTGTGTGTGTGTGTGTGTGTGTGTGTGTGTGTGTGTGTGTGTGTGTGTGTGTGTGTTCTAAGATAGTCTCCCCATTCCTCTTAATTGTTTTGCGTCATTATTATCCACACAAAAGAAACCTACTGTAACTTATAAAAGATACTCTACCCACACAGTGAAATTGTGGGAAGTGCCATAATAGAACGAATTAAGCCCGACCAGAATCGTATTCTTCCATATGAATAGTTATCGACACAGTGAAATCAAGACTTACTGTAACGACATCTTACATTGAGATGGTTATATCGTGAACATGGGCCTCGTCTATAGTCTCACCAATCTTAAACCCAGGTTTGGGTGGAGTCTGGCGCTGGTTGCAGCCATGCCATACTTCCTAAACGAGCGATGAGTAGATTCTGTTATATATGTAATAGGCATCACAGATAGGTACACACATACTAATACAATATACACGTAAGTATTCTAGCATATAAAAGGAAGGTAAACGTGTAATGCATATGGCTCTTGTACATCAATAAAGAAACGTGGCATACATATTTTACAGTGGTGCTGAAAAATATGTAGTTACTTTTACCGACTTTCACGGTAGTTCTAAGTTGGGTAAGTAATGTAACAATTACGTTTAAAATATAATTTGAAGGAATCAGTAGAACATACGCTATTTTCTTAATAGAAATAAATAAGTTAAAACACTCACGAGCGGCAACACCAGGCCCATACTGGGAGTTAATCCATTGGAGGGAGATTTAAGCTTCTGTCAGGTGCTTCCACTATTCACTTTCTATGTTGATGCAGACACAATGGCAGCTACGCCAACTCGCTCGCATCTACATAGTCAAGCCAAAGAAATGGCCTTCAACGTAAGCCAGTATTTTCTGCAGGAGAAGCAGTACGGAGGAATTTTCGATGATGTGTCAAGGGCAATTCATCGAACAGCTGCAGCGACAGGACTTAGCAAGAGCAGGATTGAAGCAATACGCAGAGAAGCAAGAGATAATGAAGAAAACAACTCTCCAGAGTTTACGTCTCCCAAGAAAATCACTCTCACCTCTTCTGATGAGGAGGATTCATGATAATTTCTTACATGCTGTAAGAGAAGAGGAATAGGCCTATCGGGGAAACCTCTTAAAAAAAAAAAAAAAAACGCGCCGTGACTTTTACCTCTTGGGTGGTGTGGAAAGAAAGTCTAAGTTTTAATATGTAGAGTGTAATTTAAAGGCTATAACCAGGTAAAAAATCATAAATTATATGAGAGAGAGAGAATGCGACTTTTAAATTCATTATTTTGATTATATTTATAACTTAACTAGTTTGTCTTTACACACACACACACATACACAAACACACACACACACACACACACACACACAGAAGTGGGTGAAGTCATGTCAGGCCAGGTGGCGAGATGGGAGCGGACGAACTCTAACGGTGTCAGGTCAGCCACTAGCCAATCAGAGTATAGGAAACAAGGCAACGCTGTACGCCGGGAAATCCCCGGCTAGACTCCACCCAAACCTAGGTTTTAGATTGGTGAGACTATAGTTCCTATGTTGGTATGTAAACCCAAATGCATAACATCTATCTATCTATCTATAGCCCGACGCCCTAATCCCGCAAATGGTGGCCGCAGAGAAAACGCCTCCAAGTCACTCTGTCACCCACCATTTGACTACCCTCCTCCCAACTCACCCCCCCCCCTCCCTCATATACCTCTCAACTCCATCCCTCCACCTCATCCTCGGTCTACCCCTCCCTCTCCCTCCCTCCACCTCACCTACATACACCCTCTTAGTTAGTCTTTCATTCTCCATTCTCTTCACATGTCCAAACCACCTCAGTGTATTTCTCCTAATCCTCTCAATCACATTCACATTCACCTCACAACGTTCCTTCACTTCTTCATTCGTCAACCTGTCCCTCCACGTCACTCCACATGCTCCTCTCAAGTAACTCATTTCCACTGCTCTCACTCTTGACTTGTTCCCCTCTTGCAAGGTCCACGCCTCACTTCGATATGTCAAGGTAGGGATCACAATACTATCATGCAGTGACTTCTTAACTTCCATACTCACCTCCCTATTTCTCATCATGGCTTTCAGTGTACAAACAACCTTCCTTCCCTGCTGTACCCTTTCACGCACTTCATCCCCCAAAGTTCCATCCTTACTCATCACACTACCCAAGTACTTGAATGCACTCACATTCTCCATATCCTCACCAACTAACCTCACTGCACACTCTGTGACTTCATTCCTCTCGAATACCATAACTTTCGTTTGTTTACATTAACTTTCAGATTCCTCCTCCTACACAGTGTCCCAAATTCATTCACCAAACCTTGCAACTCTCATTCATCTTCACTCAACAATGCTGTATCATCAGCAAACAGCAACACCGGAAGCTTCCAAATGCTTAACATAATGTCTGAATTAATGGCATATCTGTCACACTGATCAGAATTAAGATGTACTGTAACGATATCTTATACGGTACTTTAGCAGGACAACACGACTCTCATCTAGTTCCTATGTTGATATATAAACCCAAATATCTAAGTATGTATGTACGAACTAATGGCATACTCATTTATCAGAATTAACTTATTATAAATCAATTACTTACTTACTAGGTACTGTGCTATATAATGGAGTAGTTTTCTCAATATTCATTGTACTCACCAAAGATCCTGCGATGGGTGAAAACAGAGGAGGACGGTACACACTTTCCCTGCAAGGAAAATGGAATGATTACTATAACTGCACATTATATGACTACATAAAACTAATATTATAAATGTGGATTTCTCTCAGAATAAGGCATAAAAATTGTCATTCCACTTTGCGAATATCTCTGCACGTACATGTTATCTCATGCATGGTGTGCACTAACATTTTTTTTTATATATGCTTGCCTGGTGCACGTGTGAGTGAATGTGAATATTTTATGTATACGTGTGTGTGTGTGTGTGTGTGTGTGTGTGTGTGTGTGTGTGTGTGTGTGTGTGTGTACTTGACTGATATCCACATGCATACACACAAAGGCCAGGACACACAGAGTAGTTGTTTATGTGTGTGGGTTTATGAATAGACTACACTTACACTCAGGCCAGGACAGACATAGGGTAGTGTGTGTGTGTGTGTGTGTGTGCGTATGTGTTTGTATGTGTTAACAGAATACACATACAGAGTACCATGTGTGTGAACAGAATAAATATGCAGAGTAGCATGTGTGTGTGTACGTGTGAATGGAATACACATGTAGACGTGTGTGCTACCCACACTGACACCCTCTAATTCTTTCAGCCAGGATTGGAGACGTACCGTGTATATGTCAGGACTCCATATTATAATTACAAATCATAATAGATAGCATGATGGATAGATAGATAGACAGATAGATAGACCGACAGATAGAAGCAGCAAGTACGTGTGGACATTCAAGTACATATACATACATACCAGTTCATCAAAGCTCTATCAACAACCCTTCCACCCTCCTGTCTCACCCATGTATACTTATAAATATCTTTCTTCTCAAACAGCGTATTTCCAATCACCATCTCTCACTCAATACACATCGCTATCATTTGCTCCCCATTTTCATTTCTTCCAGGCACACCATGCATACCAACTACACCTTCAACTGCTACATTTCCCACTCTAGCATTCAGATCACCCATCATTACCACATTCACATTCGCTCCAAAACTCTGCAGACACTCATCAACATCATTCCAGAAAGACTCCCTCTCTTCTTCATCCCTTTCACTACCAGGCCCATATGCACTCACAAACACCCACAACTCACGTTCGAATTTCGCTTTCATCCACATCAGTCTCGATGACACCTCCTTCCATTCAGTCACACACTGCTGTACTTCTGGACTCACTAACAAGGCCACACCTTCTCTTGCCCTTCCTCTACCAACACCTGACAATCTTCCATTCACACTTCCAAACATAGACTCACCCTTCCCTTTCATCTTCGTTTCACTCAAAGCTAACACATCCAACTTTCTTCTCACAAACATTCTCCCAATCTCCTCCCTTTTAGCCTCAATCGTACTACATCCAAGCACATTCATAGACCCAATCTTCAAGGTACGGGGATAACTCCATCCCCCATCCCTTTCTCTGGCCTGTCTCTTTTTAGGAACTAAAAAACGGAGGAGGGGGTCCCTAGTCCCCTCACCCTGTCCCTTTTAGTCGCCTTTTACGACACGCAGGGAATACGGTGGCAGTCTTCTTCCTAACACAACCTGGCCGCAGAGTAGTAGTACCACCCCATAGTGCGGCCAGATTGTGTCCCCCCCGCCACAGAGGGGGCACTGATACACACAGCCACTGATACACGCAGGCACAAATACACACAGGCACTGATATACACAGCCACTGATACACACAGCCACTGATACACGCAGGCACAAATACACACAGGCACTGATATACACAGCCACTGATACACACAGCCACTGATACACGCAGCCACTGATACACGCAGGCACAAATACACGCAGGCAATGATACACACAGGCACTGATACACACAGGCACTGATACACACAGGCTCTGATACACACAGGCACTGATACACACAGGAACTGATACACACAGGCACTGATACACGCAGGCAATGATACACACAGGCACTGATACACACAGGCACTGATACACGCATGCACAAATACACACAGGCACTGATACACGCATGCACAAATACACACAGGCACTGATACACACAGGAACTGATACACACAGGCACTGATACACACAGGCACAAATACACACAGGCACTGATACCCACAGGCACTGATACACACAGGCACTGATACACGCAGGTACTGATACACGCAGGCACTGATACACACAGGCACTGATACACACAGGCACTGATACACACAGGCACTGATACACACAGGCACTGATACATACAGGCTCTGATACAAGCAGGCACTGATACACACGGCCAATGATTCACACAGGCACTGATACACGCAGGCACTGATACAAGCAGGCACTAATAGGCACTGATACACACAGGCACTGATACATGCAGCCACTGATACACACAGGCAATGATACACTCAGGCACTAATAGGCACTAATAGGCGAAAATAGACATAAATGAGTATATAACCTATGGGGATGCAGCAGTAAGAGGACACTGCAAAGAACTGCATAAAAAGAGAGGCAATAAAGACGTAAGGAAATTTAGTTTCCCAAATAGAGCAATAATTGACCAGTGGAATGCACTACCGAATGAAATAGTGTGTGCCAAAACATTTCATAAATTTAAGATGTATGATAAAAATGGTTTAATACGCGGGACTACGAGCTTTATTCATTCCTATAAAGATACAATTAGGTAAGAACACACACACACACACACACACACACACACAGTACAGGGAACCTCTACAAATCGTAAGAAGCAGACAAGAAACATTCAGATATTATGGATCTACAGTAAGAAGTGTGAACGTCGGGGGTAGGGTTGCGAGAGGCAGACCGAAAAAGACCTGAGACGAGGTCATAGAGTGTGACCTCAGGGATAAGGGACTGATTAGGGAGGCTGCCAGAGATCAAGCAGCGTGGAGAGCCATCATGTGACTAAGGCCGACGCATGCAAGCTTATTGGAGCTTTTATAAAAGATACGATACGATCACAGTACAAAGGAACTGATTAAGCAGGAAATAAGTTAGTGTAGAATCCGAATGCAGTATAGATATCGCTGGGAAATAAGCCAGGAAAGATGTGATAAACTGTAGATTAGCTGGAAAGAATGGAAAACACAATCCACTGAGTGTCCACATATACAGCCACTTGGAAATTTATATTAGACCACCGCCATTAAGAAATAAAAGGACCTTTTAACATGGAGGCAACGTAAGAACAAGAGAGAGAAAAAAAAAACAAAAACAAAAGATAATGGACGGTATAAAGATTCGTCGAAGTTACATAAGGGTCCCCTACATTTTGTGGGAATTTTCTTTATTGCAAGCCCCGCCCCCAATGCGGCGTCTATCAGTCTGCCTCAACCCATTTAAAACCCCCATGCCCAGACAGCGACCCTCAGTGTCACTCTTGGTGTAGTTGGATGTGCATCGACTTCGGTTAGGCCATGGCGCCAGGCCGTCTACCTCCAGCGATCGGCGCCTCAGTTACCAAATGTTAAACGGGGAGTGCAGGCGTGCGCCGCCCAGCTCCACGGCACACCAGTCTCGCGTCATGGCAAGTGTTTAGCTGAGGGTTCACTTAAGCACCAATAGTTTATTTATTACTGACCCTTTTATTAATCAACTACTTAGTTCACACCCTGCAATTCACTTAAGACTCTAAACCACCCCTACACCCATTATCAAGATCACGGCAACCACGTAATAACCCGCCATCCTCATATCGAGCACCCCGCCTCAGACCCTGACCCCCATCAAGATACTCCCCTACCTCCACCCCTCCCCTTTCCTTATCCCCCTACCCAAGTCCTCTAGGGCTTCTAGGATTAGCTGGGATGGAACACTAGAGTATTCCCTGTCATGAGAGGGTCACCATACCATCTTTTGGCTATAAGAGTAGCTAAGCAAAGATTCTAAGCTTGGTAGGACTCGCTGCTTGCCTCTGTCAGTCAGTGGCCGCCGGACGACGAGAGGGAGAGGGAATGTCGGCGCGTTCTTGTGGGTACGTGTTGGAATTTGCTGTTATTAGCCATTCAGAGGGTTAAACTGGGACACAAAGATATATTAGTGGCAGCCAGGGAGTGTCATAAGCTAAAGACATGTAAAAAATATGGGTAACAAGTGTATTTTTCTGTAAGACGAAGAAGATATCAGTGAGTAAAGGAGATGGGAAGGTAAGGGTTCGTTGACTCAGTCTCCTGAGGTAAGCGTTAGATTTTGCTGTTTTTAGTCATTAAGGTAATTACATTAGGACACAAGGATATCTTGCTGACAGCCAGGAAGTATCATAGGCCAAAGACAAGTAAAAAATAAAGGTAATACACGTCAGTTTGATGAGACAAGGGGGCAGTGTGTGAGGGAAGGGGGCCGTGCAGCATCTCAGTCCTGGCGTCTCGGCACCAGGGAAATAAGTGAGTATCGTCCTGTGGATTCTCGTGCCTATCAGACTGGTGGACATGGTTTGTTTCCCCCTTGTCTCTGTCCACGCAGCAGTACAGATCAGAACCAGAATATAAAGTGACTACTGAGGCTTGTATTTTAGGGTGAGAACGTGCTGGCAAAAATAAGCTAAGTTCTGTACTCATAAATCTGCTGTAAGTGCATTCACGTACACACGCATGTGCTCAAAAAAACGCACCAATACAATACACACATACACAGACGCACACCCACGTGCACACATGTACACACCTGCACATACACATATATACATGCCTGCATACATACATACATACAGGGAATGCACGAAGGCGCACTTAATTTACCTATATTTACAAAGTTTATGCTCCTGGAAGGAAGCAAGCACATGGTAGTACATATATATTGATGCACCCACATATGTTTTAATACACACACACACTGATTCATGCAGGCATTGTTGCACGTACACAGTGATGCACGCACACACGCTGGCACAAGTACACCGATGCACACACATGGATGCGCACACGCGTTGAAGCATTCAGACACTGATACACGCACACGGCAATGTATGCACATACTGATGCACACAGGCGCTGATGCATACACACACTGATGCACACACTGATGAGTACACACACTGATGCACACACATTTATGAATACTCATATGGACACATTTATGAAGGCATCCATTAACACACACACACACACACACACACACACACACACACACACACACACACACACACACATACACATACATACACACACACACACACGATTATACTGTATGATACTTATTCATTCTTTATAGACGAAGATTGTCGTCCGTTTGCAGTTCATTTTCCATAGCTCAGTAACAGAATAAGGCAGTACTATTGCCAGGCATATTTTTCATACCACTTCTTCGTGACTAGCACCATATTCTAGTGTTAACTCTTTGTCACAGCACTTTATTTAAGAAAGAGAATGCAATTTTACGCCAAGTTAGAGTGAACAGGGTATAGCTATGATGACGAAACATATTTGTCTCTTGGTTTCCAGATCACTGCATCCGCACGCCTCAGGTCACGTCTTCCATAGAACAGACAACAGAGGGACAGACAGCGTAACTGAATGGCAGGCTAGAGATGGAGTGAGAAGAAGAGGTACACAGAGAACTAGAGATGATACGCGCAGATCCACCGATATCGGAAGGAACAAGGCAATGGATCAGAGTGGAGAAAGGTGAGAGGGATCCTTATCCTGCAGTGGTGTATCACAAGCTGATAATAATAATGCTGATGATGATGATGGTGATGATGATGATGATGATGATGATGATTGATGATGATGAATGATGATGATAAAGATGCTGCTGATGATGATGATGATGTAACTCCGTGCAAACTCTAAAGCAAGGTTAGATGATGGTGATGAATATGATGATAAAGGTTATGATACTGATATATCTTCTGTACCACATTTTTAACAGTGCTGGGATGACGATGACATGCTGCTGCTGCTGACGATGATGATGATGATGATGATGATGATGATGATGACGAGGAAGATGATGATGATGATTACTACAACGAAGACGACGACAATGATTACGACGACGCCGATGATGACAACGACGACGATTTTTAGGTCATTGGCTGAGTCGCCTCTCGCGTTCCTTTCTGTTTAACCACGTGTTTTGGTGACTGGGCATTGTGAGTGTGTGTGTGTGTGTGTGTGTGTTTGCTTATGTTCGTGTATGTATATCTTTGTTGATGATACAATAGTTATTCAAATGGCAGAATTATTTCCACACATTCATAGTTTTATTTCAAGGATAAATATTTGGGTAAGAATTTAGGACCTTTTACCCATAGAGTTACGAGACACTTACGCAATATTCTGAAAGGCTTATTACATCTCATAGATCACATAACAGGATTTCATAAGTCACTGATCATCGTCGCTTTATGTATCGTTAGGAAGTGGATGAATATGAGTGTCTGAAATAATACATATATTTTGGCCTTTATTTAGATGGAAAAATTAACCTCACAGAATTATCCACTTTTAATTTTAAGGATATAACACATGATTTTCTACATTTTATCACAGTAGCTCTAGGACCGGCCCTGCCCGTCTGCTTCTCACTAACAATTTTCGGATGAGAGGTGTTGTACTCATATAGGCTTTGGAGATTATAGTGAAGCCAAGTCACGTTCTACCAGCCCCACACACTAAATCACATTGAATCACTCACCCACACCACACCACACCATACTACCCCCCCACACCATATCACACCACACCATACCAGTCTCTCACACTACATGACACGAAATCACACTCCCACACAACACAGAACCACCCTCCCACACCACACCACACCACACCACAAAAAATCCTCCACCCAAACCATACCACACCACACATAACCACTCTCCCACATCACACCACACCACAAAAAATCATCCTCCCACACCACACCACACTACATAAAACCACCTTAGCACACCACACTACACCTCACCACACAAACCTCCCCACATCACAGAACCCTCCACACACCACACCACACAACTCTCCACACCCCACACCACACAATCCTCCACACACAACACCACACAAACCCCTCCATACCACACTACATCACACAACCTCCCCCTATACCACACTACACCACAAAACCCTCTCACCACACCACACCACACTACACCACACCAAACCAAGGGGATTAAACAAAGGGGTTTGAAGCTCCGGCATCTGTTAATTCTGAGCTTGTTTCCAGGTACCTTCACACACAATCCTCTGGTCACACCTTCCACAGAGCAGGCAACAGATGGACAGGCAGCGTAACTGAATGGCAGGCCAGAGATGGAGTGAGAGGAAGAGGTACACAGGGAACAAGATAGATGAAACTCGCAGATCCACCGATATGAGAAGAGGCTAACAACCAATGTATCAGAGTGGAGAAAGATGAGAGGGGTCCTAATCCTCCAGTGGTAATGTCAGGGCCTGATGATGATGATGATGATGATAATATTAATGATGCTAAAGATGATATTGATGATGCTAAAAATGATGTTGATGCTGATGATAATGATGATTTAACTTCAGTACGAGGTAACAGAGTTGGGATAACGGTGGTGATGATGATGATGATGATTACAGTCATGATAACAATTTTAACGAAGATGATGATGATGATGATGATGATGATTGTAGTTATGATAATGAAAATAATGGTAGTAATAATAATAATAATGACAATTATATTAATGATAATAAAGATATTGATGATGATTTTCGTCGGTAGGTGGACGGACGGACGGAACTGCAGAAACTTGGTCAGGAGTCAAAGATCCACGATTCCCCATCCATCCATCCATCCATCCATCCAGCTCCCACTGATGTTAAAAGCTAAGTCAAATTTCTCTGTCATACGCCTTTTGGAAACAGGGCAGTATTTTAGGAAGCACTGGAGTCTTCTCAGTGCCCCTTCCTTAGCTATTAATTTTTGCATAGCGCGTCTTAACATTTTCTTGTAAGCTATTAAAATCGGCGTCATATCGGCAGAGTTTACATCTCTCTCATAAAGGAGGGTGTTGTGGTGTAATGTGCTGTTTACATCGCTAAGGAAGAGATGTAAAGAATTTCCAAAGCAGCTTACAGTACGATCCTGGATGCAGAAAAAAAAAAAACTGAAGCGAAGTTAAGTCATGTTTTCAAGTCAAGAAAAAGATTAATTTTATTTATATTTTGTTATGGAGAAATTTGTCCAGATTTTCACATTAAGGTGCAGTATATTCCTAGATTTCCACTTTCCTTTTTATTGAGCCAAAAGCGTAATAGTGAACATCCGTAGACTTTCAGGCTTCAGGCAGCAAAATTTTTTTAGCGAATTTATAGCCGATCGAAAGTTAGGTTAGGTCACTTTGGGCAGGGTTTGGTCTGATTAGGTAATTTTTGGTTGGGTTGGTTTCAGTTCGACTAGATATAGACGGATTAGGTTAGATTGCTTTAGAATACGTCGGTTTTGATAGGTTTTGGTTTGGGTTTTATTTTGTTGGGTTAGGCTGGGTTAGGTTCGGTTGGATTAGGTCATTTTAGGCTTGACTGGGTTGGGTTAGGTCGGGTATGGTATGGTTAAGTGAGACTGGGTAGGATGAGGTAGAGTTAGATGCGGTTAGGATGCATCAGAATTGATTAGATTAGGTATGAGGAGCTTAGGGGAGATTGTGAGGTTAAATACAATTAGACTGGGTTAGGTGAGGTTAATTTAGATTAGGTTGGGTTAATTTTGGTTGGATTAGGTCATTCGAGGTTAGGCAGGGTTCAGTTCGAGCAAATATGGATAGGTTAGTTGAGAATGGGCTAAAATAAATTGGTTTATGCATTAGGTCTTTTGTTGGTCGGTCCTTCCAAAGTCAAACATCACAGGAGGTGGGCGTGGTTGTGTGTGTGTGTGTGTGTGTGTGTGTGTGTGTGTGTGTGTGTGTGTGTGTGTGTGCTCGCTTCGTGTTTCGTCTGTTTTATATATTTTGTGTGTGCATTGTGTAACCAAAACTTTGTTTTTACGTTTGGCTTCTCGTGTGACCGAGGGTGGACTGCTTAAGAACAGCGTCATTTATAGTTACGATTGCCTCTTCCTCAGTGTAGCATATGTTTTTAGTTTATTTAGCTCTCTCTGGACGATTGTATATGAGCTTTGTGGAAAATACTAGAACTAGAACGATGGCAGTAGATATAGCCTTGTGTACCAGATATCCTGCTCAAGTTTCATTAGCAGATATCTTGCCCAAGTTGAATAAAGTCGTCTGAAGTAAGAATAAGCTTGAAGAGACGTTGCTGTACTGAAAGTCGTTGGGTATGCCTTGTTTTATGTCTTTTCGTATGTGGCTGCGAGATAACAGACTCAGGTTCAGTCTTTTATGGCAAGCGTTAATAGATATCTCAGTGGTTTGCTTAATATAAAGGCGGTGTCTGTGTCCTATGCTTATGAGATAAAAACGTCATGCAATATATAGATGACAGAAATCATGGTGTAGTGTTAATAATTGTTCTTTATTTTTCATTTTATTTTGTATTAATCTCGTCATCATTGTACTTATTGTTTTTAATATGCTGCGAAATAACGGGAACTACTGTATCATGTATTAACCTTAGTATCTCTGCCTTATGACATTCAGTTCCTCCTCCTCCTCCTCCTTTTTTTTCCTCTCCTGTCCTCTCCTCTCCCCCTTCTCCTCCTCCTCTTCCATCTTTTTTCCTCTTCCTCCTCTTTCTCCTTTCCTTGTCCTCCTCTCCATTCCACTTTCTCCTCCTTATCATTCCCCACTTCCTCCTTTGTCCTCTTCCCCCTCATTCTCTTTCCCTTGTCATCCTCGTCTTTCTTTTCATCATATCCTCCTCCTGCTCCTCCTCTCCTCCTGCTCCTCCTCTCCTCCTGCGCCTCCTCCTCCTCCTCCGCCTCCTCCTCCTCCTCCTCCTTCCTCTCGAAATCGACGAAAAGATAAATTACCGCACACACAAATAAAAACAGCAACACGTGAAGCGAGAGACGTTCTGCCATTGAGCTACGTGAAATAAGCAACAAAATCTGGGCCGAGTAAGAGTGAAATATATATGTACCCTGTGGACTATTGTGCTGTCTGTTTCATAGAGAGAGAGAGAGAGAGAGAGAAGGGGGGGAGGAAGTCGAAAAAATTAATCTTTTTTTTTTGTCAAAATATCACCACGATTTTTTTATGCAGTTGCAATAAAGGTTGATTGCGTCCAGTCATAACTTAGCAGGATTTGTACTGTGTGTGTGTGTGTGTGTGTGTGTGTGTGTGTGTGTGTGTGTGTGTGTGTGTGTGTGTGTGTGTGAGTATAGGTCCATTGGCAGTGGATCAGTCCAACACTGTGGCTAATATAAACCCACTGGGCATTAAGGTGTGCCATTTACCTGCCCCGATTGGCACACTGGTGGATTTAACCCCGTCCATTTATTTGTGTTGACTGTACCTTTTACTCTCTCTCTCTCTCTCTCTCTCTCTCTCTCTCTCTCTCAGATGATTATACTCAGCAGAGGAGACAAAGGAGGTTTGGGTGTATGGGTGTGAGATGAGCTGAGGTGTTGATTTGGCCATGTAGAGGGGATGGAGTATATGAGACTGACAAGGAGAGTGTGTGTGGCTGAGGTGGAGGGAAGAAGGAGGAGCGGGAGACCAACGATGAGGTGGAGTGATGAGATGGAGACGTATATGAGAAGGAAGTGTGAGTTGGAGAGAATGAGGCCTGTCAATGGAGGACAGGGTGACACTGAGGTGGCAGATTTGAGTTTCAATAGGTGAGAAATACAGGTTACTCATCCAAAGTGGCATTATACACACACACACACACACACACACACACACACACACACACACACACACACAGTACAGGGAACCTCTACAAATCGTAAGAAACAGACAAGAAACATTCAGATTTTATGGATCTACAGTAAGAAGTGTGAACGTCGGGGGTAGGGTTGCGAGAGGCAGACCGAAAAAGACCTGAGACGAGGTCATAGAGTGTGACTTCAGGGATTAGGTACTGAATAGGGAGGCTGCCAGAGATCAAGCAGCGTGGAGAGCCATCATGTGACTAGGGCCGACGCATGCAAGCTTATTGGAGCTTTTATAAATGATACGATACGATCACAGTACAAAGCAACTGATTAAGCAGGAAATAACTTAGTGTAGAATCCGAATGCAGTATAGATATCGCTGGGAAATAAGCCAGGAATGATGTGATAAACTGTAGATTAGGAGGAAAAAATGGAAAACACAATCCACTGAGTGTCCACATATAGAGCCACATGGAAATTTATATTAGACCACCGCCATTAAGAAATAAAAGGACCTTTTAACATGGAGACAACGTAAGAACAAGAGAGAGAGAGAGAAAATAAAAACGAAACGACAATGGACGGTATAAAGATTCGTCGAAGTTACATAAGGGTCCCCTACATTTTGTGGGAATTTTCTTTATTGCAAGCCCCGCCCCCAATGCGGCGTCTACCTGTCTGCCTCAACCCATTTAAACCCCCCCCCCCATGCCCAGTCAGCGACCCTCAGTGTCGCTCTTGGTGCGGAGTGGTGTGTATCTGCTTCGGTTAGGCCATGGCGCCAGGCCGTCTAACTCTTCATCCGCAACTCGCTGTGTCACCGCCTCAGTTACCAAATGTTAGACGGGAGTGTATACGTGCGCCGGCCCATCTCCGCGGCGCGTCATGGCAAGGGCGGAACATGTTCGTGTTTCGCTGAGGGTTCACTTAAGCACCAATAGTTTATTTATTACTGACCCTTTTATTAATCAACTACTAAGTTCACACCCTGCAATTCACTTAAGACTCTAAACCACCCCTACACCCATTATCAAGATCACGGCAACCACGTAATAACCCGCCATCCTCATATCGAGCACCCCGCCTCAGACCTTGACCCCCATCAAGATACTCCCCTTCCTCCACCCCTCCCCTTTCCTTATCCCCCTACCCAAGCCCTCTAGGGCTTCTAGGATTAGCTGGGATGGAACACTAGAGTATTCCCTGTCATGAGAGGGTCACCATACCATCTTTTGGCTATAAGAGTAGCTAAGCAAAGATTCTAAGCTTGGTAGGACTCGCTGCTTGCCTCTGTCAGTCAGTGGCCGCCGGACGACGAGAGGGAGAGGGAACGTCGGCGCGTTCTTGTGGGTACGTGTTGGAATTTGCTGTTATTAGCCATTCAGAGGGTTAAACTGGGACACAAAGATATATTAGTGGCAGCCAGGGAGTGTCATAAGCTAAAGACATGTAAAAAATATGGGTAACAAGTGTATTTGTCGATGAGACGAAGAAGGTATCAGTGAGTAAAGGGGATGGGAAGGTAAGGGTGCGTTGACTCATTCTCCTGAGGTAAGCGTTAGATTTTGCTGTTTTTAGTCATTAAGGTAATGACATTAGGACACAAGGATATCTTGCTGACAGCCAGGATGTATCATAGGCCAAAGACAAGTAAAAAATAAAGGTAATACACGTCAGTTTGATGAGACAAGGGGGCAGTGTGTGAGGGAAGGGGGCCGTGCAGCATCTCAGTCCTGGCGTCTCAGCACCAGGGAAATAAGTGAGTATCGTCCTGTGGATTCTCGTGCCTATCAGACTGGTGGACATGGTTTGTTTCCCCCTTGTCTCTGTCCACGCAGCAGTACAGATCAGAACCAGAATATAAAGTGACTACTGAGGCTTGTATTTTAGGGTGAGAACGTGCTGGCAAAAATAAGCTAAGTTCTGTACTCATAAATCTGCTGTAAGTGCATTCACGTACACACGCATGTGCTCAAAAAAACGCACCAATACAATACACATACACAGACGCACACCCACGTGCACACATGTACACACCTGCACACACACATATATACATGCATGCATACATACATACATACAGGGAATGCACGAAGGCGCACTTAATTTACCTATATTTACAAAGTTTATGCTCCTGGAAGGAAGCAAGCACATGGTATAGTCTCACCAATCTTAAACCTAGGTTTGGGTGGAGTCTGGCGCTGGGTGCAGCCATGCCATACTTCCTAAACGAGCGATGAGTAGATTCTGTTATATATGTAATAGGCATCACAGATAGGTACACACATACTAATACAATATAAACATAAGTATTCTAGCATATAAAAGGAAGGTAAACGTGTAATGCATATGGCTCTTGTACATCAATAAAGAAACGTGGCATACATATTTTACAGTGGTGCTGAAAAATATGTAGTTACTTTTACCGACTTTCACGGTAGTTCTAAGTTGGGTAAGTAATGTAACAATTACGTTTAAAATATAATTTGAAGGAATCAGTAGAACATACGCTATTTTCTTAATAGAAATAAATAAGTTAAAACACTCACGAGCGGCAACACCAGGCCCATACTGGGAGTTAATCCATTGGAGGGAGATTTAAGCTTCTGTCAGGTGCTTCCACTATTCACTTTCTATGTTGATGCAGACACAATGGCAGCTACGCCAACTCGCTCGCATCTACATAGTCAAGCCAAAGAAATGGCCTTCAACGTAAGCCAGTATTTTCTGCAGGAGAAGCAGTACGGAGAAATTTTCGATGATGTGTCAAGGGCAATTCATCGAACAGCTGCAGCAACAGGACTTAGCAAGAGCAGGATTGAAGCAATACGCAGAGAAGCAAGAGATAATGAAGAAAACAACTCTCCAGAGTTTACGTCTCCCAAGAAAATCACTCTCACCTCTTCTGATGAGGAGGATTCATGATAATTTCTTACATGCTGTAAGAGAAGAGGAATAGGCCTATCGGGGAAACCTCTAAAAAAAAAAAAAAAAAAAAAAAAAAAAAAACGTGCCGTGACTTTTACCTCTTGGGTGGTGTGGAAAGAAAGTCTAAGTTTTAATATGTAGAGTGTAATTTAAAGGCTATAACCAGGTAAAAAATCATAAATTATATGAGAGAGAGAGAATGCGACTTTTAAATTCATTATTTTGATTATATTTATAACTTAAACTAGTTTGTCTTTACACACACACACACAGAAGTGGGTGAAGTCATGTCAGGCCAGGTGGCGAGATGGGAGCGGACGAACTCTAACGGTGTCAGGTCAGCCACTAGCCAATGAGAGTATAGGAAACAAGGCAACGCTGTACGCCGGGAAATCCCCGGCTAGACTCCACCCAAACCTAGGTTTTAGATTGGTGAGACTATAGTACATATATATTGATGCACCCACATATGTTTTAATACACACACACACTGATTCATGTAGGCATTGTTGCACGTACACAGTGATGCACGCACACACGCTGGCACAAATACACCGATGCACACACATGGATGCGCACACGCGTTGATGCATTCAGACACTGATACACGCACACGGCAATGTATGCACATACTGATGCATACACACACTGATGCACACACTGATGAGTGCACACACTGATGCACACACATTTATGAATACTCATATGGACACATTTATAAACGCATCCATTAATACACACACACACACACACACACACACACACACACACACATACACACACACACACACACACACACACACACACACACACACACACACGATTATACTATATGATACTCATTCATTTTTTATAGACGAAGATAGTCGTCCGTTTGCAGTTCATTTTCCATAGCTCAGTAACAGAATAAGGCAGTACTGTGGCCAAGCATATTTGTCATACCACTTCTTCGTGACTAGCACCATATTCTAGTGTTAACCCCTTGTCACGGCACTTTATTTAAGAAAGAGATTGCAATTTTACGCCAAGTTAGAGTGAACAGGGTATAGCTATGATGACGAAACACATATTTGTCTCTTGGTTTCCAGATCACTGCACGCGCACGCCTCAGGTCACGTCTTCCATAGAACAGACAACAGAGGGACAGACAGCGTAACTGAATGGCAGGCTAGAGATGGAGTGAGAAGAAGAGGTACACAGAGAACTAGAGATGATACGCGCAGATCCACCGATATCGGAAGGAACAAGGTAATGGATCAGAGTGGAGAAAGGTGAGAGGGGTCCTTATCCTGCAGTGGTGTGTCACAAGCTGATAATGATGATGATGATGATCCTGATTGATGATGATCATGATGATGATCCTGATTGATGATGATCATGATGTTGATGCTGATAATGATGATGTAACTCCGTGCAAACTCTAAAACAAGGTTAGATGATGGTGATGAACATGATGATAAAGGTTATGTTACTGATATATCTTTTGTACCACATTTTTAACAGTGCTGGGATGATGATGACATGCTGCTGCTGATGATGATGACGATGATGATGATGATGATGATGACGAGGAAGATGATGATGATGATTAGTACAACGAAGACGACGACGATGATTTCGACGACGACGATGATGACAACAACGACGATTTTCAAGTCATTGGCTGAGTCACCTCTCGCGTTCCTTTCTGTTTAACTACGTGTTTTGGTGACTGGGTATTGTGTGTGTGTGTGTGTGTGTGTGTGTGTGTGTGTGTGTTTGCTTATGTTCGTGTATGTATATCTTTGTTGATGATACAATAGTTATTCAAATGGCAGAATTATTTCTACACATTCTTAGTTTTATTTCAAGGATAAATATTAGGGTAAGAATTTAGGACCTTTTACCCATAGAGTTACGTGACACTTACGCAATATTCTGAAAGGCTTATTACATCTCATAGATCACATAACAGGATTTCATAAGTCACTGATCATCGTCGCTTTATGTATCGTTAGGCAGTGGATGAATATGAGTGTCTGAAATAATACAGATATTTTGGCCTTTATTTAGATGGAAAAATTAACTCACAGAATTATGCACTTTTAATTTTAAGGATACAACACACGATTTTCTACATTTTATCACAGTAGCTCTAGGACCGGCCCTGCCCGTCTGCTTCTCACTAAAAAATTTCGGATGAGAGGTGTTGTACTCATATAGGCTTTGGAGATTATAGTGAAGCCAAGTCACGTTCTACCAGCCCCACACACTAAATCACATTGAATCACTCACCCACACCACACCACACCATACTACCCCCCTACACCATACTACCCCCCCCCCGACGATATATATGCAAAAATTATAAAGGAAACCAAAGAAGAATTATGTCAGCCACTTTTATCGTTATTTAATGACTCTTTAAGTTCAGGAGAAGTTCCAGAGGCGTGGAAAACCGCAAACGTAGTGCCCATCTTTAAAAAGGGTGATAAATCAGCTGCGTCGAATTATCGTCCGATAAGTCTAACGTCAATAGTAGGAAAAATGTTATAGTCAATTTTGGCAAATAAGATTAGAGAACACTTAGAAAAATTTAATCTTATAAACGAAAGTCAGCACGGATTCAGGCAAGGACGATCCTGTCTCACAAATTTGTTGTCATTCTACTCGGAGGTCTATGAGGCAGTAGATAGCGATAAAGCTTACGATGTTATTTATCTGGACTTTAGTAAAGCTTTTGATAGGGTCCCACACGAAAGGTTAGTTAGAAAGGTTCGAGCACACGGTATAGACGGCGATATCTTAAAATGGATAGAATCCTGGCTGAAAGGACGAAAGCAGAGAGTATTAATAAATGGAACTAAGTCGGACTGGGGATTAGTAACTAGCGGTGTACCACAGGGTTCAGTACTCGGTCCCTTATTATTTATCATATATATAAATGATCTAGACTTAGGAGTCAATAGCAGCATCAGCAAATTTGCCGACGATACAAAAATAGGGCGTATCATTAACTCTACTGACGATTGCCATAACTTACAAAAAGACCTCGATACATTGTCCAAATGGTCTAAAACTTGGCAAATGGAATTTAACGTTGAAAAATGTAAAGTACTTAACGTAGGCAAGACCATTGGAGATACTAAATACAGCTTAGATAACAAAGAAATTAGCAAATCGGAATGCGAGAGAGATCTAGGAGTTATGATTAGTAACGACCTTAAACCAAGGCAACAGTGCATTAATGCGAGGAATAAAGCAAATAGGGTCCTAGGATTTATTTCGAGAAGCGTGAGCAATAGATCATCTAAAGTAATACTAAAACTTTATCTAGCATTAGTAAGGCCACATTTAGACTACGCAGTACAATTCTGGTGTCCTTACTATAGAATGGATATTAATTCGTTAGAAAATGTACAGAGAAGAATGACTAAAATGATACATGACGTCCGGAACCTGTCATATGAAGACAGACTGAAAAGACTAAGTCTGCATTCGCTAGAGAGGCGTAGAGTAAGGGGAGACTTAATTGAGGTGTTTAAGTGGATGAATGGTATAAATAAGGGAGATATTAGCAAGGTACTTAAAGTGAGCATACAGGATAGAACTAGAAATAATGGTTTCAAACTAGAAAAATTCCGTTTCAGTAAGGAAATCGGTAGAAATTGGTTTGGTAATAGAGTAGTAGACGAATGGAATAAGCTACCTAGTAAAGTAGTTGCTGCCTCTTCCATTGAGAGTTTCAAGCATAGGCTAGATAAGCATATGACAAATAAGGGGTGGATATAGGATATTGGATATAGAATAAAGAAAATCTTATAACCAATACTAATTCAAAAAAAAATTTATTTTCAGGTTACACTATGATAGTCTCTATTCTCCTTTCACACTTTCCTGTAAAATGTCCACGCCAGTTTTTCTATACGGCGTGGTGTTCTTTCTGACTTTTTCCTGCCGTCTTCGGCTGGAGGGTTTGGAGGGCGGGGGAGAGCCTTCTTCTTTGCTATCCTTATCTCATTCTAGTAGTTTAGTTACTCTTCTAGGAGCTGCCTAGCATGGGCCAATCGGCCTACTGCAGTTATCCTCTCTTCTTATGTTCTTATGTTCACACCATATCCCACCACACCATACCAGTCTCTCACACTACATGACACGAAATCACACTCCCACACAACACAGAACCACCCTCCCACACCACACCACACCACAAAAAATTATCCTCCCACACCATACCACACCACACATAACCACTCTCCCACAACACACCACACCACAAAAAATCATCCTCCCGCACCACACCACACCACATAAAACCACCCTAGCACACCACACTACACCTCACGACACAAACCTCCCCACATCACAGAACCCTCCACACACCACACCACACAACCCTCCACACACCACACCACACAACCCTCCACACACCACACCACACAACCCTCCACACACAACACCACACAAACCCCTCCATACCACACTACACCACACAACCTCCCTCTATACCACACTACACCACAAAACCCTCTCACCACACCATACCACACCAAACCAAGGGGATTAAACAAAGGGGTATGAAGCTCCGGCATCTGTTAATTCTGAGCTTGTTTCCAGGTACCTTCACACACAATCCTCTGGTCACATCTTCCACAGAGCAGGCAACAGATGGACAGGCAGCGTAACTGAATGGCAGGCCAGAGATGGAGTGAGAGGAAGAGGTACACAGGGAACAAGATAGATGAAACTCGCAGATCCACCGATATGAGAAGAGGCTAACAACCAATGTATCAGAGTGGAGAAAGATGAGAGGGGTCCTAATCCTCCAGTGGTAATGTCAGGGCCTGATGATGATGATGATGATGATATTAATGATGATAAAGATGATATTGATGATGATGATGATGATGATGTTGATGCTGATGATAATGATGATTTAACTTCAGTACGAGGTAACAGAGTTGGGATAACGGTGGTGATGATGATGATGATGATGATGATGATTACAGTCATGATAACAATTTTAACGATGATGATCATGATGATGATGATGATTATAATTATGATAATGATAATAAAGGTAATAATAATAACAATAATAATAATAATAATGAAATTATAATACTGATAATGAAGATACTGATGATGATTTTTGTCGGTAGGTGGACGGACGGACGGAACTGCAAGAACTTGGTCAGCAGTCAAAGATCCACGATTCCCCATCCATCCATCCATCCATCCAGCTTCCCCTGATGTTAAAAGCTAAGTCAAACTTCTGTGTCATACGCCTTTTGGAAACAGGGCAGTATTTTAGGAAGCACTGGAGTCTTCTCAGTGCCCCTTCCTTAGCTATTTATTTTTGCATAGCACGTCTTAACATTTTCTTGTAAGCTATTAAAATCGGCTTCATATCGGCAGAGTTTACATCTCTCTCATAAAACAGGGTGTTGTGGTGTAATGTGCTGATTACATCGCTAAGGAAGAGATGTAAAGAATTTCCAAAGCAGCTTACAGTGCGATCCTGGAGGCAGAAAAAAAAAAAAAAACTGAAGCGAAGTTAACTCATGTTTTCAA
>NC_137015.1:220470-236719 GCF_032717465.1 Coenobita brevimanus
CGCTTGCATATGTTCGTGTATGTGTATCTTGGTTGATGATACCGTGGTTATGCAAATGGCAGAATTATTTCCACACATTCATAGTTTTATTTCAAGGGTAAATATTAGGCCAAGAACATAGGACCTTTTACCTATACAATTAAGAGACACTTACGCAATATTCTGAAAAGCTTATTACATCCCATAGACCACAGCACAGGGTTCCATAAGTCACTGATCACCGTCTCTTTATGTATCGTCAGGAAGTGGATGAATATGGGTGAAGTAATACATATATTTTGGTCTTTATTTAAAGGTAGGAATTAACCTCACATATTCTTTTTTATTTTAAGGATACAACACATGATTTTCTGCATTTTATCACAGTAGCTCTAGGACCGGCCCTGCCCGTCTGCTTCTCACAAACCATTTTCAGATGAGAGGTGTTGTACTCATATAGGCTTTAGTGATTATAATGAAGCCAAGTTACGTTCTACCAGTCCCACACATTGTCACACACCATCACCCTCTCACACCACACCATACCATACCAACCTCCCACACCGTATCACACCACACCATACCAATCTCTCACACTACACGACACGAAATCACACTCCCATACCACACAAAATCACCTACCCACACCGCACCACAAAAAATCCTCCTCCCACACAACACCACACCACACCACACCACACAAAATTACCCTCCCACACCACACCACATATAACCACCTCCCACACCACACCACACTACAAAAAAATCCTCCTCCCACATCACACCACACATAACCACCCTCTCACACCACACCACACCACACCACACAAAGCCACCCTCCCACACCACACCACACCACAAAAAAAATCCTCCTCCTACACCACACCACAGAAAACCACCCTCCCACACCACAACACACATAACCACCCTCCCACACCACACAAAGCCACCCTGCCACACCACAACGCACATAACCACCCTCCCACACCATAACACACATACCCACCCTCCCACATCACACCACACAAAGCCACCCTGCCACACCACACCACACATGACCACCCTCACACACCACATAACCCTCCCCACACCACACCACAACCCCCCCCACCACACCACACCACACCACACCAAGGAGATTAACCTAAGGGGCCTGAAGCTCCCGCATCTATTAATTCTGATATTGTTTCCAGGTAACTCCACACACACACCTCAGGTCACGTCTTTCACAGAAGACATAACAAAAGGACAGCGAGCGTAACTGAATGGCAAGCCACAGATGGAGTTAGAAGAAGAGGTGCACAGAGAACAAGATGGAGAGATCATATGACGCAGATCTACCGAGCAAGGACGGAACTGGCTAACAATCAATGGATCAGACTGGAGAAAGGTGAGAGGGTCCTTATCATGCAGTGGTGTGTCACAGGCTGATGGTGATGATATTGATGATGATAATAATGTTGATGCTGATGGTGGTGATGCTTTAATATCTCAACGTATGAGGTAACAGAATGCACAGTGAGGCTGCATAGTCAGTAAATGAAAGAATATGAGTGCATTTAAGTATTTATGTAATGTGATGAATAAGGATGGAAGATTAGAGGATGAAGTGACTGGAATGATGCGTCAGGGAAGGAGGGTTGCTTATTCTCTAAAAAGCAGTGGTTAGGAAGAGGGAACTGAAGATGAAAGTATGAAAAAAAAAAAAGGCACTCCATGCTGTGATTCCCACTTTAAAGTATGGAAGTGAAGCTTGGATCTTGTTGAAAGGACACAAGTCAAGAGTGAGAGCGGTGGAAATGAACTACTTGAGAGGAGCATGTAGAGTTTCATAGAGAGACAGACAGACAAATGGGCAGATGAAGGAGCGTTGTGATGCTGATGTGGATGAGACTGAAAGCGTTAAGAGAAACACTTCGAGATGGTTTGGCCATGTGGAGAGGATGGCGAATAAGAAAATGACTAGAAGAGTGCACTTGGAAGGGTAGAGGGGGATGGGGAGACCGACGATGAGATGGAGGGAAAGAGTAGAAACATATGACTGGGATACTTGAGCTAAATGGTAGAGGACAGTACATCATGAAGGCTATTTGCTTGTGGTCACCCCTTACGGGATTAAGGCGTCTGGCTATAGATAAACAGATATAGATAGAAACGTAGGTGATGATGATAATATGATGATGATGATGATGATGAGGAGGAGGAGAATGGTAATGATAATGAGAATGACGGTGTAAATAATGATGATGATGATGATGATAGTGGTAATGAGGACGACAACTACGATGATGATGATTATGATGATGATGATGATGATGATGATATTGATGATGATTTTTGTCGGCAGGTGGAAGGACGAAACAGCAGGAACTCTACCATCGGTCCAAGCATCCACGATTCCACATCCACCCATCCGTCCATCCATCCATCCATCCATCTCGCTTGATGTTAAAAGCTAAGTCTATTTAACTTTAGTATCAATTGCTTCTTCACAAATTTTCCAGCTGTCTGAACAGATCAGCAGTAGTTTTAAAAACTAAAATAACTCGGTTCTGGTGCTCAGTTTAGTACGTTTATTTTCCTTTTATCAGAACTGGCGCGGCAAATTTTGAGAAGTAACTCCTATTATTTTTTTTACTAGGTTTCTAATGATGTCCATAGATCTGTTGTGGCTTTAATAGTTTCCTAGACAACGCAGTCTTGGCGCATTTCTCTGCCAACCTATTATACCATGTCATATATAGTCTGTCTCAGGAAAAACGAATGTAGAATATCGTCTATTTTACTCCAGAGTCACTGTCAAAGGCATCTGATTTAACGACCTGTGAGAATACAGGCTGGCCAGGGACAAGGCTTGAGGGCATGAGGCACACACACACACACACACACACACACACACACACACACACACACACACACACACACACACACACACACACACACACACACACACACAATGAATGAATGGGTATAAGTGACCTGTTATGCTCACAGGTCAATATGAACTGTGGTTCCTGTTTTTGAATGCAACTTTTTTTTTTTTTTTTGAGTTACAAAGCGCTAAAAATAAACGAAAAATATTGGACCAGTTATTCGTTGTATATTCAGATTTAATAGCATATTATTCCTTTTATTTTATTTTTATTTTTTGAGCTTGATTCGCCTGTCATCAAGAATTTGTAAGAAGGCATCTCAGGTCACAGCACCTCCTGACTGACTCTCTCTCTAAACCTCTGCTTCCGTCCTTTCTTGTCTCCCTCCTCCTTCCCCCATCTACCCTCTCTCTCTCTCTCTCTCTCTCTCTCTCTCTCTCTCTCTCTCGTGTGTGTGTGTGTGTGTGTGTGTGTGTGTGTGTGTGTGTGTGTGTGTGTGTGTGTGTGTGTGTGTGTGTGTGTGTGTGCAATCATTATCATGACTAATGGTATGCTTTGTATTGGAAAGTAAAGATGAGGAGAAATATTGTGGAATCTATGGCGAATATTGTGGCAGAAGAGTGTAGACATGTATGAAGGTGAACGTTAATTGGCCCACAGGGAATTAATGACCGTTCCACATGGTGACGTCTCGAGGGGACTTCTTGTAGTTGTTCTCAATAAATATATTCCAATGTTTTATTTATTTTATAATACTTATATCACAGTTAAGTTATACTTTGCATTGACATTATTATTCACTACTACAGAACCTTGAGAGAGAGAGAGAGAGAGAGAGAGAGAGAGAGAGAGAGAGAGAGAGAGGGGCGGGGCCTGGTCATTCCCAGGGGACAAGTGGTCACTCCTCACCTCTCTCTCTCTCTCTCTAGCATGCAGACCTACCCCCCCTGAACTCAAAACATCATCCTTCCTGCCTTCCTATCCATCCCCATCCCCTCTCTTCACCTAGCTTTTTGTCCACATACACAACTTAGAAGTATAAAACTTATATGTAAGCTTCAGGAAACTGGCAAATGGGGACCCCCCCCTTAGAAAATTCCTTGGTGCGCCCCTGCTGGGCACTGATAGATAAATAGAGGCTTCACATTGTTTTATTACTTAAGCGTCGTGTGTGTGTGTGTGTGTGTGTGTGTGTGTGTGTGTGTGTGTGTGTGTGTGTGTGTGTTTTCGTAGTGATAGCCGAGTAGCCTAGGGAAGAGGAGGGATCGGATTACTGGGATGGGGGGAGGGGGATTCCACCAGTGAAGAAGAAGGTTTAGATGAGGGAGACATGAATATCGAGTGACTGAGAGAGAGAGAGAGAGAGAGAGAGAGAGAGAGAGAGAGAGAGAGAGAGAGAGAGACTATTTTCAATGTAAATTTTAGAATATAATGAATATTTATAAAGGAAATGCTACTGTTGATCCTTCGATCAGCAATAGTATTGTAAATCAGTTTATATTTTTTCGTAAAGAATAATAATAAAAATAAAATAAAAAATTTTTCGTAAAGAATAATAATAAAAATAAAATAAACATTTTTTCGTAAAGAATAATAATAAAAATAAAATAAAATAAAATAATTTTTCTTCATCTTTCATGGCTATTTCATTGCCTTCCTTACCCTAACTCTCCCCACATTACGACCCAGGCCACTCCCATCCTCCATCCCTCCTCATATGGACCGATATCAGGACACTGATAGATAAATAGAGGCTACATATTGTTTTATTATTTAAGCGTCGTGTGTGTGTGTGTGTGTGTGTGTGTGTGTGTGTGTGTGTGTGTGTGTGTGTGTGTGTGTGTGTGTGTGTAGAGGAAAGAAAATGGAAGAGGGAAGGAGGAAGGTCCAGTATCCCGAGGGGACCTCTTAATCCTTCACACGGTCACTCGTGATCCGATTTTAGCAAAGGCTTTGTAAAATTCTCTCCTTCATATTTCCTGAGAAAGGGTATAGTATATTGGGGCTGTTATACTGGTGGTATATTGGGGCTCTTATACTGGTGGTATATTGGGGCTGTTTACTGGTGGTATATTGGGGCTGTTATACTGGTGGTATATTGGGGCTGTTATACTGGTGGTATATTGGGGCTGTTATACTGGTGGTATATTGGGGCTGTTATACTGGTGGTATATTGGGGCTGTTATACTGGTGGTATATTGGGGCTGTTATACTGGTGGTATATTGGGGCTGTTATACTGGTGGTATATTGGGGCTGTTAAACTGGTGGTATATTGGGGCTGTTATACTGGTGGTATATTGGGGCTGTTATACTGGTGGTATATTGGGGCTGTTATACTGGTGGTATATTGGGGCTGTTATACTGGTGGTATATTGGGGCTGTTATACTGGTGGTATATTGGGGCTCTTTTATTGGTGGTATATTGTGATGTTTTATTGGTGGTATACTGCGATATTATATTGGTGGTATATTGGGGATGTTATATTGGTGGTATATTGGGGTGCTATATTGCTGGTATTACATTGGTGGTATATTGGGGCTGTAATATTGGTAGTATATTGGGGTGGTATACTTAGAATCTTACTGTGTATTGGGGTGTTATATTGATGGTATACTGGAGGTATTATATTGGGCCTCTTATATACGGGGTGAACAAGGTAATGCAGATTTCATTTGAATTCGATTCAGTTTCTTTATAGAGGAAAGCTGTGGAGATATGTAGGAAAAATGAAGGGTTATATTTTCCTCTCTTATCCAGCTCCAGCCACGTCTGTGTATTGGCTTTGGTCCTACACCCTAGCATGGCTAAGGCCTCATTTTTCTTATGTTCAGTACAATTACGATGACTTAAAGCTTCTCACTGTACTCTCTACACTTTTCTGATAATAATGAACAGAAAATAATGTTGTACTTACCCTGCTGTTGCGATTTGGAGTGAACTGGTCGCGCTTAATGGCACGTAGCCACTTGGAGGCAAGTTCTTTATCTTGCGGGAAGGATAACACTTTTGGTCCATTTTTATAATTTCCCTTACATCTGGGAACACTACACATGTAAGGCATTATTACCTTAATAAAACATACAAATAATGTAAATATCAATATATAATACAATGTTTTTTCTGTCCTTATTGTCACTGAACACACAGCGTGACCTCTCCCGACCATAGCTGACCCAACACTGCCTAGACCAGGCTTTTAGTACGTCACGGCTTACCGTCCCCCCCACCGACGAGGCCTTCTAATTTTAGAAGGCCTTGGGGCTGGTCATTCCCAGGGGACAAGTGGTCACTCCTCACCTCTCTCTCTCTCTCTGGCATGCAGACCTACCCCCCCTGAACTCAAAACATCATCCTTCCTGCCTTCCTATCCATCCCCATCCCCTCTCTTCACCTAGCTTTTTGCCCACACACACACACACACACACACACACACACACACACACACAAACACTTTTTTTTAAATAACTGACGACCTACCAAAAAATCTATCATTCTATCAGAATATATATATATATATATATATATATATATATATATATATATATATATATATATATATATATATATATAACTTAGAACTATAAAACTTATATGTAAGCTTCAGGAAACTGGCAAATGGGGACCCCCCCTTAGAAAATTCCTTGGTGCGCCCCTGCTGGGCACTGATAGATAAATAAAGACTTCACATTGTTTTATTACTTAAGCGTCGTGTGTGTGTGTGTGTGTGTGTGTGTGTGTGTGTGTGTGTGTGTGTGTGTGTGTGTGTGTGTTTTCGTAGTGATAGCCGAGTAGCCTAGGGAAGAGGAGGGATCGGATTACTGGGATGGGGGGAGGGGGATTCCACCAGTGAAGAAGAAGGTTTAGATGAGGGAGACATGAATATCGAGTGACTGAGAGAGAGAGAGAGAGAGAGAGAGAGAGAGAGAGAGAGACTGTATTTTCAATGTAAATTTTAGAATATAATGAATATTTATAAAGGAAATGCTACTGTTGATCCTTCGATCAGCAATAGTATTGTAAATCAGTTTATATTTTTTCGTAAAGAATAATAATAAAAATAAAATAAAAATTTTTTCGTAAAGAATAATAATAAAAATAAAATAAACTTTTTTTCGTAAAGAATAATAATAAAAATAAAATAAAATAATTTTTCTTCATCTTTCATGGCTATTTCATTGCCTTCCTTACCCTAACTCTCCCCACATTACGACCCAGGCCACTCCCATCCTCCATCCCTCCTCATATGGACCGATATCAGGACACTGATAGATAAATAGAGGCAACACATTGTTTTATTATTTAAGCGTCGTGTGTGTGTGTGTGTGTGTGTGTAGAGGAAAGAAAATGGAAGAGGGAAGGAGGAAGGTCCAGTATCCCGAGGGGACCTCTTAATCCTTCACACGGTCACTCGTGATCCGATTTTGGCAAAGGCTTTGTAAAATTCTCTCCTTCATATTTCCTGAGAAAGGGTATAGTATATTGGGGCTGTTATACTGGTGGTATATTGGGGCTGTTATACTGGTGGTATGTTGGGGCTGTTATACTGGTGGTATATTGGGGCTGTTATACTGGTGGTATATTGGGGCTGTTATACTGGTGGTATATTGGGGCTGTTATACTGGTGGTATATTGGGGCTGTTATACTGGTGGTATATTGGGGCTGTTATACTGGTGGTATATTGGGGCTGTTATACTGGTGGTATATTGGGGCTGTTATACTGGTGGTATATTGGGGCTGTTATACTGGTGGTATATTGGGGCTGTTATACTGGTGGTATATTGGGGCTGTTATACTTGTGGTATATTGGGGCTCTTTTATTGGTGGTATATTGTGATGTTTTATGGGTGGTATACTGCGATATTATATTGGTGGTATATTGGGGATGTTATATTGGTGGTATATTGGGGTGCTATATTGCTGGTATTACATTGGGGTGTTACATTGGTGGTATATTGGGGCTGTAATATTGGTAGTATATTGGGGTGGTACACTTAGAATCTTACTGTGTATTGGGGTGTTATATTGATGGTATACTGGAGGTATTATATTGGGCCTCTTATACACGGGGTGAACAAGGTAATGCAGATTTCGTTTGAATTCGATTCAGTTTCTTTATAGAGGAAAGCTGTGGAGATATGTAGGAAAAATGAAGGGTTATATTTTCCTCTCTTATCCAGCTCCAGCCACGTCTGTTTAATGGCTTTGGTCCTACACCCTAGCATGGCTAAGGCCTCATTTTTCTTATGTTCAGTACAATTACGATGACTTAAAGCTTCTCACTGTACTCTCTACACTTTTCTGATAATAATGAACAGAAAATAATGTTGTACTTACCCTGCTGTTGCGATTTGGAGTGAACTGGTCGCGCTTAATGGCACGTAGCCACTTGGAGGCAATTTCTTTATCTTGCGGGAAGGATAACACTTACTTTCGGTCCATTTTTATAATTTCCCTTACATCTGGGAACACTACACATGTAAGGCATTATTACCTTAATAAAACATACAAATAATGTAAATATCAATATATAATACAATGTTTTTTCTGTCCTTATTGTCACTGAACACACAGCGTGACCTCTCCCGACCATAGCTGACCCAACACTGCCTAGACCAGGCTTTTAGTACGTCACGGCTTACCGTCCCCCCCACCGACGAGGCCTTCTAATTTTAGAAGGCCTTGGGGCTGGTCATTCCCAGGGGACAAGTGGTCACTCCTCACCTCTCTCTCTCTCTCTAGCATGCTGACCTACCCCCCCAGAACTCAAAACATCATCCTTCCTGCCTTCCTATCCATCCCCATCCCCTCTCTTCACCTAGCTTTTTGCCCACACACACACACACACACACACACACACACACACACACAAACACTTTTTTTTAAATAACTGACGACCTACCAAAAAATCTATCATTCTATCAGAATATATATATATCTATCTATATATATATATATATATATATATATATATATATATATATATATATATATATATACAACTTAGAACTATAAAACTTATATGTAAGCTTCAGGAAACTGGCAAATGGGGACCCCCCCTTAGAAAATTCCTTGGTGCGCCCCTGCTGGGCACTGATAGATAAATAGAGACTTCACATTGTTTTATTACTTAAGCGTCGTGTGTGTGTGTGTGTGTGTGTGTGTGTGTGTGCGTGTGTGTGTGTGTGTGTGTGTGTGTGTGTGTGTGTGTGTGTGTGTGTTCGTAGTGATAGCCGAGTAGCCTAGGGAAGAGGAGGGATCGGATTACTGGGATGGGGGGAGGGGGATTCCACCAGTGAAGAAGAAGGTTTAGATGAGGGAGACATGAATATTGAGTGACTGAGAGAGAGAGAGAGAGAGAGAGAGAGAGAGAGAGAGAGAGAGAGAGAGATTGTAATTTCAATGTAAATTTTAGAATATAATGAATATTTATAAAGGAAATGCTACTGTTGATCCTTCGATCAGTAATACTATTGTAAATCAGTTTATGTTTTTTCGTAAAGAATAGTAATAAAACAATAAAATAAAATAAAATAATTTTTCTTCACCTTTCATGGCTATTTCATTGCCTTCCTTACCCTAACTCTCCCCACATTCCGACCCAGGCCACTCCCATTCTCCATCCCTCCTCATATGGACCGATATCAGGACACTGATAGATAAATAGAGGCAACACATTGTTTTATTATTTAAGCGTCGTGTGTGTGTGTGTGTGTGTGTGTGTGTGTGTAGAGGAAAGAAAATGGAAGAGGGAAGGAGGAAGGTCCAGTATCCCGAGGGGACCTCTTAATCCTTCACACGGTCACTCGTGATCCGATTTTGGCAAAGGCTTTGTAAAATTCTCTCCTTCATATTTCCTGAGAAAGGGTATAGTATATTGGGGCTGTTATACTGGTGGTATATTGGGGCTGTTATACTGGTGGTATATTGGGGCTGTTATACTGGTGGTATATTGGGGCTGTTATACTGGTGGTATATTGGGGCTGTTATACTGGTGGTATATTGGGGCTGTTATACTGGTGGTATATTGGGGCTGTTATACTGGTGGTATATTGGGGCTGTTATACTGGTGGTATATTGGGGCTGTTATATTGGTGGTATATTGGGGCTGTTATACTGGTGGTATATTGGGGCTGTTTTATTAGTGGTATATTGTGATGTTTTATTGGTGGTATATTGTGATGTTATATTGGTGGTATACTGCGATATTATATTGGTGGTATATTGGGGATATTATATTGGTGGTATATTGGAGTGCTATATTACTGGTATTACATTGGGGTGTTATATTGGTGGTATATTGGGGTGTTACATTGGTGGTATATTGGGGCTGTAATATTGGTAGTATATTGGGGTGTTATACTTAGAATCTTACTGTGTATTGGGGTGTTATATTGATGGTATACTGGAGGTATTATATTGGGCCTCTTATATACGGGGTGAACAAGGTAATGCAGATTTCGTTTGAATTCGATTCAGTTTCGTTATAGAGGAAAGCTGTGGAGATATGTAGGAAAAATGAAGGGTTATATTTTCCTCTCTTATCCAGCTCCAGCCACGTCTGTATAATGGCTTTGGTACTACACCCTAGCATGGCTAAGGCCTCATTTTTCTTATGTTCAGTACAATTACGATGACTTAAAGCTTCTCACTGTATCTCGACACTTTTCTGATAATAATGAACTGAAAATAATGTTGTACTTACCCTGCTGTTGCGATTTGGAGTGAACTGGTCGCGCTTAATGGCACGTAGCCACGTGGAGGCAAGTTCTTTATCTTGCGGGAAGGAAAATACTTACTTTCGGTCCATTTTTATAATTTCCCTTACATCTGGGAACACTACACATGTAAGGCATTATTACCTTAATAAAACATACAAATAATGTAAATATCAATATATAATACAATGTTTTTCTGTCCTTATTGTCACTGAACACACAGCGTGACCTCTCCCGGCCATAGCTGACCCAACACTACCTAGACCACGTCACGCTTACCGTCCCCCCCACCGACGAGGCCTTCTAATTTTAGAAGGCCTTGGGGGTGGGGGGCTGGTCATTCCCAGGGGACAAGTGGTCACTCCTCACCTCTCTCTCTCTCTCTAGCATGCAGACCTACCCCCCCTGAACTCAAAACATCATCCTTCTTGCCTTCCTATCCATCCCCATCCCCTCTCTTCACCTAGCTTTTTGCACACACACACACACACACACACACACACACACACAAACACGTTTTTTTAATTAACTGACGACCTACCAAAAAATCTATCATTCTATCAGAATATATATATATATATATATATATATATATATATATATATATATATATATATATATATATATATATATATATATATAAAACTTAGAACTATAAAACTTATATGTAAACTTCAGGAAACTGGCAAATGGGGACCCCCCCTTAGAAAATTCCTTGGTGCGCCCCTGCTGGGCACTGATAGATAAATAGAGACTTCACATTGTTTTATTACTTAAGCGTCGTGTGTGTGTGTGTGTGTGTGTGTGTGTGTGTGTGTGTGTGTTTTCATAGTGATAGCCGAGTAGCCTAGGGAAGAGGAATTGAATTTGATACATTTATTGAGATACACAATACTGTACATATAAAAACAGTAGTTGTACAATATCTCAAAAGGAAGATGATACTTAGGTAGTCATCTTCCCGAGCCTATTAATGTATTAGATTACAATATACTGTACGTGTGATTGGTCAATAATTTTAAAGCGGACTAATTAGTAATCTTATATACAGTAATACATGTATTAAACTGTACAGTGAGTATAAAGAGTGCTGTTGTATGTAGTTACATGGAATTTGTTTGAACATTCAGGTTACACTATGATAGTCTCTATTCTCCTTTCACACTTTCCTGTAAAATGTCCACGCCAGTTTTTCTATACGGCGTGGTGTTCTTTCTGACTTTTTCCTGCCGGCTTCGGCTGGAGGGTTTGGAGGGCGGGGGAGAGCCTTCTTCTTTGCTATCCTTATCTCATTCTAGTAGTTCAGTTACTGTTCTGGGAGCTGCCTAGCATGGGCCAACCGGCCTACTGCAGTTATCCTCTCTTCTTATGTTCTTATATGTATATACATATTCACGTACACAAGATCGGTGAATGGAATAGGAAACAGAGGTCACAAACAGTAATACATTTGTACACACATAAAACTTATACATAGTGATGTACATATACATCCAGGAAAAACGCACTGTAAATAGAGTGTGGGTGCGGGAGAGGGAGGCTGCGGCGACCGCCGACCGGAGTCCCCAGATTATGGGGAAAGGGTTGGGATTAGCAGGTCACCACCAAACCTTACCCCCTCCCCTGGGTCCCCAACCACCAACCGCCACCACACCGCTCCCACGCTGTGCCCTTGGTGTATAGCATAGGGAAGAGGAGGGATCGGATTAACGGGATGGGGGGAGGGGGAAGGTTTAGATGAGGGAGACATGAATATCGAGTGACTGAGAGAGAGAGAGAGAGAGAGAGAGAGAGAGAGAGAGAGAGAGAGAGAGAGAGAGAGAGAGAGAGAGATTGTATTTTCAATGTAAATTTTAGAATATAATGAATATTTATAAAGAAAATGCTACTGTTGATCCTTCGATCAGTAATACTATTGTAAATCAGTTTATATTTTTTCATAAAGAATAGTAATAAAACAATAAAATAAAATAAAATAATTTTTCTTCATCTTTCATGGCTATTTCATTGCTTCCTTACCCAACCCCTCCCCACATTCCGACCCGGGCCACTCCCATCCTCCATCCCTCCTCATATGGACCGATATCAGGACACTGACAGATAAATAGAGGCTACACATTGTTTTATTATTTAAGCGTCGTGTGTGTGTGTGTGTGTGTGTGTGTGTGTGTGTGTGTGTGTGTGTGTGTAGAGGAAAGAAAAAGGAAGAGGGAAGGAGGAAGGTCCAGAATCCCGAGGGGCCCTCTTAATCCTTCACACGGTCACTCGTGTTCCGAATTTGGCAAAGGCTTTGTAAAATTCTCTTCTTCATGTTTGCTTGCTTGCTCTCTACGCTCGCTTGGTTGAACAATAAATCACTGAAGAAAAGTGGTATAAACCCCCCTAAGCCGCCGTAGTATTACACCCTCGGTATGCAGTTCGTTCCCTGTGGCCTTGTAACTTTGTGTACCCGAAGCTCTTACAAAAAAACATGAAATAATTTTCTTTTCGTACAGTCATGGACAAAGAAACCTGGACACTCAGGGGCTGAGCTGATAGTTTCTTTTTCCTTTTCGATTTTTCCAGTAAATCTTCGTCCATATGAACCGTACCACCCCATCTCCTTCCTTCCCTCACCTCCTCTCCGTCCTACCCATATGACCCGGGAAGGCTGGCCATTCCCAGGGGACAAGTAGACACTTCTCACCTCTCTCTCTCTCTCAACCCCTGATATATATATATATATATATATATATATATATATATATATATGTATGTATATATGTGTGTGTGTGTGTGTGTGTGTGTGTGTGTGTGTGTGTGTGTGTGTGTAATTATTATCATAACAAATGGCATGCTCTGAATTGGAAAGTAAAGATGAGGAGAATTGGCGAAAATTGTGGCAGAAGGGAGTAGGCAAGTATGATGGTGGACGTTAATTGGCCCGCAGGGAAATAATGACAGTTCCATATGCTGACGTCTCGAGAGGATTTCCTGCAGTTGTTTCCTCTAAATATGTTCCAGTGTTTTAATTTGTAATGCTTATATCACAGTAAAGGCATGGTTTGCACTGACATTATTATTCACTGCTACAGATTATTGAGAGAGAGAGAGAGAGAGAGAGAGAGAGAGAGAGAGAGAGAGGGACAAGTGGTCACTCCTCACTTCTCTCTCTATCTGTCTCTATCTCTTTCGTATGCAGATCCAAAATCAGGAGGAAATGCCTGTCATGGGCCGACCAGCCTACTGCAGTTGTTTTCTTTAATTATATTCCTAAGTTTTATTTTATAATACTTATATCACAATAATAAAGGCATACTTTGCATTGACATTACTATTCTCTCGTACAGAATCTTGAAAGAGAGAGAGAGAGAGAGAGAGAGAGAGAGAGAGAGAGAGAGAGCAGCTGAGTATACGAAGAATGAATATGAGCTTCTCATGTGTGTGTGTGTGTGTGTGTGTGTGTGTGTGTGTGTGTGTGTGTGTGTGTGTGTGTTTTGTGTTAGCATGTAGCCGTAGGAAGAGAGGGAGGGATGGGTTGTGATAGGAAAAATGTAGGGAGTTGCTTGTGTCAAGGATACACACACACACACACACACACACACACACACACACACACACACACACACACACACACACACACACACACACACACACACACACACACACACACACACACACACACACACACACACACACACACACACACACACACACACACACACACACACACACACACACACACACACACACACACACACACACACACACACACACACACACACACACACACACACACACACACACACACACACACACACACACACACACACACACACACACACACACACACACACACACACACACACACACACACACACACACACACACACACACACACACACACACACACACACACACACACACACACACACACACACACACACACACACACACACACACACACACACACACACACACACACACACACACACACACACACACACACACACACACACACACACACACACACACACACACACACACACACACACACACACACACACACACACACACACACACACACACACACACACACACACACACACACACACACACACACACACACACACACACACACACACACACACACACACACACACACACACACACACACACACACACACACACGGTTCAAGGTAGGCGGATTAGCGAACTGGTGTGTATGGGGGCAGGGAAGGGGAGATGGGCAGTGCAGCCTGGCAGGTGCTAATGAAGAGAGGGTAAACGGGATGGGGGAAAGGAGTCATGAACGAAGAGTGACGGACAAGCCGGGGAAAAGAGAATATGACATTTGCCTCGCCTCACCTGTACAGGTTTCTCTGTCCATGACTGTAGACGTTTCACTTTAACTTGGCCTGAGTTTGTTGTTGTTGTTCTTGTTACATCTTAGGCTCCTCTGGATGTGAACCCAGTGCTATGTTAGACCTGCTCTCACTTTAACTTGGCCTGAGTTGTTGTTGTTGTTCTTGTTACATCTTAGGCTCCTCTGATGTGAACCCAGAAGTGTTGAAGGACTGTCTGTGTTGTGGTGATGTGGTGCAGATGTGGTGCAGGAGTGAGTGGGTGTGCTGTGGTGTGGGGGTGCCACTTCACAGTATGATCACAGGGTATGTGTGTGTATATATAGTGTTAGTATTGTAGCAGGGAAGGGTTGGTGTACTCGTACTCGGATGTCTGGGTTCGGTAGTACTGAGAAGTTTTTGGCTGGCTGAGTGGTGTGTGTTTATGAAGGATATGCTCGTTTGGTATAGAAAGTTTTGGCTGGCAGGGGTGTTTGTGTGTTTAGGAAGAGTGTATGTGTTTGGTATAGAAAGTTTTGGCTGGCTGGGGTGTCCGTGTGTTTATGTATGTGTTTGGTATAGAAAATTTTGGCTGGCTGGTGTGTCTGTGTGTTTATGTATGGGTTTGGTATAGAAAGTTTTGGCTGGCTGGGGTGTTTGTGAGTTTGTGTATGTTCTGGGAAGTGTAGCGTCGGGTGGAGGAGGGGATATATTGCAAAGATACTCTGTGTAGTGTTGGGCGGTTGTTCGATTTTGTTTGTGGAGAGGATGATGCAACATATGGTTACAAAGGTGGGACGGATGAGCTGAAGTGATGAATTGTGTGCCTCTCATATTCACTTGGTCTCTGACTGAAATTAGTTATGTTTCTTGGTGTAGGCTGTCAGTACTTGTGGTCTTAGTGTCTTCTGCTATCAAGGTATTGTTTTCTGTTCTTTAAAGCTTCTTCGTGTTTGTGTTGGATATGATTACGGCTCAGCTTGTGCGGCAGTAATTCACGGTTGTTTTAATGTATTACTTATAAGTGGAGGATGGAGTTGGGATGTATATGAGAGAGGGTGTGAATTAGGGGGAGTGATGCATAATGACGGGGGACAGGGTGGCATAGAGGCGACTTGTTTGTGGCCACCTCTTACGGGATTAAGTCGTCTGGCTATAGAAAGATGGATAGACAGATACTTATAGTTTCCATACGGTTTGCCGAGGAGTAGCGATAGTTATCATTATAGAATATGATGGTAGTCGCGAATGAGTGCCGTGGAAAGGATGTTGGGCTGTAGTATTGGCTGTTTCTGCTACTGATTTGCGTGACATTCTCATATGCTTTAAATGAAACTCTGGGTCAAGTTAAAGTGAA
>NC_137015.1:236819-264319 GCF_032717465.1 Coenobita brevimanus
GCGTGTATGTTTGTGTAGGAGGAACGAGAGACAAGGAGGTATTCTGTGGCCTGTTTTCTTTGTGCTTCCTGCAAGACACAATAATAGTTAAGACGGGGCATTGGTGGCAAGTTTGTGAGTCAGCACACACTTACGGCCTCTCATTATACAAGGTGGTCCATATATTACGCCACCCAGTTCTTGTGTGTTGCGGGCACGGCTCAGTGAACATTACCAGTGTCTACCCTGCATCATTATCTATTTCCCACAACCCTCTTCAGGCTTAGCTTTATAATATAGGCTTTAATTTAGGTCCACTGATTGCATGGTGAAGAATTCCCATAACCTTTTTTATGCTTAGCTGTATATCATTGTATTGTATAATCTTTTATGTCCACGATCACAAGGCTGAGTAGTAATTTGGTGAAGCGATCAGAATGTCTTAGCTCATCACAAAAGCCGTCTCCACAACACACAAGACTGCAGAGCGCAATATACTTATCACCTATATTAAGTCAAAGCCACAGTTTAAAAGGTAATGAAACAAGACAGAAAATTTAAGTTTTCATTATTAACACTTCAGTATAGAATACATTAACAGAGACAGCAATATAAAATATGCATTCAAAAGTAGCATTTGTCCACAGAACATCCTGGAGGGGAGCGACCCGACTTGCAAGGCAGATCACACCATCACCACCAGGCTTCTCTCGGCAGGTCAGGGCAGATCACCAGCAGCAGCAGCAAGTCATCTCACGGCTGGGGAAGACACGACACCCTGCCTCCGCCGCCGCCGCCACCACCACCACACCACCAGGCATCTCAGAGTAGGGGAAGACACCACACCACCGTCAGGCTTCTCACGGCAGGGCAGACCAAACTTCAGCAGGGTATGACCAGTGTGGCAAGGAAGCAGCAACAAGGCAGCTGACTCCAGCATGACCTGTGAACCAGATGTGTAATAGTTCAAATCAGTGTTAGCTTTAGTTATTTAATCTTCTATCTATCTCTCTCTATTGCCAGACGCCTCAATCCCGTTTGGGGTGGCCACAAACAAATCGCCTCCAAGTCGCCCTGTCCCCCGCCATTTCACTGCCCTGCTCCCAACTCACACACCCCTCTCTCATATACCTCTCCACCCCATCCCTCCATCTCATCCTCGGCCTCCCCCTCCCTCTTCCCCCCTCCACCTCACTCACATACATTCTCTTCGTCAGTCTTTCACCCTCCATCCTCTCCACATGGCCAAACCACCTCAGTGTGTTCCTCATAACGCTTCCCATCACATCCACACCACAACGCTCCTTTATATCCTCATTCGTCAGCCTGTCTCTCCATGTGACTCCACAGGCTCCTCTTAAATAACTCATTTTCTCTGCTCTCACTCTTGACTTGTGTCCTTCCAACAACGTCCAAGCTTCACTTGCATACGTTAGAGTTGGTATCACAATACTGTCATGTAGTAACTTTTTCACTTCCATGCTCACTTCCCTGTTTCTTATCACTGCTTTCAAAGAACCAGCAACCTTTCTTCCCTGCTGTACCCTTTCAAGCACTTCACCCTCCAAACCTCCATCCTTACTCATCACACTACCCAAGTACTTAAACGTACTCACATTTTCCAATTCCTCACCATCCAACCTCGCTGCACATTCACTGACTTCACCTCTCTCACAGACCATCACTTTACTCTTCCCTACATTCACCATTAGATTCCGTTTCTTACACACTCTCCCAAACTCATCCACCAATCCTTGTAGCTCTCCTTCGTCTTCACTCAACAACACAGTATCATTTGCAAACAACAGTACAGGGAGTTTCCAGACACTACCCTCTCTCACCAGGGCCACTCCAACATCCACTACCCTACCTTGTACCTCTTTTATTACCCCATCCATGTACAGATTGAACAACCATGGAGACATGACACATCCCTGTTTCAACCCAACCTTCAAAGCGTGGACTCATTAGACTGCTCAGATTCTGTTGGGAATGGCACACAGTTAGGGAATTATATCACCAATATTTTATCCAAATTTCCCATACAGGGTGTTGCATGAAATGTTTGACAAACTTCAGAAAGCTGTTCTTGGGGCAATTTTGAGTTAAGAATTGCTGCATTAACCTGGGCTAATTTCTCGTCTATTATGCTCAGGTTCTGTTGGGAATGGCAGCAGATTAGAGACTGGTATCGCAAAATTTTATCCCCTGCCACCACCACCAGGCCGTTTATTTTTAAATCCCCTTGTAAAACTGTAGAGATATATCGGCAGGACAGTAAATAGTGATCCTACTCTGGTACTCTGTATGGAATTTCAGAGAGAGAGATGATGATGCCACTGATTCATGGGGTTATCTTTAATTTAACAAGAAACACTTTACTTACCTCTCTATTCAGTTTGCACGAAAATTAATGTTTAAAAGACTGATAATATATTCACGAAATTTTCTTCTTAAAATTTGAGAAGTCTATCTATCTATCTATTGCCAGACGCCTCAATCCCGTTTGGGGTGGCCACAAACAAATCGCCTCCAAGTCGCCCTGTCCCCCGCCATTTCACTGCCCTGCTCCCAACTCACACACCCCTCTCTCATATACCTCTCCACCCCATCCCTCCATCTCATCCTCGGCCTCCCCCTCCCTCTTCCCCCCTCCACCTCACTCACATACACTCTCTTCGTCAGTCTTTCACCCTCCATCCTCTCCACATGGCCAAACCACCTCAGTGTGTTCCTCATAACGCTTCCCATCACATCCACACCACAACGCTCCTTTATATCCTCATTCGTCAGCCTGTCTCTCCATGTGACTCCACAGGCTCCTCTTAAATAACTCATTTCCACTGCTCTCACTCTTGACCTATGTCCTTCCAACAACGTCCAAGCTTCACTTCCGTACGTTAGAGTTGGTATCACAATACTGTCATGTAGTAACTTTTTCACTTCCATGCTCACTTCCCTGTTTCTTATCACTGCTTTCAAAGAACCAGCAACCTTTCTTCCCTGCTGTACCCTTTCAAGCACTTCACCCTCCAAACCTCCATCCTTACTCATCACACTACCCAAGTACTTAAACGTACTCACATTTTCCAATTCCTCACCATCCAACCTCGCTGTCCATTCACTGACTTCACCTCTCTCAGAGACCATCACTTTACTCTTCGCTACATTCACCTTTAGGTTCCGTTTCTTACACACTCTCCCAAACTCATCCACCAAGCCTTGCAGCTCCCCTTCGTCTTCACTCAACAACACAGTATCATCTGCAAACAACAGTACAGGGAGTTTCCAAACACTATCCTCTCTCACCAGGGCCACTCCAACATCCACTACCCTACCTTGTACCTCTTTTATTACCCCATCCATGTACAGATTGAACAACCATGAAGACATGACACATCCCTGTTTCAACCCAACCTTCAAAGAGAAAAATTCACTTAGTTCACCATTCACACGCACTGCAGCCTTTGCACCATCGTACATACAGGTACTCTTCACAGCATTCAACAACTTCCCATCTACTCCATATATTCTTAACACTTTCCACGATCCTTGTCTATCCACCCTGTCATGTGCTTTCTCCAAATCCATGAAAGCCGCATACAACTTCTTTCCCTTCTCTAGAAACTTTTTCACTAAAGATCTAAGAATGAATATCTGATCTACACAACCTCTTCCCTTCCTAAAGCCTCCCTGTTCTTCTCCAACTAATTTCTCTGTTCTTTCTCTAACTCTGTCAATAAGTATCCTACCATACACTTTTCCTATTATACTAAGAAGACAGATGCCCCTATGATTACCACACACTTCTTTTTCCCATTTTCCTTTGTACAAGGGAATAATTATACCTGACTTCCAATCCTCTGGGACTCTACCTTCCTCGCAGGCCAATCTGCACATCTTCCACATCCATTCTACTACTATCTCTCCCCCATGGTTCAGCATTTCACCACACACTCCATCAATTCCTGGGGCTTTCCCCGATTTAACTTTCTTCATTGCTTCCACAACTTCTATCCTACTGATTTCTTCCTGTCTTCTCACCTCTCTCCTTCTCCCAGCCATTCCCCAGCCACTTATACTCGCATTACTTCCATCCTCTATGTTCTCTATGTTAATAAGTAAATGTTTAATTTGAAGTGTGACGTCACTGGTGCATTGTGGGAGCAACGTTGAGAGATGCTGGAGATGAGTGAAGATTTTATTCTTTACGGTGTTAGTCTACTTCTTATTATGGTAATTCTTATGCCCCTGTGTTTATCAGTGTTTGCTGTCATTATCGAGAGGTGTAGTCGGCTGATGTAAGTTGTAATTATTAGCTATAAGGATGATATACGGCGGTGTGTATCTTTAGGTGACCAAGATGTCCCTTTAAACTGGAGTAAGCAGTGCTACTTAAATCCCCTGATATTCACATCAACTGTTTAGGTTTAAAGGTCGAATGTGATCCTGTACATGGGCAGGCATAGTAGGTTAATTGGCTGGAAAAAATGAGGGGATGTGTGTAAAAACTAATGGGTAGTTTGTTTACATAGGGGATATAAACTCCGCGAGTCCCTTTAACTCTTGCAATCACTGTGATGCCCTTTTCAGTTTATTCATAGTGCCAGAAGGCAATTTTATTCAACTTATGCAAAGTCTCTGCTATTGCAGGAGTTCAGTGAGGCTGTGCCTAACCCCTACACTTCCAGAAGTCTATACAAAGCTAAATATAATCATGAGATGGCATGAAAAAAAAAAAAAAAAAAAAAAAACTGCTCTGTGAGTTAAACTAGTGAAGACTGAAGGTATTAACATGTGTAGGAGAGACACTGGATAAAGCCTGATTGGAGATATAGTATATTGAACTGGAAGGACTGCATACCTTACATCCTTCATTAGCCATTGCTGCTACCATTAAATAAGAATTATCATACTGAAGGTAATTACTAGCAGCCTTCATTAACATATTACTGTACTGTAATTAGGAGAGAGGTTTCATAAGTTGATTGGAAGTCAGGAGACAGCAGGAATATACCATTACTGTTGAGGGGGATGAATTTGTGTGTAGGCTATGATATAGGAAGCATATCTCAGAATATGGATGTACAAGGTTAATCATATCTTGTATAGTACTTACACTTTCAGATTTGATAGCTTTTCCTTTTGTAATCTTTACTGAATGATGCAATCAGTTCATGATTACACATTATATAATCTCAGACTTCATCTGTGTCATTGTAGTTGGCTCACCTTGACAAATTTTAGTCCTTCTGCTGCTTAGTTCCTGTATCTAAGTGGCAGAATAAGACAGTATTATGGTTTTGCATCCTCCCCATAGATCTTCATTGTGATTTGCATGATAATCTAGTCTTTATCTCTAGAAACAGCTCAGCATTCAAGGTGGAGAGATGTCAGGTTTTTGTCAGTTTAGGGTGGAGATGTATTCTATATGGTTTGTCTTTATTGTTTTATGTATTCATTATTATTATTATTATTATTATTATTATTTTTTACTGTGGATCAAATTTAGCGATTCATCTCTTCCGTTTATAAATCGGTACAACAGATAGGCTTTCATTCTCAGTTCTCACAGAAGGTATGACCAATGAGTACTGTACTGTCTTCCTGTGCAGTGTATATTTTGTCATTTGTACTCTCATTATAAGTTTCATTAAAGAATTTGTATCATATGTTTAGTTTCTGTGTCACACAGTGTGTTAAGTTTATGTAATATATGGTTAATCGTTTAAGTCCTGCCGTTGGATAGCAGTCTAAGTTGCAGTTTTTACTTTCTCCCTTTATATAAGTAGCAACTGCTCTATATTCTTTCCATAGCACTTGTTCATGATTAGCATTAAACTGCAGGCTTAGGTATTCCAAGTAGCTCAGGAAATTTCGAAATATCTCCTCCTAAAGCGACATTAATAGGTACATGACAATTTAGTTTAGTCTGTGCATGTTGTTCAATTTCCCATTTTTTGTAACATGTAAAGAAATAAAATACAGTAGAAGTTTTAGCCGGTATACCTTCGGGGCCGCAGTAGCATGGTCAGTATGGTGCTGGCCTGTTGATCAGGAGGACCCGGGTTCAAGTCCCGGTGTGATAGAGGTTTCTTTAAAATGTGGCTGAGGGAAGTTTGCGTAGCAGGCTTTCCTTAAAACCACAAGGCCCCATACTTGCACTTCAGCTCACACACACCAAGACACTTACACACACTACTACATACACACACCAAGACACACACACACACCAAGACACACACACATACACACATCAAGACACACACACAAGACACGTACATAGCCACAGCCACCTTCACACAGTAGACACACACACTACTACATACATACACACATCAAGGCACACACACAAGACACGTACACAGCCACCTTCACACAGTAGACACACCACACACACACACAGAGGGAGGGACAGACACACCACAGGCAGACAGAGAGGGGTATATACAAAACACAGGGAGTGAGAGAGGAGGGGGTTTTATTAAAAAGTCCAATTTTGGTATACCTCCTGTGGCGAAATTGATATAGCCCCCCCTTTAATATTTTTTGGATATTTTCATTTAGTGCCCCTCAGGCCCCAGACCCACTCGGCTGAACCAAATTGTCTGGCGTCAGCTGGAACATGATGCTAGAGTTATGTCGGTCGTGAGGGGGTTCATGGTGACGGTATTGACACTTCAGGCTCCTATGACTCACTCAGTCGAATAAAATCGTCTGAGTCAGCTGAAATGGGGTACTAGAGTTGTCCCAAGCACCAGAGGGTGATGCTTGTCCCGAGCATCATTCAGGAGGTTAATCTTAACCCCCTAAGTGATGCTTGTCCCGAGCATCACTCAGGGGGTTAATCTTAACCCCCTGAGTGATGCTCGGGACAAGCATCACTCAGGGGGTTAAGATTAACCCCCTGAGTGATGATCCGGACAAGCATCACTCAGGGGGTTAATCTTAACCCCCTGAGTGATGATCCGGACAAGCATCACTCAGGGGGTTAAGATTAACCCCCTGAGTGATGCTCGGGACAAGCATCACTCAGGGGGTTAAGATTAACCCCCTGAATGATGCTCGGGACAAGCATCACCCTCTGGTGCTTGGGACAACTCTAGTACCCCATTTCAGCTGACTCAGACGATTTTATTCGACTGAGTGAGTCATAGGAGCCTGACAGTGTCAATACCGTCACCATGAACCCCCTCACGACCGACATAACTCTAGCATCATGTTCCAGCTGACGCCAGACAATTTGGTTCAGCCGAGACAGGATCCTAGGATCCTGAGAGACACTATAACAGCGGTTCCCAACCTGGGAGCCATGGCCCCCAAGGGGGCCATGGGCCTTATTGGTAATATAAGATATTATAAGTTATTTGGTCTGGGTAAAACCTGACAGAAATCAAGTATGAAATATACCTTACTGTGCTAGTTTAGCCTTAAGTATATTGGGGTAATTACCGTTTTCTGCACAATATCAAATATTAAAAATATATAAATATACGATCTGAGTTATATAGGGGCCATGGAGCTTCTCATAATTTTCTCGGGGGGCCACAGGACCAAAAAGGTTGGGAACCACTGCACTATAACATCACAAACAAAATATAAAATGCCTTCCCTCCATCCTGAACGTACTATAATTCATTTACATTAAGTAAGCTCGTATTTTCGTATTTTTGCAGCTTATTTCATGTATCTTAGTTAAAAGAAAAAAATACTACGAGCCGGTGAATAAAACCAACACTTGTAGACGAAGAATATAATTACCAGTTTCGGTGGACACTGCCACCATCTTCAGTGGTCAAGATAGTGAGAGGGAGTGACATACTGACACTACAAGGGTTCCTTTTTATGCCTGTGTGTGTGTGGAAGGGTTGGGTAAAGGTGAGGTGGGGTGGGGTAGATTGTAAGCGGGGATTAACCCAAGGGGGATTTTGGGGGGGACATTACCGGACAGGTCAGGTGTAATTCCTATCTAACCTTACCTGTGTCGTAGCAGGAAGAGATATGTCCCTTCCTGCTACGACACAGGTAAGGTCAGATAGGAATTACACCTGACCTGTCCGGTAATGTCCCCCCCAAAATCCCCCTTGGGTTAATCCCCGCTTACAATCTACCCCACCCCACCGCACCGTTACCCCACCCGTCCACACACACGCATAAAAAGGAACCCTTGTATAATCAGTATGTCACTCCCTCTCACTATCTTGACCACTGAAGATGGTGGCAGTGTCCACCGAAACTGTTTGGTAATTATATTCTTCGTCTACAAGTGTGGGTTTTATTCACCGTCTTTGATTATCACGCAAGAGTGATTCATCCAGCCAATACTACGAGCTCTGTATCTTTTCATAGCCCTTCTTCGTGACTAGCATCGTATTCTAGTTATCTATAGTTACAACTGAGCATTCAAGTTGGAGGGATCACAACTTTAAGCAATAACAGTAAACAAACAAACAAAAAGCAAGTGTCGTCCTCTTGACTTCTCGTCTTCGCAGGAATGCAGCGGTGGCGCCATCTTGTGCGTGGAATGCGTGAAGTGCAGGCTCTTGAGTGGAAGGAGCACGGAGCCACGGGAGACTTAATAATAATCGCTAGTCAGCCAGTCTAGAAGCCTGGGACATTTGCCTGAAATAATAATAATAATAATAATAATAATAGAAATAGCAACAAAACCAGTCATATACATAATTCAATATCTTAGTCACTCGATCTGTCCATTCCACCCCTTCAGTACGGGGACGCATTTCTGTAAGCTATTTTTTCTAACATGGGAGGTTCGATACGTTTGATTGAGCCTATCCATAAGACTCCTAAAGGTGAGTAAATGCCTCTGAAAGTTGCAAAATATAAAATATAACACGTCTATATGATATAAAAACCTTTGTTCACCTCCGGGACTCGATCTGTGGCGCCTAGAACAAGTGATGACGTCATGTTTACACTTTGCTACCTTTAGACGATTTCCTGGAGCTTAAAGAAACCCTCTCGGGATGATGGGACAGACACAATAACCCCTTCAGACAGAGAATGACTTAGTTACTTTGTTCTAGGTAACCGGACGATTTTATTCAGCTTAGGAGATCCCCTCGTAGTGAAGGGGTTGATGGTGACTGTATCTAACCCCTCCAGTACGAAATTTCTCTCCAGAATTGAAGAAAATAGTCTGGAGGAAGAAAGATGAATATGGAAAAAAGTGTTAATGTGGACAATGAGTTAGATAAGACTGGTTTGGTTAAGGTAGGGTAGGGATGGGACGGTTGTGGCAGGGTGGGGTAGCGTTGGGTCGGTTATGGCCGGGTGGGGCAAGGTTGGGTTAGTTTTGGCAGGGCGGCGTAGGATTGGGCCGGTTTTGGCAGGGTGGGGTAGGACTGGGTCGGTTATGGCAGGGTGTGGTATGAATGGTTCGGTTTTGGCAGGGTTGGGCAGCGTTGGGTCGGTTTTGGCCAGGTGGGGTAGGATTGAGTTTTTTTTGGGGGGCAGGGTGGGGTAAGGTTGGGTCGGTTTTGGCATGGTGGGGTAGGGTTGGATCGGTTTTGGCATGGTGGGGTGGGGTAGGGTTGGGTCGGTTTTGGCCTGGTGGGGTAGGATTGAGTTTTTTTAGGCAGGGTGGGGTAAGGTTGGGTCGGTTTTGGCATGGTGGGGTAGGGTTGGATCGGTTTTGGCAGGGTGGGGTAGGGTTGGGTCGGTTTTGGCAGGGTGGGGTAGGACTGGGTCAGTTTTGTCAGGGTGAGGTAGGGTTGTGTTGGTTATGACAGAGTATAGAATAGGTTTTGGTTGGTTTTGGCAGCGTGGGTTAGGATTTGGTCGGTTTTGGCAGAGTGGGGTTTGACTGGGTCGGTTTTGGCAGGGTGGGGTAGGATTGGGTCGGTTTTTGCAGGGTGAGGTAGGATTGGGTCGGTTTGGACAGGGTGTAAGGACTCCATATTATAATTACAAATCATAATAGTTCCGTCATATCCAACGCCTATTTCACTCAGTTATACTACACTGTCTCATCAAAGTTGGGGCGATCTTCTCTACGATTTTTGTTCTTCCCCGCATAGTTCAGTCCTTTAGTTCATTCATGACCCTTGGCTTTCCTTTTTATTTTTATTTTTTTTATGTGGTGGAGCGCAGGTGCACGAGGCTTGACCACCATTAGTCCAGAACATTTAAGGGTAGGCCACCAAACTACGCCCTGGTAACGTCTACACGTCAAAACATCTGTCCACCTCTGGGACTTGAACTGCGGAGCGCTGGACGCAGAGCTCCCGGTCGTGGATGTCACTTTTACACTTTGCTAGCTTCTGACGATATCCTACAGCTTCAGAAAACCCTCTTAGGATGACGGGACAGAATCATGTAACCCTTCAGACCAAGAACGATTTATTTACTTTGTCCTAGCTGACCGCACGATTTTATTCAACTTAGGAGATCCCCTGACAGAAAAGGGGTTGATGCTGGCTGTATCCAACCCCTCAAATTCAAAATTCCTCTCCAGAGCTGAAGAAAATCGTCTGGAGAAAGAATGAAGAAAACTGAAGAAAGTGTTAGAGTGAAAAATGAGTTAGATAAGATTGGTTTGGTTAGGGCAGGGTGGGGTTGGGTCGGTTATGCCAGGGTGGGGTAGGGTTGGGTCGGTTTTGGCAGGGTGAGGTAGGACTGGGATAGTTTTGGCAGAGTGGGGTAGGACTTGGATGGTTTTTGCAGGGTGGGGTAGGATTGGGTCGGTTATGGCAGGGTGGGGTAGGGATGGGTCGGTCTTGGCAGGGTGGGGTAGGGACGGGTCGGTCTTGGCAGGGTGGGGTAGGGACGGGTCAGTCTTGGCAGGGTGGGGTAGGATTGGGTCGGATATGGCAGGGTAGGGTAAGATCGGGTCGGTTTTGGCAGGGTGGGGTAGGATTGGGTCGGTTTTGGCAGGGTGGGGTAGGGATGGGTCGGTCTTGGCAGGGTGGGGTAGAGATGGGTCGGTTTTGGCAGGGTGGGGTAGGATTGGGTCAGAGTTGGCAAGGTGGGATAGGAATGGCTCAGTTTTGGCTGGGTGGGATAGGTATGGGTCGGTTTTGTCAGGGTCGGGAAGGGTTGGGTCGGTTTTGGCAGAGTATTGGTTAGGTTTCGGTTGGTTTTGGCAGGGTGGGGTATGATTAGGTCAGTTTTGGCAGAGTGGAGTAGAATTGAGTTGGTTTTGGTAGGGTGGGGTAGGGTTTGCTCGGTTTTGGTAGAGTGGGGTAGGATTGGATCGGTTTTGGCAGGGTGGGGTAGGATTGGGTCGGTTTTGGAAGGGTGAGGTAGGATTGGGTCGGTTTGGACAGGGTAGGGTAGGTGTGGGTCGGTTTTGGCAGGGTGGGCAAGGATTGGGTCGCATTTGGCAAGGTGGGGTAGAATTGGGTTGGTTTTAGCAGAGTAGGGTAGGGATGGGTCGGTTATGGCAAGGTAGGGTAGGATTGGGTCGGTTTTGGCCGGGTGAAGTAGGATGGGGTCGGTTTTGGCAGGGTGGGGTAAGATTGGGTCGGTTTTTGGCAGGGTGGGAAAGGATTGGTCGGGTTTGGCAGGGTGGAGTAGGACTGGGTTGGTTTTGGCAGTATGGGGTAGGGATGGGTCGAGTTGCGTTTGGGAGGGTAGGATAGGTTATGGCAGGGTAAGATAGGGCTGGGTGGTGGTGGACTGGGTAGGGTAGTGTAGGGCTGGGTAGGGTAGGGTAGGCTGAATCAGGGTAGTGTAGGGTACAGAAGAGAGGTGGGTATAACTGCCGTTTAGTTCCGTCATATCCAACGCCTATTTCACTCAGTTATACTACACTGTCTCATCAAATTTGGGGCGATCTTCTCTACGATTTTTGTTCTTCTCCGCTTAGTTCAGTCCTTTAGTTCATTCATGACCCTTGGCTTTCCTTTCCTTTTTTTTTTTTTTTATGAGGTGGAGAGCAGGGGCACGAGACTAGACCACCATTAGTCCAGAATATTAAAGGGTAGGCCACCAAGCTACGATATCCTACAGCTTAAGAAAACCCTCTTAGGATGACGGGACAGAATCATTTAATCTTTCAAGCCGAGAACAACTTATTTACATTGTCCTAGCTGACCGCATGATTTTATTCAGCTTAGGAGATCCCCAGATAGAGATGGGGTTGATGATGGCAGTATTTAACCCTTCCAGTTCGAAATTTCTCTCTACTGTAGAGGTGAAGAAAATCATCCGAAGGTAGAGAGAAGAAAACAGGAAATGTAATGTAGTGGTGAAAGGGCTGTACAGGGGAGGGTAGGTTAAAGTAGGGTAGAGTTGGGTCGGCAATGACAGGGTAGGGTAGGGTAGGCTGAGGTAGGCTAGTGTAGGGTTGAGAAGAGTAGGGTAGGGTAAATTGAACTGAATAAGTATATACAATAAAATCTGGCGATACAACAACCAGGGTCATATGCCGCCGGACGACAACGAGAATAAAAGCACTCGAAAAGATGAAACACACACACACACACACACACACACACACACACACACACACACACACACACACACACAAAATACAATTGATAATTAAAACAAGAAAAACACTAAAACACTAAGAACACTAAAACCACTGTATACTAAATTTTACACGGTAGTGCAGCTGCCTACACCAAGCAAAGGTTTCCCCCTCCACCACAACAAGCATCCTCTCCAAGTACCAACAGAAGACTACAATCCCTCTCCTGCCCGGTGCTCAGAGAGGTAACGATGGCGCAATTCCCCAACAGTGGACACCATCAGCAATAACCGAAGAGTCAGGGGGACGAAGCATTCCACACAGAAAGTAGGGGGAGAGTCCTCCATTAAAAATCAATGAGAGAACCAGGATTGGCCTATTCGGAGCCAGCATAAAGCCGTCTCCCACCTGCATTCAGACTCGCTTACTGTATGCTGAAGTATATATACATATATATATTTACTTTCCGGTCACAGCGTTCACCTAGCACGTCATATACTGTTCAGTTCTGCCGAGTTGCTCTTAGCTGAACGTATCGATGTAACGTTAGCCAAAACAAAATACCGTCTTTGTAACTAATTCGCATCTTACAGTTTCGATATCTAATCTCATTGTTCGTACATCACGATACTTTAGGCAGACAAGAAAATAATCTACCGAAATAGAAAACGCTAGTTACATGGATAACTGATATATTTTTCGTTCCTGGACTAGGCACGTTTTACCCCTCTCCTATTCTGTCCTACTTTAGCCTAAACCAACCCATCCTAACCTAATGCGAGAAATAAAGCAAATAGGGTCCTAGGATTTATTTCGAGAAGCGTGAGCAATAGATCATCTAAAGTAATACTGAAACTTTACCTAGCATTAGTAAGGCCACATTTAGACTACGCAGTACAATTTTGGTGTCCTTACTATAGAATGGATATTAATTCGTTAGAAAATGTACAGAGAAGAATGACTAAAATGATACATGACGTCCGGAACCTGTCATATGAAGACAGACTGAAAAGACTAAGTCTGCATTCGCTAGAGAGGCGTAGAGTAAGGGGAGACTTAATAGAGGTGTTTAAGTGGATGAATGGTATAAATAAGGGAGATATTAGCAAGGTACTTAAAGTGAGCATACAGGATAGAACTAGAAATAATGGTTTCAAACTAGAAAAATTCCGTTTCAGAAAGGAAATCGGTAGAAATTAGTTTGGTAATAGAGTAGTAGACGAATGGAATAAGCTACCTAGTAAAGTAGTTGCTGCCTCTTCCATTGAGAGTTTCAAGCATAGGCTAGATAAGCATATGACAAATAAGGGGTGGATATAGAATAAAGAAAATCTTATAACCAATACAAATTCAAAAAAATTTTCTTTTCAGGTTACACTATGATAGTCTCTATTCTCCTTTCACACTTTCCTGTAAAATGTCCACGCCAGTTTTTCTATACTGCGTGGTGTTCTTTCTGACTTTTTCCTGCCGTCTTCGGCTGGAGGGTTTGGAGGGCGGGGGAGAGCCTTCTTCTTTGCTATCCTTATCTCATTCTAGTAGTTCAGTTACTGTTCTGGGAGCTGCCTAGCATGGGCCAACCGGCCTACTGCAGTTATCCTCTCTTCTTATGTTCTTATGTTTAACATAAAATCGCTTACTGTATGCTGAAGTATATATACATATATATTTACTTTCCGGTCACAGCGTTCATCTAGCACGTCATATACTGTTCAGTTCTGCCGAGTTGCTCTTAGCTGAACGTATCGATGTAACGTTAGCCAAAACAAAATACCGTCTTTGTAACTAATTCGCATCTTACAGTTTCGATATCTAATCTCATTGTTCGTACATCACGATACTTTAGGCAGACAAGAAAATAATCTACCGAAATAGAAAACGCTAGTTACATGGATAACTGATATATTTTTCGTTCCTGGACTAGGCACGTTTTACCCCTCTCCTATTCTGTCCTACTTTAGCCTAAACCAACCCATCCTAACCTACTTTTCTCTGCCCTACACTACCCTACCCCAGCCTACCCTGCCCTAGCGTTCCCTACCCTATCCTACCGCTGAGGTCTCCTGTAGGGATACTCGTTCTTCGGTTTTTGCCAGGCTTAGGGAGGTGGAGGAGATTAAGGTGTTGGACATCCGTTCTGGGGGCGGAGAGACTTACAACATCCCTTTGTCTTGTTGTAAACTTTGGTCTACCCTTTCCCTGTCATGACACTTCTCCGGAGTCGATAGTATTCCCCATGCAGTGCTGAGGTACCTGGATGATGAAGCAGTGTCCTTCCTCCTGAGTCTTATAAATAGAATTTGGAGAGATTCGTCCACTCCTGCTTCTTGGCGGGGGGCTGTTGTCCTACCGTTTCACAAGCCAGGTATTGCAGGTCACCATCTTGGTTTGCGTGGTAGGTTGCCTTTACTGATTATGGAATTTTTCCGTATTGGTGCCACCTTGTTTCCCTCATATCCTCAAGAGGAGGGAGTGCCTCAAACTAGTGTCCTTAGTGTCACCGTCTTTGCTAAAGTTCAGGAAGATTTTGTTGGCTCTGTTCCGGAGGGAGTGTCTGCCTCGCCGTATCCTCGCTATCCACATCCGTTTGGGTACAGGGTGAAGGCTGCCATGGAGGATGTGGATGTTCCAACCTTTCTTGTCTGTCCTGTGCGTGTACCAAGGATGGCTCCCTGGCTCCTCTCAGGGGTGCAACCGTGTGTTTACTTTCCTGAGAGAGGGGCCTTTCTTTCCTCACAGGCGGCTCTTTGCGAGGCGGGGGGGAGGTGAGGATGGGCGAGAGGCAGCAGCCTTTGCCAGAGCGTCAGCATGCTCATTGCCCACAATGATACAAAACCACAAAGCAGTCCCTAGCAAGCACAGCCATTCTAAAACACTGTAGACAACAAAAGAGGATTGGACAGGAAAACACAAAATGGAGATCGGCAGAGTCGCTAAAAACTGTATAACAAACAGGAGGGAGGCTAAATGTCAATTTGACTGCGAGTAAAATAGCAGTAAGTTCTGCGATAAAAGTAGATACGATGGGGGGAAGACTCCTACCACGAATGAAATCGGGAAATATAACACCAAAGCCTGTCCCCTCACGGGATTTCAATCCATCAGTACATACGAGAATCGAGACACTGTGAGAGGAAGCATGTTCTAAAAAAATAGCAAAGAGCCGCCTGTGAGGAAAGAAAGGCCCCTCTCTCAGGAAAGTAAACACACGGTTGCACCCCTGAGAGGAGCCAGGGAGCCATCCTTGGTACACGCACAGGACAGACAAGAAAGGTTGGAACATCCACATCCCCCATGGCAGCCTTCACCCTGTACCCAAACGGATGTGGATAGCGAGGATACGGCGAGGCAGACACTCCCTCCGGAACAGAGCCAACAAAATCTTCCTGAACTTTAGCAAAGACGGTGACACTAAGGACACTAGTTTGAGGCACTCCCTCCTCTTGAGGATATGAGGGAAACAAGGTGGCACCAATACGGAAAAATTCCATAATCAGTAAAGGCAACCTACCACGCAAACCAAGATGGTGACCTGCAATACCTGGCTTGTGAAACGGTAGGACAACAGCCCCCCGCCAAGAAGCAGGAGTGGACGAATCTCTCCAAATTCTATTTATAAGACTCAGGAGGAAGGACACTGCTTCATCATCCAGGTACCTCAGCACTGCATGGGGAATACTATCGACTCCGGAGAAGTGTCATGACAGGGAAAGGGTAGACCAAAGTTTACAACAAGACAAAGGGATGTTGTAAGTCTCTCCGCCCCCAGAACGGATGTCCAACACCTTAATCTCCTCCACCTCCCTAAGCCTGGCAAAAACCGAAGAACGAGTATCCCTACAGGAGACCTCAGCGGTAGGATAGGGTAGGGAACGCTAGGGCAGGGTAGGCTGGGGTAGGGTAGTGTAGGGCAGAGAAAAGCAGGTTAGGATGGGTTGGTTTAGGCTAAAGTAGGACAGAATAGGAGAGGGGTAAAACGTGCCTAGTCCAGGAACGAAAAATATATCAGTTATCCATGTAACTAGCGTTTTCTATTTCGGTAGATTATTTTCTTGTCTGCCTAAAGTATCGTGATGTACGAACAATGAGATTAGATATCGAAACTGTAAGATGCGAATTAGTTACAAAGACGGTATTTTGTTTTGGCTAACGTTACATCGATACGTTCAGCTAAGAGCAACTCGGCAGAACTGAACAGTATATGACGTGCTACATGAACGCTGTGACCGGAAAGTAATATATATGTATATATACTTCAGCATACAGTAAGCGATTTTATGTTAACTGAAGAGAAGCCACCACAGCTAATGGGTTAAGTTTACACACACACACACACACACACACACACACACACACACACACACACACACACACACACACACGTTGCGAAAAGTTTCACTGACGAAGTGGGTTGTTACTGTCCCCCTGGAGCAAGGGGACTGGTGTGTGCGTGTGTCGTCACAGCCTTGCCCTTAGATCGGACTATATGAGCTCTCAGCTCCCTTCCGGGAGGGTAAAAGCTGACGATCACGACCATCAAGTGATCCTGACCGACCCGGTGAATTACACACACACACACACACACACACACACACACCATTACTTGCAACTGGCTGGCCTATCATACAGCCATATCCTATATTCATGAAGTACAACACATCTTACATTTATGTAGTATTTAAAAAAAAAAAAAAAAAAAAAAAGATGGTTATATAATACAGAACTGGGAAATATGATGATGATGATGATGATGAGAGGGGAGTAAACAGGGTGAGATGAGGAGAATGAGAGAGATGGATGGACATAACAGTGAATGTATTATGTATATTAACCTGACAAATGCCGAAGTAAGCTGGTAAGGGTAATATGAAGCCTGACCCTACCGTGACACCATATAATTATTGATTTATCCACCGATAGATCTATCTATCTATCTATAGCCCGACGCCCTAATCCCGCAAAGAGTGGCCGCAGACAAAACGCCTCCAAGTCGCTCTGTCACCCACCATTTGACTACCCTCCCCCCAACTCACCCCCCCCATATACCTCTCAACTCCATCCCTCCACCTCATCCTCAGTCTACCCCTCCCTCTCCCTCCCTCCACTTCACCTACATACACCCTCTTCATTCTGTCCTTGACCTCCGCGGTAGGCAGACGTGCTTCCCAGAGCGCTTCATCACACAGTAATTTAACAACTGAGTTGAAACTGATCGGATGCACTACAAAACCAACGTCCCCTGAAATGGCTAGTGCCATGGCCATGAACGAGGGAAGCCCCCTTGGGTGACAACGAGGAAGAAATAGATATGGATACCGGGTTTACGGAGGTCATCAGTACAAGAGAGAAGAGAAAGAGAATGATACGCGGCAGCGAGAGGGAAGCGAGTGATGAAGAAGAGGACAGAGACAACAAAAAGGTAAAGAATAAGTCGTGTGGGGTAGATAGAGGTGTTACTATACCATGTGATACGGGGAAGGCAGCTGGAGTGCAGCCGACTACACCACGTGGGTCAGGAGCAATGCCTAGCCAGGACCGTGACGAGGCCACCCCAGGGAATAGAGTGAGGCTTCTCTTCCCCACCAACACTGACCTAAATTATCACCAAAAACTACTCTGGACGGTGAAGCTTGGACTTGCATATCGACGGTTCGAGGTCCTGTTTAAGGAAGGTAGCCAGAGACCTTACGTCACAGTAGGAAGTCAGGAGGCAGTGGAGATGCTGACCACGACTGGTTTTGAGGGTGTGACACTGCAGGTTCCGGAGGAGAGGGAGAGATGCACCAAGGTTATCGTGTTTAGATATCCCATAATACTATTGCGTGAGCAATAGATCATCTAAAGTAATAATGAAACTTTATCTAGCATTAGTAAGGCCATATTTAGACTACGCAGTACAATTTTGGTGTCCTTACTATAGAATGGATATTAATTCGTTAGAAAATGTACAGAGAAGAATGACAAAAATGATACATGACGTCCGGAACCTGTCATATGAAGACAGACTGAAAAGACTAAGTCTGCATTCGCTAGAGAGGCGTAGAATAAGGGGAGACTTAATTGAGGTGTTTAAGTGGATGAAGGGTATAAATAAGGGAGATATCAGCAAGGTACTTAAAGTGAGCATACAGGATAGAACTAGAAATAATGGTTTCAAACTAGAAAAATTCCGTTTCAGAAAGGAAATCGGTAGAAATTGGTTTGGTAATAGAGTAGTAGACGAATGGAATAAGCTACCTAGTAAAGTAGTTGCTGCCTCTTCCATTGAGAGTTTCAAGCATAGGCTAGATAAGCATATGACAAATAAGGGGTGGATATAGAATAAAGAAAATATTATAACCAATACTAATTAAAAAATAAATTTTCTTTTCAGGTTACACTATGATAGTCTCTATTCTCCTTTCACACTTTCCTGTAAAATGTCCACGCCAGTTTTTCTATACTGCGTGGTGTTCTTTCTGACTTTTTCCTGCCGGCTTCGGCTGGAGGGTTTGGAGGGCGGGGGAGAGCCTTCTTCTTTGCTATCCTTATCTCATTCTAGTAGTTCAGTTACTCTTCTAGGAGCTGCCTAGCATGGGGCCAACCGGCCTACTGCAGTTATCCTCTCTTCTTATGTTCTTATGTTCTTATGTTCTTCTTATGTTCTTATGTTCTAGACCCAGAATTCCTCCTGAACGACCCTAGGTTTATCTGGGCCAAGCGACACATGAACAAGGGACAGGAGAAGAACCAAGTGATTGCCCTAATGAAAGGGGACATCCCAAGGCAAGTTTTTATTCCGGGTGCTGGATACAGAAGCTTACGGCCCTGCATTGAGGAACCAGCAAGGGAGGGAGATTAGACTACGCTGTGATTCTAAATGGTCAGGGTCTAGAGGGAAAATGTGAAATTGCACCAAACTTGCTAAGTGATCACTTCTCCCTTGTTATCACTATACTACTGGGAAAACGAAAAATCACACATAGCAGAAAACGATTAACACTACCCAAAGATAAAGTTGATTTCTTTATTGATGATGTGCGGGAATGGTATAGTGGCTATCATCCGAGCAGTGTAGACCAGTTTTACGAAGAGCTAGTTAAGGTTATTAACGAATTACTCAATCATAAAAGGCGCGTGAAGAAAAATTGCTCCTACCATACAGACAAATACTATAACAATAAAGAAGTAAAACAACTGTCGCAAATGATGAGACTGGCTCACAGAAAATGGGTGCAAATGGATAGGGGTGACGCAAGCATAGCCGCAATGAAGGAACTGGCCCAGATTTGTAGTCAGGCCAAAAGGGAAGTAAGGTGGGAGTACTGGGAACGCTTCACTAACAGGATAGGCAACAGTAAGAGCATAACCGAAATTTGGAAAGAAGTTAACAAAGTAAGAGGGAGAAAGGTGATAAACGTAGCACACCCACACCCAGAAAAATTAGCTGAAGACTTAATGAAGTTGTGGGCATCTGCGGCGAGCAGTGAATGCCTGCCACACGACGTGAGGGAGGCATTAGAGGCATGGCAGGACAATAGGAGAAGCTTCATTGTTACTGCGTTAAACACCGAAGACATGACAGGCACAGACATAACCAGGGATGAGCTACTGCGTGCAGTTAAAAATGGAAGGTCTACAGCTCCTGGTGAGGATGGAATTACGTTTGAGATAATTAACTGCCTGGCCAGCATGGAGGACGGCCCGCTGTTAGACTTGTATAATATGAGTCTCAGGGAGGGCAGAATACCGAGAGCATGGAAAAAAGCAATTATCATCCCTGTCCCCAAAGCGACTGGAGGAAACAGACCAGTCTCACTAACATCATGCTTTTCAAAAATGATGGAAAGAATCATGTTAGAGAGAATAATATTCCTCATAGGTGACCTTGCAACTCCCATTCATCTTCACTCAACAATACTGTATCATCAGCAAACAGTAACACCGGAATCTTCCAAATCTCACCCTCATTCATTGGAGCCACCCCCACATCCACTGCCCTACCCTGCACCTCCTTTACAACCCCATCCATGTATATATTAAACAGCCATGGAGACATCACACAACCCTGTTTCAGTCCCACATTGAGATAAAAAAAATTCACTCAGCTCACCATCCATTCGCACCGTAGCCCTACCTGCTTCGTACATACTCTTCACAGCATTCAACAACTTCCTCTCCACCCCATATATTCTTAATACCTTCCACATACCTTGCCTATCTATTCTGTCATAAGCTATCTCCAAGTCCATGAAGGCAGCATACATTTTCTTTCCCTTCTCTAGATACTTCTCCACTAAACATCTTAGAACAATTATCTGATCTACACACCCTTTTCCCTTCCTAAATCCCCCTTGTTCTTCTCCAACTAGCTCCTCTGTCATATGCCTAACCCTATCAATGAGTATTCTACCATATATTTTACCAGTCACACTAAGAAGGCAAATACCCCTATGGTTACCACATACTTCTCTCTCCCCTTTTCCTTTGTATAAAGGAACAATTATACCTGATTTCCAGTCCTCTGGAACCCTTCCCTCTTCCCAAGCCAATCTACACAACTTGCATATCCATTCCACAGCAATCTCACCCCCATACCTCAGCATTTCACCACACACTTCATCAATCCCTGGGGCCTTTCCCATCTTGATCTTCTTCATTGCTTCCACTACTTCCGCCCTACTGATCTCTTCCTCCCTCCTCTCATCTCTCCTTTTCCCAGCCATTCCCCAACCACTTATACTCGCACTGTTGTCACCCTCTACATTCAACAAATCCTCAAAGTGCTCCTTCCATCTCCTCACTGTAGTGGAAGGGTTAATGTAATGTGTGTGTGTGTGTGTGTGTGTGTGTGTGTGTGTGTGTGTGTGTGTGTGTGTGTGTGTGTGTGTGTGTGTGTGTGTGTGTGTGTGTGTGTGTGTGTGTGTGTGTGTGTGTGTGTGTGTGTGTGTGTGTGTGTGTGTGTGTGTGGGAGAGAGAGAGAGAGAGAGAGGTGGGGGAGTTGATGAAATGATGTGGAAAAATACTACGTGTCTTGTAATCACTCACCTGCATTGCCAAAATTCTATCTCTTGAGCATTCTTACTTGGTGTGCATCTCCCCCTGCCTTCGACCTCCATTTTTCTAACGCTGTGTGTCCAGGTACAGCATGGTCTTGACGTTGGCTGCTTGTTTGACTATCTTGCGTTGGTGTTCAGCCTTTGGTTCCTTCTCTCTGAAAAATGAAATAGTGTTAGTATATTGTATTGCTAGCACTTACTGTTAGGAATTTGGCGGAGAGGAACACGCAGAGAACATCAGGAAAAGGGTAATGAAAAAAAAAATAAGAAAACTGTATAAATAAATGAGGGAAACCAGTCATAGACGTATCCAGGAAAAATGGCCTTGGGTTCATTCTTCCTTGCATGAAAAAAAAATACACAGAAATGATACAGACTCCTTCAATACTTCGTCTTAATTTAGTCCTTAATCTTAAAACTATGAGACCAAAGGAGATTTAAAGACCTCAGTTTTTGACGGTCACTAATGTAAGACTAGCAGGGATCAGATTTATTAGCCTGCATGCCACATTTTGAGTTCCTAATTAAGATATCATACAGGTAAAATCAACACATCAGTACAGGTGCATAATATCAGTGATGGTTTTATGTGAAAATTCTTTATTTATTCAACATCATGACACCTTCTTATTATCATTGTTATTATTATTATTATTATTATTATTATTATTATTTAACTGGTACAACCTGATGATTATAATTGGCTCAGGTGTGAACTATGCAGGTAACTGGGTTGTCAACAGTCTCCTCTACTCCTCCCAGCGTCTAGAGATTTCTCCTAAGATGGGTGAAGCTCTACTGAAGGGAAGAGACTGTGTGTGTGTGTGTGTGTGTGTGTGTGTGTGTGTGTGTGTGTGTGTGTGTGTGTGTGTGTGTGTGTGTGTGTGTGTGTGTGTGTGTGTGTGTGTGTGTGTGTGTGTGTGTGTGTGTGTGTGTGTGTGTGTGTGTGTGTGTGTGTGTGTGTGTGTGTGTGTGTGTGTGTGTGTGTGTGTGTGTGTGTGTGTGTGTGTGTGTGTGTGTGTGTGTGTGTGTGTGTGTGTGTGTGTGTGTGTGTGTGTGTGTGTGTGTGTGTGTGTGTGTGTGTGTGTGTGTGTGTGTGTGTGTGTGTGTGTGTGTGTGTGTGTGTGTGTGTGTGTGTGTGTGTGTGTGTGTGTGTGTGTGTGTGTGTGTGTGTGTGTGTGTGTGTGTGTGTGTGTGTGTGTGTGTGTGTGTGTGTGTGTGTGTGTGTGTGTGTGTGTGTGTGTGTGTGTGTGTGTGTGTGTGTGTGTGTGTGTGTGTGTGTGTGTGTGTGTGTGTGTGTGTGTGTGTGTGTGTGTGTGTGTGTGTGTGTGTGTGTGTGTGTGTGTGTGTGTGTGTGTGTGTGTGTGTGTGTGTGTGTGTGTGTGTGTGTGTGTGTGTGTGTGTGTGTGTGTGTGTGTGTGTGTGTGTGTGTGTGTGTGTGTGTGTGTGTGTGTGTGTGTGTGTGTGTGTGTGTGTGTGTGTGTGTGTGTGTGTGTGTGTGTGTGTGTGTGTGTGTGTGTGTGTGTGTGTGTGTGTGTGTGTGTGTGTGTGTGTGTGTGTGTGTGTGTGTGTGTGTGTGTGTGTGTGTGTGTGTGTGTGTGTGTGTGTGTGTGTGTGTGTGTGTGTGTGTGTGTGTGTGTGGGATATTCTCTTGACAAATCCATTTCGTAAAGCTCTCTATAACAGATACAGTAGTCTACATATATGTATATCAACATTTCGTAGAAGCCTCTTATTTCTAAGTACAGAATCTAGCATCTGGCTATCACTCGACTGTAACATATGATAGCATAGATATATCAAGCCCATATATTTACACCATATGTATATCCTGCACTACTTAAAATCAATTGGACTCGCTACAATCTACTGTATTTATAAACATAACAACCCAAATATCTACTACTAATCTCTATATTTCCACTAACCAATTCAACTTTAACACCCTGTCATCCATCATCACTACACACAAACCAACTCACACTCTCTTATACATATACCTCTCCACCGCCATCGCCGTGGTAGTTTAATTTGCCAGCATAGTCTCTGCACTCTTATACTATATGCCCCTTCCTCTCCATCTCTGTCTTCAGTTCTGAGCTGTAGCAATATTCGTCATGGCTTTCTCATCCAAGCATCATGGTAAGAACGTACGTAGAACCGTAGTACTGTCACGCTACATAGCTTACCATTTTAAGCACCTCGTGGCATATCACTCTTCAAGGTACCTCCGACTAAGTCTCTAAGGATTAATACAGCTATCAGCGGAAAGCCCAAAGAACGAATGAACAGTATCCTCGCTGACTAGTAAGCTATCATCTACGAATAGCTACCTGCGTCCTCCCCCTCTCTAAAGAGGGTGACTGATGGGATTCGGAGCTATGCATAGAAGACAGAAGACTCATTTCAATCATGCTCGGTAACATTTGCGCCAACAGGAGTATACTCAGGATGTGTTATATGTTTAAGCTGATAAGCTGAGAAGGACACTTTGAGAACGTCTCTTTGCCTCTGAGCAGCAACAGGAAGAAAAGAGTAAAAGTCGACTCGCATCCATTACAAGATGGATGTATTTAACGGCATTCGCCACCGAGTCTCGGTGCTCTCTTGTATAAAACTAGTCCACTAATCTCACCGGCCACCACCACCTGACCACCCAAGGAAGGGACAATTTACGGGGGGGCTAATGACCCAGGGCATGTTAGGGCCACCCTGTCATCATGTGCCTCGTGTCTGGGCTGCCTCTCCTTCAACTCACAGGTGAGCCTGGATCGAGCTATCGTTCAACCATACCTCTCCACATCCTCGCATCGCTGCCGACTCATCTCATTGTTTATTCTCGTCTCCCATAGACTCGAGTTCTCATGACTCCACCTATTTTCAGACACTAACATCCTTACACTCTCTTATCTATTTTCACTCTCTCGTTAACTTGTCCTAACAAGTATTACTGTCTCTGTCTTCAGTTCTGAGCTGTAGCAATACGAATACGGCTGTAGAATATGACACGTTCCTCGTAAAATAAATAAGTCTATCTCTCGGAAATAAATAACAAGCATCATGAAACAGAACATTACGTAGAACACCGTAGTACTGTATTATATTTTACTGCCACTGAGCTACATGAAATAAGCTACAAAGGGACGAAAACCTGGGCCAAGTTAAGGTGGAAGAACTATAGGTAATCTCTCAGTCTTCATTCCACATGGCCAAACCATCTCAAAAGTAAAGACCTCTCCCAACACCCTCCATCTGTGATGCGCACCATCCACATCAACACCACAGGCGATTTATTCGTGATCTTTTCTTTCACAATTAATACAGACGTCCCCTTCATCTCAGCGGAAAGAATCGTAGCCTATCAAAGAGTGATAGGTGACACAGTATCCTCTAAACTTACCCTTCTGTACCTCAGAAAGAAGACACTGGTGGAAGCTGTTTACACACTATAATTCTATCACCGAGTTAATATACAGTTGACATATTGCGTCCTCCTCCTCTGTCTCTCGGGTTAGAGGGTGACTGATGGGATTCCCCACATTAAGACTTCACAGTCACCAGGGTTCACAGAGTTCGCAGTTCCGAGACAGAAGATATTTCAATCATCTTGCTCAGTGTTCATGGTGCTTTACTGTATATTTCATTATAAATGGCTACTACTCTTTTCCTATGTGGTTCTTAAACATGACTTATTATCTATCGTATCTTTACATATATTGATGTCCCTTAGCCACTGACAGTCACTATAGGATGAGTGCAGGTATGTCGTAGAAAGGCTTACATATCTGCAGTCGATGGTGGTGTTCCTTCTGTTTTTACATATTACTGTCAGACGACTTTTAGGATTAATTTTATCTAGAGTAATTAACTAGTTTTAATTATAAGTACATAGTAAAGAAAATGATAGCTTATAGCATCATCATCCACATTAGCATCTTCTACGTAAGATAGGAACGCCTTTTAATTATATCATGCCCACCGATATTGTCTCAAGATATTAATATATATAGATGCCCGCCGCCGGACCATCCACTCCTCCACTCCGCCACCCCCACCCCGACCGCAGGGCCACCACCACCACCACCACCCAAGGAAGGGACCGACGGAGGAGGCCTAATGACCAGGGCAAGAGGGCCACCCAACCACCACTGACCTGTGCCTCTTCTCCCACAGCAACTGCCCCGACACCAGGTGAGCCTGGATCAAGGAGACAACGGCTCACCGGGCTTTCGGGACTGAATAACATCCATTGACAGGGAGTGCAAGTGTGTGGTCGACTTTGATTCGACTGAATGTGTCCTCAGGTATCGGTTGCCGACTCATACCTCTGTGTTTACTCGTACCAGATCACGTTTTGCGTATTCGACAAAGCCATGAGTGATGCGCCACAGTTTACCTAGGCATGACTCATTTGTCATATTTTCAGATTCAAAATATCAACAGCCCTTCAGGCAATTGCATCTTGTACTACGGACTCTCACGAGATCCAGGGCCGCATCGTTAATAAGTTGCATTCATGCAACAAGTCATTCACGCTGATCTGGGTGTCTGGTCATTGTCGTATCTACACGAGAGACGTGAGCAGGCCCGACTTACTCGCAAAGTCGGCTGTAGAGCACGAGGGGCTTGCTGGAAAGATTCCTCGTTCCTCGATCTATCTACGTCAGGCTATCTCTCGAGAAATCTCTCGAGAAGAGAAATCGACTGATCTCTTGTGGCAAGGTCAGTGGACTGACAGACTAAATATTCCAACTTTAAGACTTGTACAGACAGACAGAGACCTGGGCGACTGGGACACCGCCAAATCGCCTGGAAGAAAAAGTGTTAGCACAGATTACGTCTCAATGCCACCATTTTGCATTTTAGACATATGAAACCTTATATGGACAGAAAGACGCTTCCCACCGCAGAGGCTGTGACATCTGTGATGCGGTGTTATCTATCAATCATATCCATCACTACGGCTGTCGGCGATTTATTCAAGTGAACGTGCTTCGCCCCAGTAATTACTGCGGCGCAGCAGACGTCCCCTCTCACCCACTTTCCACCATCTGGTGATAGGGACATTGACCATGATACAATTGATGAACGAAACTTTCTTCGAGAGACCGGACTGATCAGAGGTGATGTGACTTTTTTACTGTGGGTTGTGGTTTTATCAACTGTAAATATGTATATATTGTAATATTAATTAGGGTTGACAGTTGACATATTTTAAATAGTTCCTCCTCCCACCGATCTATTTCTAATATAGATGTCTCCCCTACATTAACGCCCACACGGTTCCTCGCCTGACAGTCACCAGCTGATGAGTTGCAAGTGTGCAATATAGGAAATTATTGGGCACTTGCAGGTCGATCGGTGGTCTGCTGGTGGAGGGAGGTTCTTCACTTTTTGTGCCTGAAAGTTATGTAAACACGTTGCATTACTACTATCTTGCCCTAAGTTATTCACGTATTGGGCCAATGACATTTAGCTGGCCCACACACCTATATGAAACATGTTCCTGACTCGTCTGGTTCCCCTTTCATATTTTCTTGACACACCCATCGTGATGTCCCACACACTTAGGTTGTGCCTAATGGAGTTGTGCCCACTGACACTGTCATGATCACCGGTGAGGTGAGTGCAGTGATGTCAGTGCGGTGCTAATGTGTGCAAGGCTTTATATCTGCAGTCGATAGTGTTCTCTTGGTCCGAGGCTTTTTTACTTTTTACCTTATTGTGTAGGTCTAGTTATTTGTCTCTTAGTGGATTTAGTAGTTGTTGTCTCTTAGGTTAGTATATTTGTCTGTGAGATTTGTCTGTTAGGTGGTTAGGGTTTTATTTAGGGTATTTGCGTTAGGTATTTTTGATTATAAGTAATATAAGGTTAAAAATATAAAATTTATTACAAAATAAAATAATAAGAGAGAAGAAATACACAAAAAATAATAAAATAAAAATTATTATATATATATGTACAGTGTGCATGAAAGTGTGTATGTTCATATGCATGGATGTGTATGTATGTATGTATGTAACGATATATATATTCGTATATATAT
>NC_137015.1:269319-371819 GCF_032717465.1 Coenobita brevimanus
AGGGGTGGCCACAAACAAGTCGCCTCCATGTCGCCCTGTACACTGCAATGTCGCTGCCCTTCCCCCATCGTACACCCTCGCTCTCTTATACCTCTCTACTCCATCTCTCCATCCCATCCGCTTCACTATGCTCATTTTACTCTAACTTGGCCTAAAATTGCAATCTCTTTATCTCGAATGCTGAGTTGTAACAATAGAATATTATGCTAGTCACGAAAAAGTGCTGTTTCAAAGACGCAACTGCGACACATGAAAAGCTGCAAATGGACGAAAATTTGAGCCAAGTTAAGGTGAAAGGAATAGAGTACGGAATCCTCCTTGATAACATAAAAGTTCCCGGATTAAAAACAACTAGAAAAAATCATCATCATTATCATCATCATCATCAAAATCACCACTACCACCACCACCATCACCACCACAACCAATATGATAGCCATCATCATCATCATCATCATCATCTATCTACTACTACTATCTACTGCCAGACGCCTCAGTCATCATCATCATCAAATTTTTTCATACCTTCACTCTTACAAACATGCAGACAGTTTGAGTTACACAATGGTATACTCACAACACAGTAAATACGCATGCAGAGCACGCACATAAGTACGCACACACTGAGAACGCACACTAACACGCACACATTGAATACTCACGCACTAGACACGCACACACTGAACACGCACTCTATAAACAAGTACACACTGAACACGCACACACTGAACACGCACACACTGAACCCCACGACTTCCAACCCAGCCTAACCCAACCCCACGACATCCAACCCAGCCCAACCCAACCCCACAACATCCAACCCAACCCAACCCAACCCCACAACATCCAACCCAACCCAACCCAACCCCACGACATCCAACCCAACCCAACCCCACAACATCCAACCCAACCCAACCCAACCCCACGACATCCAACCCAACCCAACCCCACGACATCCAACCCAACCCAACCCCACGACATCCAACCCAACCTAACCCCACGATATCCATCCCAACCCAACCCCACGATATCCATCCCAACCTTCCACAACATCCAATTCTTCAGTATAAAGCCCTTTCAACCAACCCCACCTTATATAACCATCCCAACCCCACAACATCCACACCAACCCCACATCAAATAGTTTTCAGATATAAAGACAGAGGTAATTGAGGCATGGTAATAAATTTTTGTTTTTATTAAACAAAAGTAGGCTATATTTTGAGCTGGCTTCATCAGTAGAGTTGTCAGCGATCAGGAAAGCTCTGGTGGGTGCCAGGTGGGTGCCAGGTGGGTGCCAGGTGGGTGGCAGGTGGTAGGTGGGTGGCGGGTGGCAGGTGGTAGGTGGGTGGGTGGTAGGTGGGTGGGTGGCAGGTGGGTAGGGGGTAGGTGGGTGGGTGGCAGGTGGGTGGGTGGCAGGTGGGTGGGTGGCAGGTGGGTAGGGGGTAGGTGGGTGGGTGGCAGGTGGGTAGGGGGTAGGTGGGTGGGTGGCAGGTGGGTAGGGGGTAGGTGGGCAGGGGGTAGGTGGGTGGGTGGCAGGTGGGTGGGTGGTAGGTGGTAGGTGGTTGGGTGGTAGGTGGTTGGGTGGCAGGTGGTAGGTGGGTGGTGGGTGGTTGGGTGGCAGGTGGGTGGGTGGCAGGTGGGTGGGTGGGTGGTTGGGTGGCAGGTGGGTGGGTGGCAGGTGGGTGGGTGGTTGGGTGGCAGGTGGGTGGGTGGTTGGGTGGCGGGTGGTTGGGTGGCGGGTGGTTGGGTGGCGGGTGGTTGGGTGGCGGGAGGTAGGGGGTCTGTTGGTTGGGTGGCGGGTGGTTGGGTGGCGGGTGGTTGGGTGGCAGGTGGCTGGGTGGCGGGTGGTAGGTGGTTGGGTGGCGGGTGGTAGGTGGTTGGGTGGCGGGTGGTAGGTGGTTGGGTGGCGGGTGGTAGGTGGTTGGGTGGCGGGTGGTAGGTGGTTGGGTGGCGGGTGGTAGGTGGTTGGGTGGCAGGTGGTAGGTGGTTGGGTGGCAGGTGGTTAGGTGGTTGGGTGGCAGGTGGTAGGTGGTTGGGTGGCAGGTGGTTGGGTGGCAGGTGGTTGGGTGGCAGGTGGTAGGTGGTTGGGTGGCAGGTGGTTGGGTGGCAGGTGGTTGGGTGGCAGGTGGTAGGATGCAGGTGGTTGGGTGGCAGGTGGTAGGTGGTTGGGTGGCAGGTGGTAGGTGGTTGGGTGGCAGGTGGTAGGTGGTTGGGTGGCAGGTGGTAGGTGGTTGGGTGGCAGGTGGTAGGTGGTTGGGTGGCAGGTTATAGGTGGATGGCAGGTTATAGGTGGATGGCAGGTTATAGGTGGATGGCAGGTTATAGGTGGATGGCAGGTTATAGGTGGGTGGCAGGTGGCATGAGAGTGGCAGGTGTTAAGTGGCAGGTGTTAAGTGGCAGGTGTTAAGTGGCAGGTGGGTGGCATGTGGCAGGTGGGTGGCATGTGGCAGGTGGGCAGCAAGTGGACGACAGGTGGCAGGTAGGTGGCAGGTAGGTGGTGGCAGATGGGTGGTGGGTGGTGGCAGGTGGGTGGTGGCAGGTGGGTGGTGGGTGGTGGGTGGTGGGTGGTGGCAGGTGGGTGGTGGCAGGTGGGTGGTGGCAGGTGGGTGGTGGCAGGTGGGTGGTGGCAGGTGGGTGGTGGCAGGTGGGTGGTGGGTGGTGGGTGGTGGCAGGTGGGTGGTAGGTGGGTGGCAGGTGGTTAAGTTACATGTGGGTGGGTGGCATGTGCCAGGTGGTTATGTGGGTGGTTGGGTGGTGGCAGGTGGGTGGTGGCAGGTGGGTGGTGGCAGGTGGGTGGTGGCAGGTGGGTGGGAGGTGGGAGGTGGGTGGGAGGTGGGAGGTGGGAGGTGGGTGGGAGGTGGGAGGTGGGTGGGAGGTGGGTGGGAGGTAGGTGGCAGGTGGGTGACAAGTGGGTTGCAACTGGGTGGCTGGTAGGTGGCAGGTGGAGGGTGGGAAGCTGAAAATAATTCAATACATGGTTTAAATAATCAAACATTTCACAGAGTTGTCTCCGTGGGCGTAAAGCTTAACTGGACCAACTGAATCAGTAAATATAATGACAGTCAGTTAACGTATACAAATATTAGGCCTGTACTGACAAAGGTACTGACTGACTAACTGGTAAAACGAATACTTACAGGAAGTGCAGACTGAGGATGTGGTCTACCTGAATCAGCTAAATATGTGGACTGACTGACTGTGGGTGTGGACTGAGTGTGTGGTATGAGGATGTGGATTAACTGATTAACTCAACGACTGGACGGTGGGTCTGGATTAACTGAACTGGACTGGAGTGGACTGAGAATATGGACTGAACTGAACTGAATTTTGGGTGTGGATTAACTGAACTGAACTGGAGTGGACTGTGGATGTGGACTGACTGACTGGACTGGACTGGGGGTGTGGACTGACTGACTGGATTGGACTGGGGGTGTGGACTGACTGACTGGATTGGACTGGGGGTGTGGACTGACTGACTGGACTGGACTGGGGGTGTGGACTGACTGACTGGACTGGACTGGGGGTGTGGACTGACTGACTGGACTGGACTGGGGGTGTGGACTGACTGACTGGACTGGACTGGGGGTGTGGACTGACTGACTGGACTGGACTGGGGGTGTGGACTGACTGACTGGACTGGACTGGGGGTGTGGACTGACTGACTGGACTGGACTGGGGGTGTGGACTGACTGACTGGACTGGACTGGGGGTGTGGACTGACTGACTGGACTGGACTGGGGGTGTGGACTGACTGACTGGACTGGACTGGGGGTGTGGACTGACTGACTGGACTGGACTGGGGATGTGGACTGACTGACTGGACTGGACTGGGGATGTGGACTGGCTGACTGGACTGGACTGGGGTTGTGAACTGACTGACTGGACTGGACTGGGGTGTGGACTGACTGGGCTGGACTAGACTGTGTGTGTGGGTGCGGACTGGACTGGACTGTGGGTGTGGATTGGACTGGACTGGACTGTGGGTGTGGACTGGACAGAATTGGGGGTGTGGACTGACTGGCTGGACTGGACCGGGGGGTCTGGACTGACTGACTGGAGTAGACTAGGGGTGTGGACTGACTGACTGGACTGGACTGAGGGTGTGGACTGGAAAGGACTGTGGATGTGGACTGACTGGACTGAACTGTGAACTGACTGGCTGCTGGACTGTGAATGTGGACTGGACTAGACTGTGGCTGTGGACTGAGTGGATTGGACTGTGGACTGAGTGGATTGGACTGTGGACTAAGTAGACTGGACTGTGGACTAAGTAGACTGGACTGTGGACTAAGACTGGACTGTGGACTAACTGGATTGGACTGTGGACTGACTAGATTGGCTGACTATTGACAAATGACTGAGGGATTAAAATGACTGATGCTGACTGACTGATGCTGACTGACTGATGCTGACTGACTGATGCTGACTGACTGATGTTGCTAGGATGTGGACTGTGACGGTATGGACTAAGTGACTGTGTGAACTGAGTGACAGGGTGTAGACTGAGTGACAGGGTGTAGACTGAGTGACAGGGTGTAGACTGAGTGACAGGGTGTGGACTGTGACAGGGTGTGGACTGTGACAGGGTGTGGACTGTGAAAGGATGTGGACTGTGAAAGGGTGTGGACTGTGAAAGGGTGTGGACTGTGACAAGGTGTGGACTGTGACAAGGTGTGGACTGACAGGGTGTGGACTGATTGACACGGCATCGACTGACGATCTGACAGTGAAAATTAATTGGGGAGTCTGATTGGCTAAGGGGTTGGACTGATAGATCATAAATTCATAAGACTGGATTGAAAGGGGTTTACAAGGCTGTGGACAGAATCAGTAAAGGTATGTAGTGATGAAAAGGCTGTGGAGTGAATCAGTAAAGGTATGTAGTGATGGAGGCTGTGGACTGAATCAGTAATGGTTTGCGGTGATAGTGGGTGTGGACTACCTGAGTTTTTGAAGGTGTGGACTGTCCAAGGGTGTAGGACGACTGACTGGTTGTGGGTGTGAGTCACTGACGTGTTTTTTGATTGAACTGACCTACTACCAATGACTGACTGATGATGAGGACTAACATAAGGTTTGGACACACGGGTCAGTGAGGCTGTGGACTGACCGGGTCACTAGGGCTGTGGACTGACCGGGTCACTAGTGCTGTGGACTGACCGGGTCACTAGGGCTGTGGACTGACCGGGTCACTAGGGCTGTGGACTGACCGGGTCACTAGGGCTGTGGACTGACAGGGTCACTAGGGCTGTGGACTGACCGGGTCACTAGGGCTGTGGACTGACCGGGTCACTAGGGCTGTGGACTGACCGGGTCACTAGGGCTGTGGACTGACCGGGTCACTAGGGCTGTGGACTGACCGGGTCACTAGGGCTGTGGACTGACCGGGTCACTAGGGCTGTGGACTGACCGGGTCACTAGGGCTGTGGACTGACCGGGTCACTAGGGCTGTGGACTGACCGGGTCACTAGGGCTGTGGACTGACCGGGTCACTAGGGCTGTGGACTGACCGGGTCACTAGGGCTGTGGACTGACTGGGTCACTAGGGCTGTGGACTGACTGGGTCACTAGGGCTGTGGACTGACTGGGTCACTAGGGCTGTGGACTGACTGGGTCACTAGGGCTGTGGACTGACTGGGTCACTAGGGCTGTGGACTGACTGGGTCACTAGGGCTGTGGACTGATTAAAGCTGTAGACTGACAGACAGTAAGGGTTTGGAGTACTGGAGAATGTGGGGTGAATCATGAAGGGCTTGGAGTGATGGATGTGCACTGAATCAGTAAGGGTTTGAAGTGATAAAGTGTGTGGACAGACTAGAGTGAATGTGATAGACTAGAATGTAGACTGACTAGCTGTGCCGACTGCTGATCAGCGAGTCAATTGGTTAAGGTACTGAGAGACGGAATCAGTGACTGTGGAGTGACTGGGCCTGTAACTGCCTGACTGACTGGGGATCTAACAAAGCGGGAAGATGGTTAAGTAATCAGGACGGGGCGTGATATGAATTTATAAAAGGCCAGAGATGAGGTAGGACTTAGCTAACCAAGTGACAAGAGAGGCAAACGACTTGAGTTATTAAAAAAAAGCACAAAGGTGTAAGCAAGTCCATAAGGTTATAGAGTTATTTATGAAACACCTTTAATTCATGTGATCAGCCTGCATTCCACGATATAGTGTGCAACGATACAGAAAAGCCAGGCATTCATTAAGTTTCAAGAAGTAAATAATATGGGTCATGTCTACACCTTGGTGCTCTTTTAAAATGATACGACCCTATGACAATTGACGGAGACTAAGGGGTGACCAAAGCCTAGATATGATTAAATGAAGGCTGAGTGTTTGGAGCTATACCGAGTCGTGAACTAAATTTACTATATCCTGACTAACGACTGATTGGTGTAAAGTCAACTAAAATATTGTTAGGTTCAAAGTCCTCGTACATTACCGGATAAGGAAGATTATACTTCTGGGTAGGCAGCGCATCCTCGGAGGGGTAAATTCAAGACGAGGTATCAATGGCACCGAGCAGTATGTTGAGGTGGTACAAGCTGGATGATTTCCCTCCTGTAAATGCCATATAAAATTAGCAGGACTTACAAGTGTATTCGTTATTTCGGACTGTCTCTCTGTTGAAAATATCGACACTTATTTTACCGTCAAGTATGTTTACATTATTTTGGCTGTCAGTTACTGTACTAGGTAATTTGCCTTTGTTATATTGTCTCATTGTATAATGCAGTGTTTCGCAAAGTACGAGTACTTACTTAATCTTCCCTTCAGATGAGGTTCTTTGTTGTGGTCCCTCCCACGGTCGCTGTCAGCATTATCTCCCACGGTCGCTGTCAGCATTATCTCCCACGGTCACGGTCAGCATCACCTCCCACGGTCCGAGTCAGCATCACCTGTGTCCCTGCACCATCGGATTCTCTTCAGCATCGTAAGCCTTCACTCCACCTGCCAAGTATCTTATTTACTTCTACAGTTCATTCGTCAATTTGGGATTTTTTTTTTTTTTTTTTTTTTTTTTTTGCGGGCATATGACGTAGCTCAGACAGAATACGACAGTACTACGGTGTTACATTCCATAGCACTTTTTCGTAACTAACACAAAGTTCTGTTACTTATGCTACAACTTATCAATCAAGACGGGGATTCAATTTTGAGTCAACTAAAATTAATGTATAGTCTCCATAAAATAAACATGTCAGATGCAGCCATTCATTATGTCAGCTTGATTCCAACATTTTTCTAATACATTAAAAACTACAAATTCAAGAAACTAGCAAATTAGCTTAAAGGTAGCAGTGGAAACTTGACTGAAGCAAAATCTTCCTACATAACTGCAATTTAACGACCAAGAACGTTGAAAATGCTCTTTATGGCGAGGACTTCCAGTTCTTTAATAACTGTACTGAAACTATATCGTATTTTACTCAAAAATTTCAAGGCCGAGACATGTAAGCATTTTGGAGACGAAACTAAATTGCTGATCAACGTATGCAACGGTATAATCGTTATATTAAACAGTATAATGAATCATATGCCATACCTGTATCAAAAGCCATAACTAAACTGTACCTGGCATGATGAAATGCCAACACAGCTCCGGCATCCCAGTTCAGTTATCCTCTCATTTTATCTCCGACCTCTTGTGTCATAGGCATGATTTCTTGAATTCTTTGCTCATCTCGTCCTCTGGCTTCCTCTCGTAGTACCTTCTGTGCTCTTCTGGCCACCTCATTAAGTGCACTTCTGTTCACACACCATCACCAGTCCACCTGCCGCCAGCGTCTCAGGTTTGTACTCCGGCACCGATCCTCAGCATCCACCTGAAAGATGATCGTATTTGTAACAGACATCAAAGTTATTTTTCTACATGGCTGTTTATTTTCACTGTCGTGCAGATATTTAACTGAACAAGACATGTAATTAGAGTCAGATAACACTAAAACACATTTTACCATTTACAGCTTCCACAGTTCCCCACGGTGACGCTTCATCTCCCTCCCTCATCTAATCCTGGCGATATCACAGCTCTGTCTCGGCAGCTCCTCCCCCCCCTGCAAGATGAACGTACTCTCAGCAGCAGTTCTCTTAAGGTGTTTGTATGCACATGGATGTTTTAGTTACACATGCAGATATTTTAAGGTATTCCCAGGTCAGAAGTTAATTTAGTGTAAGAACATCAAATCATACCATTGCAGCATACGAAGCTTACGCACACGCCATAGACCACGCCCACTCCGACGTCGTAGGTGCGCCGCCTCCGTCCCTGTGGAACATTAACATTGCCACATCATTTCTTCCCGTAAGTTACTTTATTTCAGTAAAATAAGTCATTACTTCATAGGAGTGCCATTACGTTTTTATGCAATGCCCTTAGTTTTATGCAAAGATTGTAATTGTGGTCTTTAGCTGACGCATTTGCAAACTTAACTTTTGAAAACTTGTCTCCATAAAAGTGAATTTTGCTAATTTATGGTAGTTGCTCGTATTTTTTTTCACTAATTTTCGCCCTGGTTTGCCTAGTGTTTGGTACCTCAAGTTGAAAGTATAACCAAGCAATCTTATTTAACTGAAGCTCAAGAATGAATACAGTGTGATTTCTTACCACTGCAGCTGCTGTCGACGTATTTGTCGAAGTTCCACACACGCTGCAAGTCCCACGCCGACCCCGACACAACGACCTGACGACGAGGCCACAAGTCTCACTCCGAAACAACGACCCCACCACGCCGACACAAGCCACCACGCCGACACAAGCCACCACGCCGACACAACAACCCTACGCTGACACAACAACCCTACGCCGACACATCCCCCGTCGCCGAGGTCCCCCCTCTCTCCGACGTTGTAGGTGCGTCGTCAGCATCATTGTGGAAGATTAACATGGTGACAGCAACAATTCTCAGTTATAATTCTATCATTTGTATTTTTTCAGTATATTTCAGTGACAGCATACAGGGACGTTCTCGTGAGCTTAGAGTTTATTATGCCTCAACGATTTTGCATGATTATTGCACCTCAACAGCTCCCTAAACTTTGTCATAATTTTTTTTTTTTTTTTTTTTTTAATGTGTCCGACTCTGGGCATAGGCTTCACAGCCTGCTATCAAGGCCCAGCAGTCCTCCTACATACCATACACCTCTACATGTCACCACTTCGGCGCTAACACCCACCGTCCATATTGAATACATGCTAGGGCTGTCTCATACAGGACTGGTGTATCGGTATTAGCGGGGGTATTTTTACGACATGTCGGTGGGTCTTCTGGTAGATCAGTAAAGCCTGATTTAATGAAATTCAAATCCTTAAACTGTTCCCTGCCCCAGCCGGGATTCGAACCTGGGTCCGTAAGGACTGCAGGCCACCTCTCTACCGATTGAGCATGCCTATGTAATTTATCAAAATATAATGTTCCTTATCTAAAAATAACATGGTAAGTAGAGTTATTATAGTCTGTTTTCACCCGACAGAACTGGGCCACTCCCGCAACTTGACCTGTATGTCCCGGTTCCATCAAATTCTAAGTTACAAAACAGGAATGAGTATCGATTATAAAACGATCTCCAGTTTGGGCACACTTAGCCATCAACCGACCATACTAAGTCTGAATGTCAGGTTAGGGTAAATTCTAAAAACTGCTGAGCTGACGAGAATAGGGCCAAAAATGAAAGGGTTGCCAACAGCTTACTTACCAGCATCCCGTTGAAGTAATGCCTAGGCTTGGTTTCGTCCTTGTTTCCCTCTTCGTCCTCGCCCACCCTCATCCGTCCTCTCGCATCCTCGCCCACCCTCTTGCGTCCTTGTCGGTCCTCGGCCCCTCATCCGTCCTCAATCGCTCATCACATCAGGTCCAGGGAAGCTGGGTGACCCATGCTGCATCTCCTCTCCTCTGTGCTCGCCTGTCATAACAGAACCACTTATCAAAACCTAATCTGCTTTAAGTGCCGTCTTATAATTAGCCCAGTAAAGCCACACTTGTTGAGGAATGCACCATATCTGACATGTATATTAGGTGTCCAGGTCTTTACTCTCCAGATATTCAGTCATTATTGAAAATATTTTGGTATGTGTTACATTTGGCTAATTTCAATTATATTTCAGGAATATCCAGTTACCAGTCTTGTTGCTGAAATTGCTCCTGCTGCGCTGACGACGACCACGACGACGACAACCATGACGACGACAACCATGACGACGACGATGCTGCTGCAGATGCTGTCGCTCCTTCGGTGTTGTGTATCGCCGCTCCGACAACCTGTCGTGTCTCAACAACGTCGACAACCACAGACATGACCGGCCGGTCAACCATAAAACCAACACTAACCAAGTAAGCTAAACAGATGACCTAAGACCTCACTCCTAACTTCACCTAGCCTAGAAGGCCAACCTAGATGACCATAACTCTGCTGCCTAACCCAACTAAGCTTGCCCCATGACCCCCCCTGCTCCTGGCTATCCCCCACCCCCACCCCAGCCTGCTCTCCACCCTACGATCACTACACACCAGCGAGGCAACCTGTGGGGAAAAAGATTAAACCATATAAGTATAAAAGGTTAGAGCATATTATTATGAGATTATTAATAAGTGCATGTAAAGGATTAAATAGTGCATTCAAGAGTTTACTCGTTTGTTCATATAATTATAAATGCTGACTTGCAACAACGATTATCGCAAAATTATAAGCAAATATAATAGCAATTTACAAAATTATTGTATATACCTGTTGCTGAAGCTGCTGTGTTGACCCTTCAGTACGATGACGCCTGTATAATTTTATTCTGGCTGCCTCTGACGGATTAATTCAGATCAAGAAGGGTGTCCAACAGAAGGGATTAAAAGCAGCCTCCATCCATCCATTTTGGTGCTGGAGAGGGACACCATGTGGTGGCACTGATAGTACCAAAAGGATGGTGGGCTGCAGGACGGGTAACATCATTAATCAGTTCAGTGGTTCATACATGCATTTCTCGTACTAAAGGTGTTAATTCGTGCTTGATATTCACTCCTCACTGCTGCTGAACATTGTGCCAGCGAGCGAAGTAGAGCCTGGAAAAAAATGCAGAGTTTAGCTAATTTGTGGAGAAGAAGATGGAGGCGAAATACGAATATGTCATTTATCTTACTGAGACTTATTTAGCCATAGCATTTTTCATTCTGAAACTGAGCTTGGTAAAATAGGCTGTAAAAGAACGAAAATCTGGTCCAAAACGTGAGAACTAACATCTTACACTACCCATAAATCAGTTTTAACCTCGATTCAGTGACTTTTTTCGTTTGGTTCATGCTGCCTTCAGACGATTTTATCCAACATAGGACTTGTAATAGTGAAGTGGTGAAGGCTATATCAAACCCCACTAGACAAAAAATTCTCTAAGCGGATTTAAATAGCGAGAATAATAGGCAAAATACGCCATATTGGAGGAGTTAATTGCATTGTTGAAGGCACATCAGTGGCAGAAATTGATACTGTAATAAACCCCTCCAGTCTGATATCAGGCAACCACCAGACGATTTTATTCAGCTTAAGGGATCTCTCGTAGTTAAAGGATTAATGAAGGCTGTGTCTAACCTCTTCAGTTCGAAAAAATAATCCCCACATTTTGAAAACCTATCCCTAGTTACAGAAAAATACCCATAATTCTTTTAATTCGTAAAAATAAGGTAAATGCGGTTGTCTTCAGATGCGAGGAATAAAATCGGATAATTCTTCATCGGTTCACTGGGGTTAACGGGAGGATTTAGTCACGATCAGGCACCAACATACGTGGCCTATTGCCAGTCTTACTGTTTGTGGCAGAGTATGAAAAATTCTTACTGTAAAAATATGTATATTAAAAATGAATTAGGCAGACAGCAGGCAGTAATGAGGACAAGTCTTGGTGTTGGCAGCATTGATATTTCACTAAGTTGAAAATACAGTCTGCCGGCTTCCTTCACCTCACTGGCAGACATATTGCAAAGACCGGTAAAATTCCTAAGAATATTTGGTTATTTCTTAAAAAAATAAAAATTAAATTCGAGCTTCTTTTGTGCCGAAAGCCATCAAAAACTTGGAAAATAATTCACGCTTGAAATAATACACTTTTAAATTCCCTTAACAGACCTTAAATGGAGAGGAAAAATCGCCAATGTCATCAGCTGGGCAGGTGGAGCCAGGAGGTCCGTCCTGTAGGGTGTCTGGGGTTCAAATGAGAGACAGTGGTCGCCGCCATAACGTCATCAGCTCGGTTAGTTCACCGCACCTTCACCAGAACCACATTCACCTCCCAGCACCACGCCCGCCTGTTTTCCGCCATTTTAAGGTCAGTTTATGTTATTGTTACTACTTCTAGTGCTATTTTCCTATATTTTTTCATAGAATTAATACAGCTGACTTAGATCTCGTTCAAATCATATCCTAAGTTAAATAATGAGATCATATATTGCCTTGAAACCAATGTTAAGAGTCGAACTCAATCCTGTACACTTTGCCATACGTATGTTAATTCCCAAGCTCATGATTCTTCTTTCTATGTTTTTTGCTGTTGAATATGTCCTACCAAATTACTGATACTATGTTAAACAGATAAAGTTAATAAGCTTCGTTTCACCGTATTCTTCGAAGCCTCATATTTGGATCGTTATCTTGGTACTGTTTTACTCTCTTGATCTCCATTCCTAACTTTGTATAAAACTAGGCCATAAGAGCATGTTTCTAGTGCATACTTCTAGAGCATTCTTCTAGAGCATATTTCTTCCCGTACTGTCATAAGGTGTGATTTTATTATATGGCTTATTCCGAAACATTTTTAGGGAAATAGTAGTCAGATATTTCATACAAGCATTCCTACTGTGCTGGGCCTTTTCTTCTTTAACTAACTCAGACTATTTCCAGACCTTAGATAGAGTCCTATGAGCCTGATAATGTTAATATTGGTACAATTAACCCTGTCATGGTCGGGATAACTTATTCTAGTCAACAACAGGTTATTTTATTAAGCAGAGTGAAAGTGGTATAACAGTGAGGGTGTTTGTGGGTCCTTGGTGTGTGTGTGTGTGTGTGTGTGTGTGTGTGTGTGTGTAAGTCATAGTATAGATGTGTTATGTTTATACTTTGTCGATGGAATTTTTATCCCCAACAGCACCAGGACCTGAACCACATCACAACCAGCAACACCACCACTCTCATCACCTAGGGAGGTATGCGCCCCAGGAACAAAACCAGTGGAGAAGTAGCCTGTTTGGAGGGCCTTGTTCTCGTCACGCATACCATCTCACTCAACGGATGGAGGTATAGTGTGTGTGTGTGTGTGTGTGAGAGAGGTTGGAAGGTGCATATGTTAGAGAATGATACAGTATATAATTATGTCAATGATGTAAATGACGATGGTATGGTGTAAAACTGTGTTTGTGTGCATGTATGAGATAAAGACAGAGAGATAGAAGTGAAGATAGACAGCGATAGAGACAGAGACCGAGACACACCGAAACACAGAGAACCAGTGAATGTGGCAGAGTAGAGCTGCGCACCAGACCTCACACCACGGAGGTCTGGCTGCAACTGATTTCTTTCTCGCTGCCACACTCGCCCCGACTCCACTCTGACCCCAACTCGAAGGATTTTCCAATCTAGTCTCCTTAATTTGCTTGTAATTCCACCTGATTTTCCACTCTAAGGTAATACACTAGCGATAAATTAACGTGTTTAGAGGGATTTTGATAATTTGGTTAAGTTATTGCGTTATGTATGCTGTACGATCAAGTGTCTGAAAGATTGGTTTGCCAGACGTACAACGAAAGGTTGGATCAATAATTGACGTATTTTTTACTGTTTATATTTATTTAATGGGTAGTTTTTGTCCCAGGACAGCACACCATATCACCACACACACAATACATGCACCACAACACACCCCAGCACACCACAACAGGCGGTGCACCTGCCAGGTCACATAACCATCCCTAAACGCCCCCTATCTCCCTACAGGAGGACGGTGGACTTCAGGAAAGGGAAAATTCAGCCTGCAGTCCACTGGGATCACGTACAGACCAACCTACGACCACAAGAACAGCAGGAGCAACAGCAACAAGGGGTGATTAAAACTAAGTCTACGAGTGTGTAATTGATTTTATTGCAATCTAATAAATGGAATACACCACAGAGTAACATTCATTGCACCCTCAGTAGCGTAGGAACCCGAGGAGAGGCGTTTAAAAACAATAAATTTACCCTAGTTACCCCTTTATTAATCATAGAAAACGGTTGGATCGGAAATTTTAGGGGGATCAAACAATATCTGGGTCTCCCCTCATCATCATCATCATACGACACATGATATTCGAACAGTGTCGACCATAGCTAACGATGCAGCTGTGTGTGTGATACAAGGGATTAATCCCCGAGCTAGACCTCATCAGATCATATAGCCCTGCTAGGGTTACAGGAGAGCGCTACCCCTCCAAGCACGGCAGCCACCGGGCGGGGCGCGAACTCGCAACCACACGATTACGATCCCGACACCCTACCACCGAGCTACCGCGCTCCCCAAACTGTGTGTGTGTGTGTGTGTGTGTGTGTGGGTAAGGGTGGCGATGACATGTCGGTTCAGAGGTTATAACAGTGAAACAGCTGGCCTGGCAGCTTAGTTCTTTGACGTAGACCAGATTACTTGGCCTGTCACTCTGGTCTGGCTCCTCTCTATTGAGGCAGGTAGTGTTCTTATGGTATTATACAGTGTCCCAGGATTTATTTTGGGGTGTTTTATTTTTCCGAGACCCATCAGTTGTGCCCCGTATATTCTATCAATCCATCTTTGTCTTGACTTTAGTACAGTTAGTCCTTTTGATTATTATTGATAAATCTAAAACTTTTCGTGTTTTCGTAAAATCTAGCCAATCTGACCTTTTTTCGATACATACAGAAAGTCAGGTATTCAAAGACACCATTTTGTCGTACATGGAGGTCAGTAACATACTCAGAACTCGTAACATAAATTTTATTGGTTACCATTACTCGTACATCTGAATGTAATGACTTAATAATTACATGCTGAATTATGGCTCACATTTTCACTAAGTAATTAATAGACTCAGATGTGTACCTAACAACTGAGGCTCACATAGGTTTCAGAGACTTGAACTGAGTGAAGACTAGCATAAGTTACCTCTTTCCTGATATAAAATACATCACTATAACTAAGCTCTTCTAGCCTTGGGTCCCTAAATGTTAGACTTATTCACTTGGTTTAGTGTGGATATAAGGTACATATTCCCGTTGTCTGAGACTCCCTAGCACCTCTTTCTTGCCTGTTTTGCATATTACACATTAAGATACACTAATAACATACGTAGAAATTATCTTACGAAGAAGGTGCTACAAGGAATAGTGCCAAGATGAAGTTTCTGCGATGTAGGATTAAATAACTAAAGCTAACACTGATTTGAACTAATACACATCTGGTCCACAGGTCGTGCTGGAGTTTGCTGCCTTGACGCTGCTTCCTTGCCACACTGGTCATATCCTGCTGAAGTTTGGTCTGCCCTGCCGTGAGAAGCCTGACGGTGGTGTGGTGTCTTCCCCTACTCTGAGATGCCTAGTGGTGGTGGTAGTGGTGGTGGTGGTGGTGGTGGCGGCGGCGGTGGCAGCGGCAGGGTGTCGTGTCTTCCCCAGCCGTGAGATTACTTGCTGCTGCTGCTGGTGATCTGCCCTGATCTGGCGAGAGAAGCCTGGTGGTGATGGTGTGATCTGCCTTGCAAGTCGGGTCGCTCCCCTCCAGGATGTTCTGTGGGCAAATGCTACTTTTGAATGCATATTTTATATTGCTGTCTCTATTAATGTATTCTATACTGAAGTATTAATAATGAAAACTTAAATTTTCTGTCTTGTTTCCTTATCTTTTTAACTTTGGCTTTGACTTAATATAGGTGGTCAGTATATTATGCTCTGCAGTCTTGTGTGTTGTGGGGACGGCTTTTGTGATGAGCTAAGACATTCTGACTGCTTCACCAAATTATTACTCAGCCGTGTGATCAGTGGACATACAAGATTATACAATACAATGATATAGGGCTAAGCATAAAAAAGGTTACGGGAATTCTCAACCATGCAATCAATGGATCTATATTAAAGCCTATATTATAAAGCTAAGCCTGAAGAGGGTTATGGGAAGTAGATAATGATGCAGGGTAGACACTGGTAATGTTCACTGAGTCGTGCCCGCAACACACAAGAACTGGGTGGCGTAATGTATGGACCACCTTGTATAATGAGAGGCCGTAAGTGTGTGCTGACTCACAAACTTGCCATCAATGCCCCGTCATAACTATTATTGTGTCTTGTAGGAAGCACAAAGAAAACAGACCACAGAATACCTCCTTGTCTCTTGTTCCTCCTACACAAACATACACGCCTTTCACTTTAACTTGGCACAGAATTTCATTTAAACCATACGAGAATGTCACGCAGATCAGTAGCAGAAACAGACAATACTACAATTCTACATCCTTTCCACAGCACTCATTCGTGACTAGCATCATATTCTAGTGATAACTATCGCTACTACTCGGCAAACCGTATGGAAACTATAAGCTATCTGTCTATCCATCTATCTATAGCCAGACGACTTAATCCCGTAAGAGGTGGCCACAAACAAGTCGCCTATATGCCACCATGTCCCCTGTCATTATGCATCACTCCCCCTAATTCACACACACCCTGTCTCATATACATCCCAACTCCATCCTCCACTTATAAGTAATACATTGAATTACTGTCGCACAAGCTGAGCCCTAATCTTACCCGACACAAACACGAAGAAGCTTTAAAGAACAGAAAACAATACCTTGATAGCAGAAGACACTGAGACCACAAGTACTGACAGCCTACACCAAGAAACATAACTAATTTCAGTCAGAGACCAAGTGAATATGAGAGGCACACAGTTCATCACTTCAGCTCAAGATCCGTCCCACCTTTGTAACCATATGTTGCATCACCCTCTCCACAGAGAAACAAAATCAAACAACCGCCCAACACTACACAGATTATCTTTACAACATAAATTATCCTCTCGTCCACCCGACTCTACACTTCCCAGACGCATACATAAACACAGACACCCCAGCCAGCCGAAACTTTCCATCCCAAACCCATACATAAACACACAAACACCCCAGCCAGCCAAAACTTTCTATACCAAACACATACATAAACACACAGACACCCCAGCCAGCCAAAACTTTCTCCCAAACAGCATCCTTCATGTGCCACCACCAGCCATACACCCTTCAGACACTACCGAACCCAGAGACACGAGTACACCAACCTTCCCTGCTGCAATACTAACACAAAATATAACACACATACAATCCCCTGTGCTCATACTGCAAAGTGGCACCCCCACACCACAGCACACCCACTCACTTCCTACACCACACTACCACAACACAGACAATCCTTCAACATAGCACTGGGTTCACATCCAGAGGAGCCTAAGATGTAACAACAACAACAACAACAACAACTCAGGCCAAGTTAAAGTGAAACAAGTATAGTTACGAAAGGAAAATTATTGCAAGTTATTTTGTAAGCGCATCGGGTACACAAAGTTACAAGGCCACAGGGAACGAACTGCATACCAAGTATTATAATACTGTGGCGGCTTAGGGGACTTTATACTACCTTTTCTTCAGCGATTTATTGTTCAAGCGAGCGAGCGTAGAGAGCAAGCGAGCGAGAACACTATATGACATGGTATAATAGGGTGGCAGAGAACAACGCCAAGACTGTGTTGTCTAGGGAACTATTAAAGCAACAACGGATCTATGGACATCATTAGAAACCTAGTAAAAATTTAATAGGAGTTACTTGAGGGACTTTTCTCAAAATTTGCCGCGCCAGTTCTGATAAAAGGAAAATAAAAGTACCAAACTGAGCACCAGAACCGAGTTATTTTAGAAGTTAAAAGCTACTGCAGATCTGTTCAGACAGCTGGAAAGCTTATGAAGAAGCAATTGGTACTACTTAAGTTAAATAAACTTAGCTTTTAACATCAAGCGAGATGGATGGATGGATGGACGGATGGGTGGATGTGGAATCGTGGATGCTTGGACCGATGGTAGAGTTCCTGCTGTTTCGTCCTTCCACCTGCCGACAAAAGTCATCATCAATATCATCATCATCATCATAGCTGTCGTCGTCATTATCATCATCATCATTACTTACACCGTCATTCTCATTCTCATTACCATTCTCATCATCATCATCATCATCATCATCTTCATCATATTATCATCATCACCTACCTATTTATCAATATCTGTTTATCTATAGCCAGACTCCTTAATCCTGTAAGGGGTGACCACAAGCAAATCGCCCTCATGATGTACTGTCCTCTACCATTTAGCTCAAGTATCGCACTCATATGTTTCTACTCTTTCCCTCCATCTCATCATCGGTCTCCCCATCCCCCTCTATCCTTCCAGCTAACTCATGTGTACTCTTCTAGTCATTTTCTTATTCGCCACCGTCTCCACATGGCCAAACCATCTCGAAGTATTTCTCTTAACGCTTTCACTCTCATCCACATCAGCATCACAACGTTCCTTCATCTGCCCATTTGTCTGTCTGTCTCTCTATGAAACTGCATATGTTCCTCTCACGTAGCTCATTTCCACTGCTCTCACTCTTGATTTGTGTCCTTTCAACAAGATCCAAGCTTCACTTCCATACTTTAAAGTGGGAATCACAGCATGCAGTGTCATTTTTTTTTTCATACTTTCATCCTCAATTCCCTCTTCCTAATCACTGCTTTTTAGAGAACAAGCAACCCTCCTTCCCTGACGTATCATTTCAGTCACTTCATCCTCTAATCTTCCGTCCTTATTCATCACATTACATAAATACTTAAATGCACTCATATTCTTCCATATCCTGGCTATGCAGCCTCACTGTGCATTCTGTAACCTCATACGCTGAGATGTTAAAGCATCACCACCATCAGCATCAACATCATTATCACCATCAATATCATCACCATCAGCCTGTGACACACCACTACACGATAAGGACCCTCTCACCTTTCTCCACTCTGATCCCTTGATTGTTAGCTTGTTCCGTCCTTGCTCGGTAGATCTGCATCATATGATCTCTTCATCTTGTTCTCTGTGCACCTCTTCTTCTCACTTCATCTCTGGCCTGCCATTCAGTTACGCTCGCTCTCCTTCTGTTATCTCTTCTGTGAAAGACGTGACCTAAGGAGTGTCTGTGTGTGGAGTTACCTGGAAACAATATCAGAATTAATAGATGGGGGAGCTTCAGGCCCCTTAGGTTAATCTCCTTGGTGTGGTATGGTGTGTGTGGTGGGGGGGGGTTGTGTGGTGTGGTGTGGGGAGGGTTGTGTGGTGAGGTGTGGTGTGGTGTGTGAGGGTGGTTATGTGAGGTGTTAATGCCAAATTACCCATTTGGTAATGGTGTGGTGTGGTGTGGGAGGCGGATTTTTTATGGTTTGGTGTGGTGTGGGAGGGTGGTTTTGTATGGTGTGGTGTGGTGTGGGAGGGTGGTTATGTGTGGTGTGGTGTGATGTGGTGTGGGAGGAGGATTTTTTGTGGTGTGGCGTGGTGTGGGAGGAGGATTTTTTGTGGTGTGATGTGGTGTGAGATGGTGATTTTGTGTGGTGTGGGAGTGTGATTTCGTGTCGTGTAGTGTGAGAGATTGGTATGGTGTGGTGTGATACGGTGTGGGGGGAAGGTATGGTGTGGTGCGGTGTGAGAGGGTGATGGTGTGTGACTTAATGTGTGGGGCTGGTAGAACGTAACTTGGCTTCACTATAATCTCTAAAGCCTATATGAGTACAACACCTCTCATCCGAAAATGGTTAGTGAGAAGCAGACGGTCAGGGTCGGTCCTAGAGCTACTGTGATAAAATGTAGAAAATCTGTGCTGTATCCTTAAAATTAAAAAGAATATGTGAGGTTAACTCTTACCTTTAAATAACGACCAAATTATATGTATTACTTCACTCATATTCATCCACTTCCTAACGATACATAAAGAGACGGTGATCAGTGACTTATGGAACCCTGTGTTGTGGTCTATGGGATGTAATAAGCTTTTCAGAATATTGCGTAAGTGTCTCGTAACTGTATAGGTAAAAGGTCCTATATTCTTGGCCTAATATTTACCCTTGAAATAAAACTATGAATGTATGGAAATAATCCTGCCATTTGAATAACCACGGTATCATCAACCAAGATATACATACACGAACAGAAGCAAGCACACACACACACACACACACACACACACACACACACACACACACACACACACACACACACACACACACACACACACACACACACACACACACACACACACACACACACACACACACACACACACACACACACACACACACACACACACATGCCCAGTCACCAAAACATTTGAGGTTAAACGAAAAGGAAAGGAGGATGTGACTCAGCCAGTGACTTGAAGATCATCGTCGTCGTCGTCATCATCGTCGTTGTCGTCTTCATCTTCGTTATAGCAATCATCATCATCATCTTCCTCGTCGTCCTAATCATCATCATCATCGTCAGCAGCATGTTATTGTCATCCCAACACTGTAAAAGATGTAGAACAGATGTTATATCAGAGTCATCACCTTTATCATCATATTCATCACTGCCTTCTAATCAAACTGTAGAATTTGTACGGGAGTCACATCATCATCATCATCATCATCATTGTCATCATCATCATCATCATCATTGTCATCATCATCCTCATCCTCATCATCATCATCATCATCATTGTCATCATCCCAGCTGTTTCATCGAGTATATAGTTTCATCACAATCATCATCATCACAATAATCCCAGCTTAGTTAACTAGTACAGGAGTTTCAACATCACGGTCATCATCATCATCATCATCATCATCATCATCATCATATTCATCCCATTTCTGTTAGTTCGTACAGAGGTTAAATCCTCACCGCTATCGCCGGTAGTAGCTGTATTATAATCATCAGCATCATTATCATCACCATTATCATCATCCGCCTGTGACACCCCACTGTAGGATAAGGTTCCCTCTCACCTGTCTCCACTCAGATGCTTTCGTTGTTAGCTTGTTCCGTCACAGCTCGGTGGATCTGCGAATATCATCTCCATCTTGTTCTCTGTGTGCCTCATCCTCTCACTCCGTCTCTGGTCTGCCATTTAGTTACGCTGGCTGTCCATGCGTTACCTGTTCTGTGGAAGACGAGACCTAAGGACTGCGTGTGGACTGACCTGTAAACAAGAGGACAAATATACGTGTGTTGCAGCATCATTACTATACCCTGTTCACTCTAACTTGGCGTAAAATTACAATCTCTGTCTTAAATTTTGTGTTGTGACAAGGGGTTAACACTAGAATGGTGCTAGTCACGAAGAAGTGGTATGGAAATGATGTAGAGCTGTAAGTTTAATTCTTTCACTGAACTACGGGAAATAAGCTGCAAAAAAGACAACTATCTTGGTCTTGGTAAAATGAAGGAACACCACTACGTGTGTGTGTGTGTGTGTGTGTGTGTGTGTGTGTGTGTGTGTGTGTGTGTGTGTGTGCGCTTCAGGATAAAATAATTAACATACAATAATTTTTTTTCATCACATTGTCACTCTGATATCTGAATCGCATTTATCAGTTTACATTCAGCACCCAAACTGTACTGTTGGATGGACAGGGACAATGTGGCAGGCAAACCTACTCCACCAGTCTGAGCGGCACGAGAATCTACAGGACGACACTCACACTGCTATTTCACTGGTGCTGAGACACCAAGATTGAGACGGTACAATGCAGAGTTGCCGTGAATTGCACACTGGTTGTGACGTCATTATTGCACACGGTCTCGTTTAGTAACCAGGATGACAGAGGATGTATTGTTGGTATAACTACCATAAAATTTGGTATACTGTGAATATTGGAAGAGAGGGTATAATTAATGATGTCAGACCTATTACGATTCAAGTGTAAGAATGTTAAATGATTAAGAGAGTTGATAAGTCTGCAAATGTTGATTAATAACCAGCCAAGAGACAAGTAAGTTTATCCACATCCAAGTTTTCTAGTATATCAACTGTACACGATTTACAACATTGTTTCGGTATTTCTTTAATATTACAAAATAAGTGTGGACTGCTAATGGTTGGCACGTGTCTTGTAAATATTTTTTTTTTATTTTTTTATGATATCGCCTGGTGGGTAGAGGTAGACTGTTCAACGACGTATTCTTCCTTGTTTTAAATGACAGTATTATAGACAAACTCTACATATTCGTTAGTTTAACTGTGGAGGGTCTGAATAACAATACATGTTAATGCCTCCCAATCATGACGAAATCCCCCTTATTCCTACAAAATAACGTGAACAATTATTGTGGAATGACGTCCGCCTGCCCACATCCATGCTCGTCGTTCATTTGTTTTTCCACATTAGCAGACGATTTTCCACAAAACGGTAACACTGGACTACAAGGCCTCCTCATCTCCCTCACACTAACAGCCCCCTTGTCTGATCAGAATTACGTCTGATAGCCTCATAGGTATTATTTCTTTGGGCCATGATACTTCCTGGCTGTCAGTGCGATATCCTTGTGTCCTAATGTAGTCACCTAAATGGCTAAAAACAGGAAATATCCAACACTTACCTCAGGGCAATGATGCAACAGCAACACACACACACCCTCGTCCTTCCACTGTCATGCGGCCACTAGCAAAAGTAGCCAAGTAGCGACGCTTACCAAGACGAGAAACTTTTCCAGCTACTTTTACAGCCACTAGATGGTACCCGGGCCCTCTCATAGTAGGGGCAACTCTAGTATTTTATTCCAGGTACTGCTTGGCGATAGCATTCAGCTGAGAGTGAGTCATACTGCTATAAGAGTGGTAATGCTGTCTCTATTAACTCTCATGATCATACAGCTCTCCTTACCAGCCCTATCCAAAAATAAATTGTGTGTGTGTGTGTGTGTGTGTGTGTGTGTGTGTGTGTGTGTGTGTGTGTGTGTGGTGCGAGGTGCCTGTGAGTTACCATGGCAACCTCCCGACACCATCACAGTTACATACACACATTTCCCCACCAGCAAGATCCATTGGAGAGTACTGTGTGTGTGTGTGTGTGTGTGTGTGTGTGTGTGTGTGTGTGTGTGTGTGTGTGTGTGTGTGTGTGTGTGTGTGTGTGTGTGGTGGGGGTGCGGGTGTACGGTTTGATGTGGTTGCAGTGTGTGTGTGTGAGTGTGTGTGTGTGTGTGTGTGTGTGTGTGTGTAGGGGTATGTGTTGTGTGTGGAGGGTGGGGGGTGGGGGTGAATGGTTTGATGTGTGTGTGTGTGTGTGTGTGTGTGTGTGTGTGTGTGTGTGTGTGTGTGTGTGTGTGTGTGTGTGTGTGTGTGTGTGTGTGTGTGTGTGTGTGTGTGTGTGTGTGTGTGTGTGTGTGTGTGTGTGTGTGTGTGTGTGTGTGTGTGTGTGTGTGTGTGTGTATGTATGTTTTGTGTGCGGGGGGGTGGGGGTTTGGGGTATACGGATTGATGTGGTTGAAGTGTGTGTGCCTTGGGCACGTAAAGCGTTCCTTCCAAGAGAAAAACAAGATACAAGAGCCAAATTCAAGATCCGTTCATTTCGAGATGCCTGGACACACTGCGTTTGAAAGACTGGAGATAATAGGAAGTAGGAAATACATAGTGGGACATCTAGACTTTTTTTTTTTTTTTGGTAATGAAGAAGGAACAAAGGCCACGAGCCCGCAATAACTGTTCCTTCCAAGAGAAAAAATAAAAGAGCCCAGATCAAGATCCGATCATTTCGAGATGCCTGGACACACTGCGTTTGAAAGACTGCAGATCATAGCTAGCAAGAAATACAGACAGAGGGAGACAGTTCCAAAGTTGACCTGTTGCATAAATGAAGGACTGGAAGTAACGGTTAACTCTTGCATTAGAGAGTTGGACAGAGAAGGGATGAGAGTTTGTTGCTAGACTTTGATTTAAACCCTTGTAAGTCAAATCTGGTTACAGAGCCATCACCCACCAAACACCCATTTCTTTGCTGTTCACCCTTGTCTTTCGTGTGTTAAGTCACATAGCTATCTATCTATCTACTGCCAGACGCCATAATCCAGTAAGGGGTGGCCACTTGACTTATTTGTTTTACGGGGAAGGGCACTAACCCTCCACCAACCCACTTATTGACACATAGGAAGCACGTATGGTTTGGTTATATGGTTACCACCCAGCGTTGTAAATGGTTTCTTGGCCTACAGGAAACCATTTGGCTTGTCACTCAATGTAAAGCCACCTGTAATGGAAAGAAAAGCAATAGGAAGTGACATGAAAAATGAGAGAAATAGGAAGAGAGAAGGGCAGGCACAGAAAAAGAATGATAAAGACTAAGGAAGAAGTAGGCAGCACTACATCAAGTGAGTGGATGATGGTGAGAAATAGGAAGAAAAGAGGACAGGCACGGAAAAAGAATGATAAAGGCTAAGGAAGAAGTAGGCAGCACTACATCAAGTGGGTGGATGATGGTGAGAAATAGGAAGAGAGGAGGGCAGGGACAGAAAAAGAATGATAAAAGCTAAGGAAGAAGTAGGCAGTCACTACATCAAGTGAGTGGATGATGGTGAGAAATAGGAAAAGAGAAGGGCACGCACAGAAAAAGAATGATAAAGGCTAAGGTAGACGTAGGCAGCACTACATTAAGTGAGTGGATGATGGCCGCCACCACCTACCACTCAAAAAATATATACAAAAAGTACTCCCACAGCAGTAATGTACGTATTAACATAAAAATCCTTCATGATGTCCAAAAGGATCACCAGACATTAGGACACTCTTGTTTAGTATGTGTGTGTGTGTATGTGTGTACAGTACTGCTTGCCTATACTGTATTATACTGTACTGCACAACCAGGGGCGTCCACAGTTTTTTTTTTATTGAGGGGGGGCAAAATAAATTATACATATATATGTGCGGTTATATCAATATACACACACTCCAAGTAGGCATTGGCATATACATACATGATTATACAGTACATACATGTGCAGCTATAACAATATACACACACTGCAAGTACGCACAGGCATATACATACATGAGTTACATACATCAAATACATAGTGACAGAATGCATGAATCAAATCACTGTCATCCCTGAACAAGAACTGAAGCCGTCGAATTCCAAGTGGGGACAACTGCACCCCTTGCCCTCTCCTCGGGACGCCCATGTCAGAATGCACCTCTAACTGATGTATTTTGTCGCGTTTTACTCACTGATAAAAACGGAGATGGCCAAACACCATCCTGTCAAACACGAAGGCTCAGTGTACAGTACTGCTGGCCTATACTGTATTACACTGTACTGCGTTACCCGTTACAGCACATGACTATCCTGGATTACACAATTCCATTTGCCCTGTCACTCAGTGTGGAGCCCCTGAAAGTAGTGCTACATCATGTGAGTGGATGGTGGGTGCCCCTTGCCTAAACCTAATGGATACAAGTAGCAATGATAATTATAATAATTATATTAATAATAATAATAATAATAATAATAATAATAATAATAATGATGACAATAAAAACCTCATTTCTATTAACACACATTTTAATAATAATAATAATAATAATAATAATAATAATGATAATAAAAACCTCACTCTTCAATGAACACCCATTTTAATAACAATAATAATGACAATAATAATGATAATGATAATAAAAACCTCACCCTTCTATGAACGCACATTTTTTTTTATAATAGTAATAATAATATACTACTACTACAACAACTACTACTACTAATAATAATCATCATCATCATAATAATACTTCCATAATCATCATCATAATAATAATACTTCCATAATCATCATCATCATCATCATCATCATCATCATAATAATCTCACTCTTCTATGAATGCACATTTTCTTATGATAATAATAATAATAATATACTAGTAGTAGTAGTAGTAGTAGTACTACTACTACTACTACTAATAATAATAATAATAATAATAATGATCAAAAAAAATCTCACTCTTCTATTAACTCACATTTTATTATAACAAGGACTGAGATAAAATATAGTTATACAATGAGACCTCAGGGTTAAGGCACTGAACAGGGAGGCTGCCAGAGATCGAGCAGCATGGAGAACCGCCATTAGGTGACCAAGGCCGACGCATGTATATTGGAGCCTTCAAAAACGACAACAATATAAATCACTACAAACCATCTTTAATAAAATCATCTGGCAGTGACAAGGATAAAATAATTCTTACGCTGAAAGGACTAAATATGGTATTATACGGTATTCTTTCTTGATAAATACAAATAAATACTGTACATAAAACACTACAAAACATCTCTACCTTGAATAAAATCATCTGGTAGCAGCAAGGATAACATAATTAATTCTTACGCTCAAAAGAGGATATTCGCCGGCTCTGACATATAGAAATGACAATCATTAGGTGGATGTGCAGTGCGTCCGAGTGCGAGGTCTGGGGGGGCTGGGTTTACGATGGAAGAGTTGAGAGGTAGGATAGGACTGGAGTGTATTGGTGTTTGTGATGAGAAGGGGTAGATTGAGATGGTTTGGGAGGAAGGATGGGACTGGAGTGTATTGGTGTTGTGATGAGGAGGGGTAGATTGTGATGGTTTGGGAGGAAGGATAGGACTGGAGTGTATTGGTGTTGTGATGAGGAGAGGTAGATTGAGATGGTTTGGGCATATGGAGAGGATGGGGGATGATAATTGGGTGCAGAAAGTGAGAAGCGTTAATATTAGGGGTGGGGTTGTGAGGGGTAGACCAAGAAAGACATGGGACGACGTCATTGTGACCTCAGGATTCAGCCACTGAACAGGGAGGCTGCCAGAGGTTGTGCAGCATGGAAAGCCGCCATTTGGTGACCAAGGCCCACGCATACAAGCATGTTGGAGCCTTCAAAAAACGAAAATGAAAACAAAAGGACTAACTATGGTATTCTACGGTATTCTTTCTCGGGTTTTCGCACCAACTCTTAACACATTTCCTACCCTGATGCCTTTTCTTTTCACTCTGGCTACCGGACAATTATTTTATGCAACTCAGGGGAGAAGTCTTCTACCTATCTATCTATCTATCTATCTATTCCCAGACGCCTTAATCACGTACGGGGTGGCCACAAACAAATCGCCTCCAAGTCACCCTGTCCCCCCGCCATTTCACTGCCCTCCTCCCAACTCACACACCCCTCTCCCATATACCTTTCCACTCCATCTCTCCATCTCATCCTTGGTCTTCCCCCACCTCTCTCCCCCTCAACCTCACTCACATACACTCTCCTCATCAGTCTCTCACTCTACATCCCCCCAGCTCACACCCTCCTCTCTCATATACCTCTCCACTCCATCCCTCCGTCTCATCATTGGCCTTCCCCCTCCCTCTCTCCCTCTCCACCTCACTCACATACACTCTCCTCATCAGTCTCTCACTCTCCATCCCCCCAGCTCACACACCCCTGTCTCATATACCTCTCCACTCCATCCCTCCATCACATCCTTGGCCTTCCCCCACCTCTCCCCCCCTTCACCTCACACACATACACTCTCCTCGTCAGTCTGAAACACAATGCAAGTACCATGCAGAGAAAAAGCAAGATGAAGAGGGGGGGGGTGAGTTGGGAGCAGGGCAGTGAAATGACAGGGGACAGGGCGACGTGGAGGCGATTTGTTTGTGCCCACCCAGAACGGGATTGAGGCATCTGGCAATAGATAGATAAAAAGTTGAGAGGTCGAGCACAGCGTCAGTCACTTAAGGGAGCAGCACTGTCTAGAGCAAAACGGTTCACAGCACTGAGGGTCAGAAGTTATGGGGACGGAAGAGCAAGAGCAAAAGCAATGGTATCTAATGAAGCAGGTTCCTCAGTGTCACACCCTCCTGAAGCATATACAAGTCGCCAGGCACTAGGAGAGGCAGTAAAAAAAACCATGAAGCAGATCCCTCAGTGTCACACCCTCATGAAACATATACAAGTCACCAGGCACTAGGAGACGCAATAAAACGAATCATGAAGCAGATCCCTCAGAGTCACACCCTCCTGAAGCATACAGAAGTCGCCAGGCACTAGGAGAGTCAAGAGAACCAACCATGAAGCAAGTCCCTCGGTGTCACACCCTCCTGAAGCATATAGAAGTCATCAGGCACTAGGAAAGGCAATAACATGAACCATGAAGCAGATCCCTCAGCATCACACCCTCCTGAAGCATGTACAAGTCACAAGGCACTAGAAATGCCAGTGTCCCTCAGTGTCACACCCTCCTGAAGCATATACAAGCGATCAGGCACTACGAAAGGCAGTAAAACAAACCATGAAGCAGGTTCTTCAGTGTCACACCCTCCTGAAGCATACAGAAGTCACCAGGCACTAGGAGAGGCAATAACACGAACCATGAAGCACGTCCCTCAGTGTCACACCCTCCTGAAGCATATACAAGTCGCCAGGCACTATAGTCTTGGCGCGGGACTCTGAGGTTGTTATCACTGTGGCCTGGCAAGCTACCATTCAAAAGTGCGTCTGATTTTGTGTATAATATGAGACGCATCTAATTTGTGTATATATGTTGGTGTATAATAATATTCGTGCATAATATATTCGTGCATAATAATATGATTCGTATTGTGGTAGATGGGGGCGCTCACCATCCACTCACTTGATGTAGTGCTGCTCTAAGATGTCTGCCCTTTCCTCTCCTCCATCCCTCTTTCCTTCCATCCTCTTCTGTCTTCCTTTCGTTCATTCTTTCCTTGTCCTTCTGTCTATGGGCAACTTTACACTCCCTCTTCTGTCTGTCTATCCTTCATTCTTTTCTCTTCCTTCTGCCTGTGGGTGACTCTACACTGAGTGACATGCCAAATGGTTTCCTGTACACAGAGAAACCATTTGCTACGCTGGGTGGTAACCATATAACCAAATTTTGGCGCCTGGTGGTTTAGTGGGTAATTATTGTGCTCCAATCGGATTGAGCCCGTGAAGGTTTATAGCCAAGGGATGGTTAGGATTGATTGCTCGTGTAATGCCACTCAGGGATGAGTGAGGCTGGTCGCTCTCGTCTTGTCGGGACCAACTGCCTAGCCCCGGGCTCCTACGCTCCTCATGGGGCACTACAGGATTGGATGATAGATAGATAGTGTTTAATATGTTGGTGTATAATAATATCGGTGTATAACATATTCGTGCATAATATGATTCGTGTTTAATATGTTTGTGTAGAATAATATTTGTGTATAATATATTCGTGCATAAAAATAATATGTTAGTGTATAATAATATTCATGTATAATATATTCGTGCATAATAATATGATTCGTGTATAATATGATACGAAATGGAACGCACTTTTGAATGATAGGTTGCAAGGGTACGATAATGACAACCTCAGAGTCGTGCGCCGCCACTAACCTCAGAGTCGTGCGCCGCCACTACAGGAAGGGCAATAAAACGAACCAGTCTTTCACTTCCCACGAGTCCAGGGAAGAAACAAGCTGTTGTTGTGAAATCACCTGAAGAATAGAACTTTGTTTATCCTCTACACATAAAGAACAACAGCAAACAGCCACGACAAACATCTGCGGACACCAAGAGAGCAGTTATAGAGTTTCATTTACCAGATGACACCTCATGGCAACTACCAGGGAAGAAATATGTAAAATCAGTGAGAAACAGGGAAACAGGAGAGAAACAGAGCTGCACCAGGGAAGAAACATGTAAAATCAATGAGAAAGAGAGCTGCACCAGGGAAGAAACATGTAAAATCAATGAGAAACAAAGCAGCACCAGGGAAGAAAGACGTAAAATCAATGAGAAACACAGCTGCACCAGGGAAGAAACATGTAAAATCAATGAGAAACAGAGCTGCACCAGGGAAGAAACATGTAAAATCAATGAGAAACAGAGCTGCACCAGGGAAGAAACATGTAATATCACTGAGAAACATGGACATGGGGGAGAAAGAGAGCTGCACCAGGGAGAATGATGTAAAATCAGTGAGAAACATGGAAATGGGAGAGAAAAAGAAAGCTGCACAGAGGCTTTTGCTGTACAATTTAAGGGAAGTGCACAGACTTTTTATGGCACAGCATCCACAACATACAGTAGGCCTGTCAACGTTTTGTGAGGTTTCGCCCTGCACAAGTGATGCTTGTGTCAAGTACATCCCAAGAGGTGTGTTGCTGTCCGTACTGTGAGAACACGAACTTCCTACATCCATCAATACAGTGGAAATCACATATTACACTAAGTGATCATCCACTCACTTGATGTAGTGCTGCCTACTTTTTCCTTGGTCTTTATCATTCTCTTTCTGTGCCTGCCTTCCTCTCTTCCTATATCACCCATCTTTCCTGGCACTTCTTATTGCTCTTCTTTCCTTTACAGGTGGCTTTACATTGAGTGACAAGCCAAATGGTTTCCTGTAAGCCAAGAAATCATTTACAACGCTGGGTGGTAACCATTTAACCAATCCATACGTGCTCCCTACGTGTCAACAAGTGGGTTGGTGGAGGGTTAGTGCCCCTCCCCGTAAAACAAATAACTCAAAGTCAAATGGCCACCCCTTACGGGATTATGGCGTCTGGCAATAGATAGATAGATAGATAGACTTAGTAGCACTGTCTGTCTGTGACCCACAGAATGATGCTTGTATGAAAAGAATAGGTACCAACTGTCCTATTGCCAAAGACATATCAACTTTGTTGGTAGAATGTCTAGAAGAAGAAAATGTAGAGGTAACTGTAAAGAGGTGGAATGGTGGTATATTAACATGTTGACAAATGGATGTGATAGAGTTCTGTGATGAGATGAATGCTGAAATGCTTAATTATATGAGACATAATCTCGTCACCCTTATAAAGAAACTGCCTGTCATTTTTCAGCGACTCCTGGGTTTTTGCCTACATCAATTCTTCATCACGTGGCGCACCTATTGGTATAGCTGCCTTTGCTAGGTCTAAGGTGTGAGTGGTCTATAATGCGCCTAGCAAGCTTCTGCCTAAGTCATTGAAAGTTTAGAAAATGAGACAGATTTTTCTCAATTTCTGGAAAAATTTAAAAAAATTTCTTAGGCAGTTTCTTTATGAGGGTGACGATATACTATGTTAAGCAGCAGTCAAAGGCATTTAGGGAGGCAAACGAGTGTGTCTGAAGGATGTATAATCCTCCAGACAGACTTTGCAGAGAATTATGCCACAAAACACTAGAACGAGGTAATGGCAGCCCACTGGGTCATCAGTGACTGTTTACACTGCAGTTGTTCACTATGTCAAAGATGAAGAGATTGCCACAAAGCCATTAACAGTCATTCCCAATACAACCTCACACTCCAGCCATGAAGTTCAGGTGTTTAATAGTGCTAATTTTGATTATTTCAATTCTGCCCGTATTCATTTTACACATGTATCATTGTGGAGTATGGAAGTTAAGAAGTCACTGCATGATTGTATTGTGATCCCTACCCTGACGTATGGAAGCAAGGCGTGGACCTTGCAAGAGGGGAACAAGTCAAGAGTGAGAGCAGTGGAAATGAGTTACTTGAGAGGAGCATGTGGAGTGACATGGAGGGACAGGTACGAATGAAGAAGTGACGGAATGTTGTGGGGGTGGATGTGGTTGAGAAGGAGAAAATTAATACACTGAGGTGGTTTGGAGATGTGGAGAGAATGGAGAATGAAAGACTGATTAACAGGGTGTATGTAGGTGAGGTGGAGGGATGGAGTTGAGAGGTATATGAGGGAGGGGGGAGTGAGCTGGGGGGAGGGTAGTCAAATGGTGGGTGACAGAGCGACCTGGAGGCATTTTGTCTGTGGCCACCCTTTGCAGGATTAGGGCGTCACGCTATAGATAGATAGATAGATAGATGATTGTGGACTGATGGGGCAGCAGGCCACTTCAAGAATAGATAGTGTCTGGCAGTTCTAACCTTGTACGAACACATCACAACTGCACTGCTGAATGGAACTTTGGTTATCATGACAAGGGCCCTCAGGATGGGACTGGGGCTTCGCTAAAATGGAACGTCCACAGGCGAGTCTTGCAAGGTCGCTGTACACTAAGGTCTGCTGCTGAACTTTGTAAGGAGGTTGAACAAATAACAGATGAAACTGAGCTAATGTATGTCTATCTGTCTATATATCTATTGCCAGACGCCTCAATCCCGCACGGTGTGGCCTCAAACAAATCGCCTCCACATCGCCCTGTCCCCTGCCATTTCACTGCCCTGCTCTCAATTCACACCCCCCTCTCTCATATACCTCTCCACTCCATCCCTCCACCTCATCCTCGGCCTCCCCCTCCCCCCCCCTCCACCTCACTCACATACTGTACACTCCCCTCGTCAGTTTCTCACGCTCCATCCCCGCGCTCACACCCCCCTCTCTCATATACCTCTCCACTCCGTCCCTCCATCTCATCCTTGGCCTCCCCCTCCACCTCACTCACATACTGTACACTCCCCTCGTCAGTTTCTCACGCTCCATCCCCGCGCTCACACCCCCCTCTCTCATATACCTCTCCACTCCGTCCCTCCATCTCATCCTTGGCCTCCCCCTCCACCTCACTTACATACACTCTCCTCATCAGTCTCTCACCCTCTATCCTCTCCTCATACACTGACATATTACTGATATAAAGCACTTCTTGACTGAACCAGTAAAATGCACAGTCAAAGGTGGGGTGGCATCGCGGTAATGTTTCTCACGCCACTTTTAAAAATCTATATAACATCAAAATAACAACATAGGAATAATCTGATCATGGCATCATGTAGTGTGAGGTGTTGGTGGTATACCTTGCAAACTGCATTTATTTATATTGCCTACATAAGGAAATACAAGTGAGAGTAGATCAGTAACTTGTCTCTGAATGTAACGCTGCTCACGATGGAATGACCCACCACACCTATCACCACAGTACCACAACTACCACACCTACCACCCCACTACCACAACTCACCACACAAATAACAAAACTCTTCCACACACTCAAGAGATTCACCAGCAAGTTCAATCCTTTCATGCCTGACAATCTCCACCTGCTCTCCGCGACACGCCGTACATATAAAATCAGCATTATCTCGCAGTCTACCTCTCATACCACTACATCTCTTGTGCACCCATTTATCACAAACACTGTACAAGATGGAATTAATTCCCACGCTCTTGTGGCACACTGCACATGTCCTCTCTCCCTCGTCTTTGAGAGTACCGCCACCAACTCTAGATATCATCACTTTTGTTTTATCTGCATTTACCCTTAAGCCCTTTTGCCCCATACCATCACTCCACTTCCTAAACTTTTCCTCTGCCTCCCTTTCGTTCTCTGCAATCAACACCAAATCATCAGCATACAACATCTCCCACGGGAGTCCGTTTCTGAAGTCCCGTGAGAGGGCTTCAAGTACCATGATAAACAACATGGGACTCAAAACTGATGCACACCAACATTCACGGAAAACTCATCACTCAATTCTCCATTCACTCTTACCTGGGTGTGAGCACCCACATACATAGCCATAACTACCCTAACCAGCCATTCCTCCAAGCCAAGCTTTCTCATTGCCCACTTCACCACCTCTCTAGGGACTCTGTCAAAGGCCTTTTTCAAATCAACAAAATCAAAATACAGATCCCTTCTCCTACCAAAATATTTTTCCTGGAGCTGCTGAAGCTGTCGAACAATGAATATGGCATCAATGGTCCCCCTACCTGGCATAAACTCAAACTGCATATCATCAATATTCACTCTTTCTCTAATCATACCTTCTAAAACTCTCTCCATTACCTTCATTATCTGATCTAGAAGCTTTATACCTCTATAATTTCCTCTTTCCAGGGCATCACCCTTCCCTTTATACACATTTATAATTACACTCTTCAGCCAATCATCTGGGACAACCCACTCATAAATAATCATATTTATCAGGTCAGTGACAAACCTCACCCCTATATCAGCAGTATTTGAAGGTTGACGCTCGAGGACGTCACATAATTAGATGTGGTACTTGAGTTTTTTCCCTTTCCCACACCCTCAAGCACAGGTTGCCCTGACCCCTTTTCTCCTCCCAAAAGGTGGTCTGCCCACCTTTCCCTCTCCAAGGGAAAGAATATCTGCCACTCTAAGGTACTCAGACCACTAATCTCCAAATCCTCATAAAATGTACATACACTGTACTTCTAATAATTAATCAAATCTTCCTGGTACCAATAGCATACTTCAATGAAGTAGTGTAATTGGTTTCATTATCATCATCTTGCCCTCTTTCTTCCCTGCTACAGATGAGGTGAGGCAATGGCCAGAAAGCATGAAAATAAAAATAATATAAAAGGGGAAAGAACCAAAAGCATGTTCAATAATATGGGCCATACCTTCATTCACTTAGCATTCAAACCCCGGAACTTCATGACATCTCCTCACTCAAGTCCTAAGATGCAATTTTGAAGAGCCTGACGAACTCTTAGCCAAGACAAATGATCTAGTTGGGTGTTCTTGTGACCCCAGGCTCTATGTGAACATGATGGACTACAAGCTTAGTTGCCCTTAACCTACAGTCCATCCTCCTCCTTTTAGGGGGTAAGGGGGAAGGTGAGGGATGCTCACATAACCGAGTAACAGAGACCCCCAATTAAAATGGTGCAATCACATGACGGCATCCCTCTCCAGCACCACACGCAGTCTAGTGAGGATACTATACACGGCAACTACAGTCTGCCTGGCCAAGCAAACCCATCAACCACGGGCAAGCAATCGCCTTTGCAATGCTGTCCCACGTAGTGACCCAGTGCTCCCTTGCGGTGGATAGTGAGGGAAGTAACTATTACGGTATAATAGTGATTCATCTAACACCTTTATTGAAGTAAATGGTAACTGTTTAAAAATGTTCACCCAAATGCTTATAACATACCACATGATAAAAATATTATCCAATTGCTTACGGTATGCTGTACAATACCAAAAAAATACAGATCTTTATTGTATCGTAAACTGAAAATTGCTGGCTAATTCACTTCAAAATTATACAAAAATACCCTGTTTGGCACCATAAAGACAGTTATCCTATCTACCCCTTCAGCACAAGGATACAATTCAGTCCCGTATTGGTGGTAAGTGGGGGCATCACCATCCACTTACTCAATGTAGTGCTGCTCTCAGATGCCTGCCCTTTCCTCTCTTCCTTCCTTCCTCTTCTGTTTAATTTCCTTCATTCTTTCCTCCTCTTACTGTCTATGGGTGATTCTACACTGAGTGACATGTCAAATGGTTTCCTGTACACCAGGGAACCATTAACTACAATGTGTGGTAACCATATAATCAAATTATGGCATCCGGTGGTTTAGTGGGTAATTATGGTGCTCCAATCAGATTGAGCTGGTGTAGGTTTATATCCAAGGGATGGCTGGGGTTTACTGCTCACGTAATGCTACTCAGAGATGAGTGAAGATGGTCACTCTCATCTTAGTGTCAGGACCAACTTGCCTAGCCCTGACCTCCCATGCTCCTCATAGGACAGCACAATATTAAATGATGAATGAATGAATCTGATTACCCCCTCTTTTTTACTTATGCCATTTTTTTTTTTTTTTTTTTTTTTTTTTACTGACTTTATTCATGCCATCTCTAGATGATTTCAATAACTTTAGAAGAAAGTTTTCCAACTGGAGGTCTTACACACAGCCTTTTATAAACCATTCAGTGATACATGTCATTAAGTTAAATAAAATCATCTAACAGCACCAAGAACAATAAGAAAATTACACAATCAAATTCAAAGGGTTAGTATTAATCCTTCTATCTCCAGACGATTTTAATCAGCTTAGAGATGTCTTTCTGAACACAAAGGTTACATGAAATCTTCATTAACTCCCTTCAACATGCAAGGTCTTCATCGTGTTGAACAAAATTGGCTGGTGGTGCCAATAATAAATTAAATACAGTGATCCCCTGGTTATTGTGCATTACTAGTACCAAACACAAGACGTGAAAACGGACTTGTGTGATAATGAAAGTAAAAAACCTATGGGATTAATCCTAGTTGATATCGTGCATCCCAACTTCAAGCCCAAATCTTCCTTTTTATGATATTTTATACCCACTACACAAATACATACTATTATGGCAAGTATCAAAAACTTACAAAGGCATGGATAGGTTAATAGAATATTATGAAAAGGGCACAATAATGAAGAAACATGTACCATATAGAGGCCTGAGTTGGGCTTACGGTATGGGGTTCTGAGGCTAGAGTGTGAAGAGTTGTGGTCTCCACCACCTGAAATTAACTCCTTGAGTAGGGCCTCAACTTTGAATCCCTCAAAACCATCAGAAACCACAGACACTGCACAATCACTGCCAGCAGAAACCAGCTCAGGTGCGGGATAACAATGTTTGTCTGTTGAAAAATGCACTATAATGGATTAGGTGCACAGTTTCATCATGCAGTGATAACAAATAATGCATAAGTGCATGATAGGCAACGGCTCAGTGTACTGTTCTGTTGGTCCTACTAATAATTCAGGGATGTGTTCTAAAATATCAGAACTTTATACCAGTATACCTAGTATTGTGGCTAGGAAAACTGGGCATATGTCGTCCAACCCAGTACTGCTTCATCAGGAGTGTACAAAGCCAAGGTCGGGTGACTTAGTCCAGAGTGTGACCAGCTGCTCACTCCTTAGCACCATCACATGAACAAGGAGCTCTAATCACTCCTCAGAATGAGACCTTCATGGGCCACATCTTGCTGGAGTGCTCTTGTTAATTTCACCACTACGTATCTAAAAACTGTGTAAGAGCAATGGGGCTAATGCACCATATTAGAACATAGGACGAACGCTCTCTTTCAATCGTGCAAATCACCTTTTAATGAAGCAATGGAACTGTGATAGATCCATCCATCCATCCATCATCCAATCCTACACTGCCCCCTTAAGGAGCGTAGGAGCCCGGGGCTAGGCAGTTGGTCCCGACATTTAAGATGAGAGTGACCTGCCTCACTCATCCCTGAGTGGTATTACATGAACAATCAACCCCAACCATCCCTTGGATATAAACCTTCACCGGCTCAATCCGATTGGAGCGCAATAATTACCCACTAAAACCACCAGGCACCAAAATCTGGTTATATGGTTAACACCCAGCGTAGTAAATGCTTTCCTGGTGTACAGGAAACCATTTGACTTGTCACTCAGTGTAGAGTCACCCACAAGCTGAAGGAAGAGGAAAGAATGAAGGAAATAATTTCTTTATATTTTACAAATTACTTTACCTCTTCAGTCTGATGATGTACTTTGTGCTTTATTCTTGTTACCTACATACAGTAACCTCTCAAATAATGCAAGGGTTAGGTTCCTGGAGAGGTCACGTTACTTAAAAACACGTTATTGAAACATAATTTTCCCACATGACACAATGGTAATACAGTATTGGGGGTTACTTTCCTGCACTCTGGGAAAGTCTACCCATTTGGGGAGTTATGCTACTCTAAACTTAAAAGCAACAATATCAATCTGAAAGATAATCCACGAAAAAAGAAAAAAACATTATATTTGGGGAGAAATAAACAACATTTGAGCCCTAGTTGGCCCAAAGTGTTGTTTACTTCCCCTCAAATACATACTGTTTTCGTTTTTTATGTGGATTTTCTTTCAATTCTGCTTCATTCACGGCATGGTGAAAGTTCCTCAACATCATTAATACATTACTAGGTCATAAAAACACTACAGTAAGAGCAAACAATTTCATTACAGTAAGTAGGTCATAAACAATAACAACACAGCCTCAATTCATCTATGCATCACTCATCACCTGCTGCTGTCCCTCCTCACCCCGCTTCCCCACCTCCCGCTGCTCCCCACCCTAAATTTGTTGTCCCTCCTCGCTCTGCTGTCCTTCCTCTTCCCCTTCCTCTGACTCTCGTGCTACTGGTGGTGAAGATAACTCCCTTAAGTTTTCTGCCTTCTTCATAAAGAACCTGTTCTATCTTGGTCTAAGTGGTTTTCTTTTTTCTGTTCTGCAGCATCAAGTTGTAACAATTTAGATCTGCAATCACTTTCCTGGCCAAATTTTGTCTGAAAATGAGCCAAATTGCTCAGAATGTGGCCAAACTTCATTTTCGAATATTATAGTTCAAATAAAACCAGTTTAAGCAACAGCCATATAAAAAATTGTATTTATGCATAAACTGCCACACCAAGTCTATCAGCTCAGAACTGTCCAAGGTGTGCGCGGCTGATTTGAAACAGTGCAGTGTGTGATATTAAGTGAAGTCATAATGTAACATTTCTGTACAGTGGTCGTCCAGGCCCTCCAACTGTCCCCCATCGTGGTGGTGGGCTTGGTGACGACTCATTCTGGCATAAGACAAACTTCAGGTGGATGGCAGAGGTTTTTAAGGTCATTTTAGGCTTTGCAGTTGAGGTCAGCCTCCCTAACCCCACTGAATCCATATTATACCAAGCTTGTTATGTGATAATTCATTATGCAATAGGTATTCCTCCCTTTCATCCCTCTTTCCTTCCATCCTCTTCTGTCTTTCTATCCTTCATTCTTTCCTCTTCCTTCTGCCTACGGGTGACTTTACACTCCCTCTTCTGTCTTTCTTTCCTTCATTGTTTCCTTTTCCTTCTGCCTGTGGGTGACTCTACACTGAGTGACAAGCCAAATGGTTTCCTGTACACCAGGAAACCATTTACTACGCTGGGTGGTAACCATATAACCAAATTTTGGCACCTGGTGGTTTAGTGGGTAATTATTGCACTCCAATCGGATGGAGCCGGTGAAGGTTATATCCAAGGGGTGGTTGGGGTTGATTGCTCATGTAATGCCACTCAGGGATGAGTCAGGTTGGTCACTCTCATCTTAAATGTCGAGACCAACTGCCTAGCCCCGGGCTCCTACACTCCTCTTGGGGCAATGAAGGATTGGATGATGGATGGATTAACTTAATGCAACCCTACTGCATAATGAGGCTGCACTGCATCGGGGTTTTCATTACTATCGTCAAGCAACAATGGCTCTCATTCTCATTATTGTTATTTTACCTTAACTTGGCCTACATTTCATCCTTTTGCAGCTTACTTCATATAGTTCGATGATAGAAAAAGATTATGCTACAGCTCTACTTCCTTTTCACAGCACTTCTTTGTGACCTGCATCATACTCTCGTGTTAAACTACTGTTGTAAACCAGCATTCAAAGGATGGGATTTTAATTTTAGGCTGCTGAAAGGGGAAAAATTATATCAAGAACCAGAATATCAACATAACATTACAAGAACTTACTATATACTACTGTACATGTTCTTGAGCTGAAGGGCGTACCGGTAATGACTATGGCAAATCTTTGACCTGAAGAACTTATTATCTATGGCCAATTTTGAGCTGAAGTATTCATTATCTATGGCCAATCAACACTGACTCTCATCTTCACTATTCAGATCCAGACCAGCTATGTCCAGAACATCAACGTGTCCTTTGCCCCGGCCCTGCGTCTGTGTGCGACATAGTCGAGAGCTGATCCCTTTGGCTGACCCACTTGATGGCTGTTCCACAACCTCTGGCACGTGATGTTGTTTCAATGAGGGGATTGTTGACGCTTCTCCAAGTCCACTGCTCAGTAATGCATTATTCAATCCTCCTGTAAACCCGCCACTGCTGCTTCCATTTGCTTGACTGAGTGACTCATGACTTGGATGAACTTTGGAATTGACTTTAAGCTGTGTCTTGCCGTATTTTCCAAAAGAGGTAACATTTTCATCTGAGGCTGCAGATACATCCTTCAGGAATTTCTCCAGCTGACCACCATCATTCTTGGCCCAAAGGTCCGTTGGAGGCATCATCCACTTCCTTGTCAGGGCCTCTATTTCTGTCTGACAGCTTTCAATATCAGTAAAGGCATCGAGGTTCAACCCAGTTTCTGCAAGTGCTCTGTCAATGTTTTCTTCCCTTTCACATGATCTTTGTTGCTTTAGCCTGATGTTGCTATCAACATTTTTTGTTACCTCCTTCAGATTATGCAGCACAGGTTCTGAGACTTTTTCGAACTCTGAAGAACTGGTGCTCTTAGAATCTTCATCAGCTGGCCATCTTGCTTCTTCACCCTGGTTCAGAATATTATATTTGCAATTAGGACCAAGCTGCTCATTAACAACACACTAATACAGAATAGTAAAAGCTATATAATCACTATCAGCATGAATAATACTAATTAAAGAAATAGGTGGTAGATTTTTTGGGGGAACCTGGACAAGGGCAGTTGTCTCCCAATAAACTACTACTGCCCATAAAAAAATAAAATAATAATAAAAATATAAATAATAATAATAATAATGATGATAATGATAATAATAATAATAATAATAATAAAATAATAATAATAATAATGATGATGATGATGATGCAGAATGCAGCATTTTGAGTGTAATGCTGTATGGTAGTGAGACCTGGGCTGTAAAGGATGAGGATATTCGTGGGCTCAACTGTACAGACATGACAACGATTAAATGGATGTGTAGTGCATCCCTGAATGCGAGGCCTGGGGGATCTAGGAATGTGACTGACGAGCTCAGAGGAAGGATGGGACTGGAAAATATTGGTGTTGTGATGAAGAGGGGTAGAATGAGATGATCTGGGCATGTTGAGAATATGGGGGATGACAACTGGGAGCAAATGGTAAGAGGTGTGAACGTCGAGGGTTGGGTTGCAAGAGAGAGACCGAAAAAGACCTGAGACAAGGACACAGAGTGTGACCTCAGGGATAAGACGCTGAATAGGGATGCTGTCAAAGACTGCGCAGTGTGGAGAGCCGCCATTTGGTGACCACGGCTGATGCAAGCATGCATGTTGGGGCCATTATAAACAATATGATATGAGTACACTATAGATTTAATAGACCTCAGTAGACTGGATATTGGATTTAATGGACACTATGAAGGCCACTGGATATCCATCAGCTATAACAAACACTGTCCATTAAATGGAGGGCAATAAATGTGTTTCCTCATATTCATCTCTTTCCCATGTGTTTGATCTGGGTGGCATGTACAAATTGGCTACAATTATTTTACCTTCAGATGTGTTGATCTCTACTGCAATCAGTTCTACTTGTGATGGTATATCTAGTTTTATTTCATTGACTTTTAGATTTTTCTTAGTTAATATTATAATTCCTCCTCCTTTTTTTAAATTTCTGTCTCTTCTCCATATATTGTATTCCTCTAAGTTTAGTATGTCATTGGATATCCTTGGTGTTAATTTTGTTTCAGTTAGGCATATTATTTGTGGTTCATTATCTCTGACATAATCATTCATCTCTAATAATTTAGATACCATTCCATCCACATTTGAGTACATCAACTTTATCATCTTGTTTATATACTTGTCATGACATGGTTCTACTACCGTCCTCCTTTTTATTCCATCCTGTTTGTGTACCACTTTCGTACCTGCAATCCTATTACTTTGTAAAAAAAATTTCTTCTTCTCCTCTTCTGATCTTCCCTCATTTTTTGTTTTTGCTTCCTCCCTTTTCTCTTTCAGTAATTCCAGTTCCTCTTGTGTTAGGCATCTTTTTATCCATATATTTTTTAACTCCTCTTTTTCCATAAGATTCTTTGCCTTTTTTAGTATCTCTTCCACAGTGTTTACACTCTGGAAAGTCACCTTTAGAGGTCTTGTCTTGCTTTTCTCATATTTCCCTAACCTTTTGTGTTCCTCTATGTCTTTACTACAGATTTCCTCTGATACTTCCTTCAGTAAGCTCATTACATTTGCCATCTCCTTTTTGTCTCTTGTGATCTTGTTTTTTACTTCTTCCTCTTCAATACCAGTGTTTACTATAGGTGTGTGTGTGTGTGTGTGTGTGTGTGTGTGTGTGTGTGTGTGTGTGTGTGTGTGTGTGTGTGTGTGTGTGTGTGTGTGTGTGTGTGTGTGTGTGTGTGTGTGTGTGTGTGTGTGTGTGTGTGTGTGTGTGTGTGTGTGTGTGTGTGTGTGTGTGTGTGTGTGTGTGTGTGTGTGTGTGTGTGTGTGTGTGTGTGTGTGTGTGTGTGTGTGTGTGTGTGTGTGTGTGTGTGTGTGTGTGTGTGTGTGTGTGTGTGTGTGTGTGTGTGTGTGTGTGTGTGTGTGTGTGTGTGTGTGTGTGTGTGTGTGTGTGTGTGTGTGTGTGTGTGTGTGTGTGTGTGTGTGTGTGTGTGTGTGTGTGTGTGTGTGTGTGTGTGTGTGTGTGTGTGTGTGTGTGTGTGTGTGTGTGTGTGTGTGTGTGTGTGTGTGTGTGTGTGTGTGTGTGTGTGTGTGTGTGTGTGTGTGTGTGTGTGTGTGTGTGTGTGTGTGTGTGTGTGTGTGTGTGTGTGTGTGTGTGTGTGTGTGTGTGTGTGTGTGTGTGTGTGTGTGTGTGTGTGTGTGTGTGTGTGTGTGTGTGTGTGTGTGTGTGTGTGTGTGTGTGTGTGTGTGTGTGTGTGTGTGTGTGTGTGAACAACCACCCACTCCATCACAGAGCCCATACATATATACATACACACAGCCTTCCCCCTTCCCTCTACACATACACAACCCCATGTCTGTTCACGTGGGTTCCTAGTGCAGTTGTGAGGTTGTGGTTATTGTGGGTGAAGCCTCCACCTGCTCCATCACAAAGCCCATAAACACAAAGACCCTCCCCTCCTCCCCCACTCACATACATACATACAACATCTTACACACCAAGTCTGTCCATATACGCTCTGCCTGGTGTGGGTGTGAAGGTGCAGCTGTGGTGTCCAAAGTCCCTACTCGTTCCATCATCGAGCCCATTGCTGCAGCCAGCACCTCCAACTGCCCCATCGCCTGCTCTATTTGAAGCTCCAACTCAGCCATGTAGAAGCCCTGGAGAGTGATACAGTTCAGTCAGTTTGGACTTCATTGTCGTCATACATTTTTCTAGATATAGTACCTGGTATTGTTGTGAGTTAAGGCATTTTTATTGGATGTGGCCCATAAGCATTTACTATTCTGAGGGGTGGCTGGGGTTTATTGTTCCTGTGATGCTACTAAGTGGGCGAGCATTGGGCACTTGCCTAAAGTGTTGGACTGAACAGCCTGGTCCTGTGATCCTACACTCCTCATGGAGCAAAACAGCTGGCCATGAACATTTGACTGGATTAGGTTATAAGATCTCTCGTGAGCGGGTGATGTTTGCGGGTGTATGATACACAGAAAGTGTAATATTATTTCCTAAGATGGTCAGACAGCCTGACATATCTCAGTCCTTAGGCATCTCTTAAAGGCTACTCATCAACCATTTCCATAATTCATCAATCATATTAATCTTACCGTACCCCAGCATGTTACCATGAAACCAAACATATAAGACTTGTTTAAGGTAATGTTATTCAGTAAAGGTGAGAGATGCACAGATGGAAATAAGTGTTGCTGCAGAGGTATGAAAGCTGTCACTGAGCCCTGACCTTTTCAGCATTATCGTAAATACATCATAAATATACAGTAAACTACGCATTCAGTGGGCAAATACGCACACACATGGTGCATGCACCATGCCAAGTGCATCAGTACTGTGAACAAACTCACCTTCCGACAAATGCAAGGTGGAGGTAAAAGATTTGTATATTTGTGCATTTCCACTTTAAACAGATGATTTAAAAATGCAAAATTAATTTCCCTCATTAATGGAAGATGAATGATTTTTTTTTTTTTTCCAGACTTTCCATTGTTACGCAACTGAAATTTAGGGTCCACAGTATGTGTGTGTGGGTGTGTGTACCTAGCTGTGATATACAGAAAATGAGCTACACTCATGGGGTTCCATCTCCAAATCTCTACATGTCAAACTTAGTTTTAAACTCATTTAAGTTTTTGGACTGGACAATCTCTTTGTCCAGGTTATTCCACGGGTCAATGCATTTTTACGGAAAACTGTAATTTTTAATATCATTCATGCAACTTGTCTTGTTCAGTCTCTGATCATGTCCTCTTGTTCCCCCATCCCATATCAGCAGATCTCTGTCATTTTTTTCTACTCCCATCATGGCAGATCACTGCAATCATGTCACCCCTCTCTCTTCTTCTAAGGACAGCAAACCCACCTTTTCCAGTCTGTCCTTGCATGACAGATCTGTCAGGCTAGGGACTAGATACAGTATATATATATATATATATATATATATATATATATATATATATATACACAGGTATATAAATAATCTTCTTGCAATCATAGCTCAGTGGGTTAGAGCGCTCTGACTGAAGGGTTAGAGGTTTGAGTCCACCCAAGGGTCATTGGTAGACATCAGGAATGACAACTGCTCATAAAGTGCTACACACTCCAAAACCAAAGTCCTCTACCCAGTGGCAGTGCCCTAGGCCTTATCAAAAAATAAAATGGGACACAGCAAAAACTAAAATATATATGTATATATATATATATATATATATATATATATATATATATACCAGTATATCTCTATCTATCTATCTATCTATTGCCAGATGCCTCAATCCCGTTTGGGGTGGCCACAAACAAATCGCCTCCAAGTCGCCCTGTCTCCCGCCATTTCACTGCCCTGCTCCCAACTCACACCCCCCTCTCTCATATACCTCTCCACCCCATCCCTCCAACTCATCCTCGGCCTCCCCCTCCCTCTTCCATCCTCCACCTCACTCACATACACTCTCTTCGTCAGTCTTTCACCCTCCATCCTCTCCACATGGCCAAACCACACTGAGTATATACTGTATATATATATATATATATATATATATATATATATATATATATATATATATATGTATGGGGTTCCCAGATCCTATTCCCCTATTTTACATGTAAATATATCACATTTCAGCACAAACATAATTCAGCACGAGGTTCTGCATAACCTATATCATGCTGCTGAGAGACTGTACTGTACTCAAGTGCAACAGGGGGATCAAAAAGTCAACTGTCACTTACTGGAGGGGTGTTGTCCACAGGTTGATTCTCTTCCTCCCATTTATTCTTCTGACAAACTTTTGCTGCCACAGACTTTGACTGTTCCTTCACATACCCTGCGATGTCCTTCCATCTCACATCAACACTGGGGGAATACATCATCATCACCACCACCATCATCATCATCATGATCATCATCATGATCATCATCATCATCATCCTATCCCTCTTTCCATCTTACATCATGATCATCATGATCATCATCATCATCATCATCCTATCCCTCTTTCCATCTTACATGGAGTGGGAGAAATACAGAAACAGGAAAGTAAAAAAAGAAGGATAGCTATCAGTTGATGCACATCCATCCACTCATTAAGAAAGCATATGACATGGAAGTGAATATTATAACTTCTTTTGAACTTAGTTACGCACTATGCAACTATCTAACATCACCATCATCCCAATCCCTTCTCCAACCCAGAGATGGGGTGAGGCAGAGTCCAGAAAGTGAGAGAGAGAGAGAGAGAGAGAGAGAGAGAGACAGAGACAGACAGACAGACAGACAGACAGAGACAGAGACACACACACACACACACACACACACACACACACACACACACACACACACACACACACACACACACACACACACACACACACACAATAAAGGGAGACCTAAACAACAGCATGCCCAGTTAACATTCTCATATCACTATCGGTAACTGCTTTAATGACCATCAAAGAATGGCAAACCTAAAAACTGTTACCCCTCGCATATACAGAAAAAATAAAAATTGCACCAAAGTAAATTTTGGTCATACAGATTCAAGAGCTTGAGTTAAGGCACCAGAAAATGTATACTGTATTTTGCTCTCATACGTCTAATGGTTACTGCACAACTGACCGTAAAAAAAAAAAAAAAAAAAAAAAAATCGTTAACACCAAGAATGGAACGTTACTGAGGTGAAGGGGGTGTGGGGGAACACAGAAGGGGGGGGAAAGGGAGGGAATATGTCTGCTACACACAGCCAATATAGTCTAGAGGGGGTATGGGAGGTGATTTGCATGTGAGGAGACACTGAGGACTGGGCCCAATGGAGCAGAGGGAGATGGAGAAATGGCAGGGAGGGAGGATGCTCCCACATCATGTCTAGGGGAACCAATCAGGCCAGACACCACCGGATACTGTACTTTCCATTGGCTAGGCTCCGTATACGTCATCAAAGAGGCAGGGAGACCACGCGCCAGTTTTTGGTACAATAGCTTGTGTATGATCGATGATATTAGGACTCTTATGTACCTAAGCCCAAACACACTGACAGATGATGATGGGTCTTTAAGGGATTAGGGCACCTGGCTACTGACAGAAAGATAAATATACAGACAGACAGATAAACAGATTAATAACCTGAAAGATTACTCACCCTGACTTTTTCTTATGTGTTTTGTAAGCATATATGAAGGCTGCCATGAAGAGAGCTCTGGTCAGCTGATATAGGAAGATGTATGTGATCAGGTAATAGAAGTAGCCCAAGAAGGAAAGGTACCCAGATGCCTGGCTCTCAATGCCTGAATGTAAAAAAAAAATAAATAAATAAATAAATAAGTTGGGATAAAAGGGCTTGTATTAAGTTATGATACATTTACTGTAACTTGACAAAGAATCCTAACCCTTTCTTAGGACAGCTGGTGAACAAGCATAGCCAGACTGGAGAGTTGACTTCACTAGTAATCACAGAGCCTCATTAAAAAAAAAAAAAAAAAAAAAAAAAGGTAAGTTGGGATAAAAGGGCCTGTACTGTATTAAGTTATGGCACATTTACTGGAACTTGACAAAGATTCCTATCCTTTTTAGGACAGCTGGTGAACAAGCATAGGCAGACTGGAGAGTTGACTTCACTATTTATCAGAAAGCCTTATTCTTGCCTCTTTTCTAAGGCTCATGACACCACAACAGAAATACAATCAATTAAAATACGCACTGGTAACAAATCACACATAACAACTGCCAATACATACTTTCCCCCTCAGTCACCCCCACAGTACAACACAACTACTCTCCTCAAATACACCACATCACTAACATATGGTACCCAACATCATCCTGAGTGGTGATTTCAATACCAAGGCATTGGCCTGGCATATCAACAACCCTGACACAGACAAGGGGCTGGTACTACACTCCCAAACAGATAATCTTTTCATCCTCAACAATCTCCATCAACATACACATATCCCACACCAACCCCTCTTCCTCCCATCATCCCCAGCCAGTACCTATGCTCCCCAAACCTTTCCCCCACAACATCCTGGAGAATGGTCAAAACCCTTGACTCTGACCACTTCCCAATCAACATCACTACCAAAACCAAAATCACCCCAGCTGGCCACAGACACACATACACTAATTATATGAGAACCAACTGGTAGGTCTTCACAACTGAAAGAGAACAACACTTTGATAGATTAAACGGTACATCCATCACAAACATCAACACTGCTGTGCACACTTTGAATAAAATTATTCAAAATGCAGATAAAAGACATACCCCAAAAGGCAACAGAAAGAGATACAACCCCAACTTCACACCAGAAATTCAAGGCCTCATCATGTAATGCGACAACCTATATCACTCCCCAACACCCCATACACAAGACACTATACAACAAATACAAGAATTCAAAATTGAAAAAAACAATATCATAACAGCAAAAAAACTAAATTGGAATAATTATCTCCAAACACTTGGTCACAAAATAAACACCATTAAATTCTAAGAAACACTAAACAGCATCACACTCTCCAACAGTAACACTACACAATCACATGCTGCCATCACAACAACAGACAACACCATACCCTCAAACAAACAACAAGCAAACACTCTCATCAATGACTTTTCACATGTCAGCCATCTAAATCCCCACAGCGATGACAGATGTGTCATCCAACGAAAGAGACAGTTCCCCATAGACCCAGACTTCGCACCTTTCTCTTACAACCAGACGAGGCACATCATTAGCAACCTTAAGCACTCATCTGCCTGTGGACCAGACAACATAAGCAAAATACACCTTAAATACCTTGGACCACAAGGTATACAAGCACTCACCAACATATCAAACTACAGCTACTCATATAACATAATACCCAACATCTGGAAGCATGGCACTATCATCATTATCCCCAAACCCAACAAAGACCCCATGTCACCTTCTTCACACCGCCTCATCACACTTCTCTGCACCCCCTTCAAAGTCACTGAACGACTGGTATTATAACTAGTTATACCTCACATCCTCCTAGCCCCATCACAACATGGTTTTAGGAATCTACACTCCACAAACTCTTCTTACAGACCTTACACAGAAAGTTTTTGATAGCATCACTTCAGCCAGGCCATCCCCCACCAAAACCTCACAAACAGAATATCCACCCACGGGTCATTGGTGGACATCAGGAAGGGCATACGGTCATAAAATGCTACATGCTCCAATCCAAAGACCTCAACCCAGGGGCAATGCCTTAGCCCTTCGGGAATACCTGGTGTAAAACCCTTTTTTCTTTTTTTTTAACATACAGTACACAATAACACAAAAAGATGGCTGGCAAACTATATGGCAGGCAGATGTGCACATGCAACATTTGCCGGTCAGTCATCAATCAGAAACTCCACAGCTGGTGTCCCCCAAGGATCTGTTTTGTCCCCTACTCTCTTTAATCTATACATGCATGACATACCCACACCTCACACACCACAAATATACACAGCTTTCTATGTGGATGACATAACACTTACATGTACACACAGCTGCACACATCCTCTAACCTTACCTCAACACACTACACGTTTGGATCACCACAAACAGGCTCAAAATAGCCCCAGACAAAACTAAAGTGGCCCTTCTCACAAACTGGACAGCAGAACACAGTCACAATCCACACCTCACCATAAACAACACTCCCTACCACACACACACACACACACACTCAAAACACTTGGTGTAACATACATCACAAACATTAAAGATAAATTAACACAAAGACTCAACACCTTAAGGTCACTTGCCCATACAACATTCAGACACAACAAAGAAACCACCACCACAGTAAATAAACAATACATATGTTCAGTGATGAATTATGCAAGCCCTGCTTGGGCTTCTGACATCACTAAAACACAACACTCTACTGACCATACAGAGAAAGGCCATAAAAATAATCACAGGCTGCACAGCTACTACACCCACATACCACCTACTCCAAGAAACCAAAGTCCTCAAGGATCACCTAGACTTGAAAGGAACACAAATTCTTGCCGCAGCCTCCACAAACCCACACCATCCACTACACTACATGGCAGCACATCCACACACCAAGGAACATCAAAACTACACCCAGCGCATGATATCATTCACAAATAGTGTCATTTCTACCCCCTCGCCTGCCTCAAACCAGCTTCCATAAGCATATCCATTCTCAAATTACTCACCGTTCCATTCAGTCACTTAAAGACAACACAGCTGCATGCACAGCCTCCTGATATCCACCCATCTGAATCCTACCACCCTTGTGAGGACAGGATCCACCTGGCCAGGCTGAGATGTGGGCATCATACAGCCCTCTTGAGTTATCAGAGGAGGCCGGATGACTCCGTCGCTGACACCAGTCCAGGATGCAACACAGCACCCCATACTATTGCACATTATGGAAGACTGCATCGCACACAATCACTTGTGCCAACAACACAACATACACTCCTTGAGAGCTCTGTGGGAAAGCCCGGTCTTGGCTGTGGACTTCCTTAGGCACTCGGGGCTGTTCAGCCAGACTGCCTAGGGAACTACTACTACTACTACTAAGGCTCATTACATTTCTGGCAATGAACACTTTGTACTAAGCTGTGAGTGCCCCACTTCGGTCTGATGAAAACGAAGTGGCTACTGAATGCCAGGACATACTGTAAACAACCACTGACTCACTTGATATGAATGGGAGGTGTGCCATAACAATCTTGAAGAGTGTCAGGATGGTCTCAACAACACTGTGGAACTCCCATATGCTTGTGTTGAACCATGAGTGGCCAAGGTGTGTTATGGCAAACAGAAACACCAGTAGCACGATACTGCAACACACAATTATGATGATGATGATGATGATGATGATGATGATGATAATAATAACAATAATAATATTAATAATAATAACAATAATAAAAATACTAATAATAATAACAATAATAATACTAATAATAATAACAATAATAATAGCAATAATAATAATAAAAATAATATTAATAATAAAAGTAACAATAATAATAATACCAATAATAATAATAATAATAATAATAATAATACAGTAACTGGAAAAGCAATAAAAATTAAAAAACAATAATAATAATAGTAATAATAAGTCAACTATGTGTGGCAGGGAAGGTATATGGAAGAATTATTACAAAATAAGAGAGAGATCAGAAGTCCTAGTGAGCGACAAACAGGGTGGCTTTTGAGTGGCAGAGGATGTGTGGATCAATATTTGCAGTTAGACAGACAGTGGAGAAGGCATGTGAGAAGGACCATAAGGTGTTTATGGCATTTATGGTGCCGGAAAAAGCATACAACAAAGTCGACAGAGAAGGATTGTGGAAGGTTTTGTGCATGTATAATGCAGCTGGTAAGCTGTTAGGTGCCATCCAGAATTTTTATGATGGCAGTGAGGCAAGTGTATGAGTAAATGCACATCTACGTGATTAGTTCACGATCAATGTGGGCATGCAACAAGGCTATGTGATGACCCCATGGTTGTTCAACATATATATATGGATGGGGTGACGAGAGAAATGAGAATACAAGTAATAGAGAGAGGGATGGCATTGGTAATGAATGGTGATGGATGGAATATCTCAAATCTGTTGTATGCTGATGATGCAGTGCTACCTGCAAATACCAGACAAGAGCTTGGTAGACTAGTGCATAATTTTGTAGATGAGCATTTGTGGTAGGTGGGGGCGCTCATCATCCATTCACTCAATGTAGTGCTGCTCTTGGGTGTCTGCCCTTTCCTCTTCTCCATCCCTCTTTCCTTCCATCCTCTTCTGTCTTTCTTTCCTTCATTCTTTCCTCATCCTTCTGTTACGGTTGACTTTACACTCCCTCTTCTGTCTTTCTTTCCTTCATTCTTTCCTCTTCCTTCTGCCTGTGGGTGACTCTACACTAAGTGACAAGCCAAATGGTTTCCTGCACAACAGAAAACCATTTACTACGCTGGGTGGTAACCATATAACCAAATTTTGGCGCCTGGTGGTTTAGTGGGTAATTATTGCACTCCAATCGGATTGAGCCAGTGAAGGTTTATATCCAAGCGGTGGTTGGGGTTTATTGCTCACATAATGCCACTCAGGGATGAGTGAGGCTGGTCACTCTCATCTTAAATGTCAGGAACAACTTGCTTAGCCCCGGGCACCTATGCTCCTAATGAGGCAACGTAGGATTGGATGATGGATGAATGATGAATGAAAGATCTGTAAGCGTTGTGCTTTGAGAGTAAATGTAGAAAAGAGTAAAGTGATTGCTATTGTGGGAGAAGGTGACTTCCGGTGTGATGTTACGGTGAATGGAGAGAGACTGGAATTGGAGAGAGTTTAAATACATGGGTAGTGACAGAAAAAAGAGGAAAATGAACAAAAGAAGCAGAAAGTACAATGCCACAAGGAAGGAAAGTAGCTGGTGCTGTTAAGGCCTTGATAAAAAACAGAGGCTTGAGTGTTGCAGCTGCACAAGGCTTACATGAAGAAGTGTTAGTGCCAGCTTTAACATACACATGTGAGACTATGTTGTGGCATGAAAATGAAAAGTCAAGAGTAAGAGCAGTGGAGATGGGACTCCTGAGGAATGTATGTGGTGTACAGTGTGGACAGAATATGGAATGATGTGATTTGTGAAAGATTTGGAGTGAGAAAGTCTGTGGACACCAGAATCGATGAGAGTGTCCTAAGATGGTACGGTCATGTGGAGAGAATGGATGACAACAGAGTGGTGAAAAAGGTATAACTGAGCAAATCTGAAGGAGAGAGGAGCCAAGGTAGGGCAAGAAGAAGGCAGAGGGATATAGTGGATGAGAGGTATGGAAGTTGGTGAGGCTAAGGGTCTGGCAAGAGAAGGCTGCCTGGATGAATTTTGTGTGGAGAAGCACATGACCAGGGATCTGGCACCCCTTTTTAATGTGACAGCATTCGGACTGATTCTATCAGATAGGTAAATGTGAAGCTACAGAACGTGATGAAAATTTTTTGCCCTATCTGATGGAGCCAGGATTTCATGGGCTTGAATGATGAGTGAATGGAAGCGTGGCCAATTGTACTGGGCAAACTTAGGCTGTCTGGATGCTGCTACTCCTCACCCTACCCTAGGGTGGGAAAGAAGGTTCAGATGATGATGATGATGATGGATGACTGATTGATTGATTGATTGATTGATTGACTGATTGATGATGATGATGGATGATGATGATATGATGATTGGTGATGACGACGATGACGACTATGACGATGATGATGATAATAATGATGATTGATGATGATGATTGATGATGATGATGATGATGATGATGATGAACAGCTAATAGGGAAGCAGAGTCTAACCTGATGATAAAGACATCATGAGCAGCAGCTGCAATTACAGCCGAGAGGTGCCTCAAGTGAGGATGATGTCGGGCAAGACTGAGGCAGCGTAGGGTGTGTACCGCCAACATCCCTCCAACAACACCCTCCAGGAACTGTGTATGTGAAGGGTGAGCAGAATTTATTCAGCATTCAGAAAAGGGTATCTAGCTATTCATCGATCTGGATATAGCTAAACGCCTTAATCCAAGGTAGGCTAGCCACAAACGAATTGTCTCCATGTCACCATGTCCTCCACCATCAGGCTGTCCTCTTTCTCACTCACACCACCCACACTCAAGCAGGGATGGAGGCAATTAAGACTGAGGCTACACAGGATGTACACCACCAACAACCCTCCAACAATACCCTCAGGGAACTGTGTGTATGTTACACACAGTTTAGTGAAAGGTGGCTGGAGGACATAATTTTGAGAACACACCTCTGACATCCCCAGTCCCCTCTCCTACAATTCAAGTATGGTACTTAACCCATCCAAAGTCGAGAGCCCATTAACCCCTTATGCGCCTCATATGAGGCGAGTGTGGAGGGGGTTAAAATTGATATTTAAAGATAACATCCCAGCCCCTGAAGACTGATCAACTTACCCTGACTGAAGTAGGGCTATACATGGTTATACCATCACAGGCCTCATCTATTTGCCTCCCCCCCCCTCCCCCCCAAAAAAAAAATCTGTATTTATTACATACCACCAAAATACTACTACTATTACTACAGTACTACTATAAATACTACAACTTTCCATTACTTACCCGATCCCAAGTCATTAGTCCCTTAAGATTGACAAACTTGCAGAAATAGGCCACCCTGAGCTGCCACATGGCATCCTCTGCAATCTGTACACGAAGCATGAGGCAAACCAGGTACGTCCATGCCAAGATAGTCATTATTATGTCCATAAGTCCCCACACACTGCGCCAGATCCTGCAGGACAATGGAAGAGTCTTATGGTTGTATTCTTGTCAGATAATGTTTTCATCCTGAGAATTTTCTTTTTTCTGGGTACCAAATACTGTTCATGAATACGTACCATTTAGGGGGACCTCATAAAGTCTCTCCTAAGCTAAAACCAACAAAAATAAAACATGAAGGACATCATCAAAGAAGGGGTTAAGATTGCATAATTAGTATCTTGACACCAATCATAAGGCAAACGGACATCATCAGAGAAGGGGTTAACTTTGCATACTTGGTGATATTGACACATATCATAAGGCAAACAAACATCATCAGGGAAGGGGTTAAGGTAGTATACTTAAATGATCTTGTCACATATCATAAGGCCAGGATAGTTATCACAACATTTAATAGTACTGTACTCACACACCATGTCAAATTGTTAAAAAAAAAAAAAAAGGAGCCAATCCCAATTAGCCCTCTTTGGAGTATGCCAGAACATTTAGGGGTAGAAGATTGATCTATGCTTCTGGTAGTGTTATACATAATGAATAGGCATCCTGTCACTTCTAGACTCAAGCCACAGTGCATAAGCCACAGTCTATAAATTGATTTTTATCTGAAATGTGATGCACAGATGTAAACAGTGACTCCCTCCCTCTCTCTCTCTCTCTCTTTCTCTCTCTGTATCTCTCATCTTGTGTAAGCTAGGGGAATGCTCCGAGACATGGCAAAAGCAATTTAACTTGGTGAAATGGAAGGTGGTGAATACTGGCCAGGCAAATCCTAGGTCTGAATATTCACTTTTGGGGAGAACTCTGATGATGACTGATTTGGAAGAGGACTTAGGTGTACTGATCACTTGCAACCTAAAATTCTCCAAACAGTGAACTGAAGCCAAGAAAAAAAGAATAGAAATTGACTGGCAACATCCTAACGCAATTTTATTATACGGAAAAGAGAGAGAGAGAGAGAGAGAGAGAGAGAGACAGACAGACACAGACAGACAGATAGACTTCTTATACCACAAAACCCCTTAATACAGCTGCTTTTGGAGTATATTGTGCAGTTTAATACAGCTGCTTCATCTGTATATTGTGCAGTTTAATACAGCTGCTTCTTCTGTATATTGTGCAGTTTAATAAAGCTGCTTCTGGAGTATAATGTGCAGTTTAATACAGCTGCTTCTGGAGTATATTGTGCAGTTCTGGTCACCTACATACAGGAAAGACACAGCCCAACTTGATAGAAATCAGGCTAGAGCTACAGAACTTATTCCATTCATCAAGTGACTGAATTATCAGGACTGCCTGAGGGCTCTGGGACTGTTTTCATTAGAAACTCACACACTACGTGCTCAGTTCATTGAAGTGTTTAAAATATTGAATGAGTCTGACAATCCTGAATCTATATAATGCTTAGTCTCAACATTAACTCAATATGTAACCATGGTTGGAAGCTGGAACTGGATAGATTTAACATCAGCTATTTTGAAAACTTTTTCACAGACAAGATCTGCTCCACCTGGAATAGATTACCCATGGGTGTTGTTAACAGCACTAAAGGACAGCAGTTTAAATGATATCTCAACAGGATCTTCAAATCTCATGAGTGCAAAATGGATATCCATTCCCATGCAAATATGAAGTACAGTATCTCCTGAGTATGGATGGCAATGTCTATGTGATACTAACTTTTCCTTATACAGTAACACTCTCTCTCTCTCTCTCTCTCTCCCCATTCATTCAGCATTAACTCTGAACCAATTTTCACCTGAACTGTGATGCATAGATGTAAACAGTAGCCCTGTGAAGATAGTGCATGCTCACTGCCAAGAAAATCAATTCTGCAATCATGCACACCAACGATAGCTGCCCCTGGTACCGCTCTAGATGAGTTGACCACACTTTTGTCCTCACCTGGTTATTGAAAAAAATAAACAAAAATAAATTTGTGTCCATTCTTATCTTACCTACCTATCCAAAAATCTGCTTTCTTATATATCTATCTACTTATCTATTTATTTATCAATATAGCTAAATGCCTTAATCCCACCATACCCTACCCTACCCAACCTTACCCTATCTTCAGTAGAATATAATCACCTGACAGTATCATTAGGTAAAACTAAAATATGTTTACCTCTGCACCAGACAGAGATGGGAACTCAGCAAGGAGGTTTACTGTAGTGTACAAGTTGGTCTGTGGGTGGTATAGCAACATTTCTGTCACTACTGCACGTGTTGTATTACTGTTCAGCCACCCACTTGTCTGCAACATATAGAAGTTCCACCTTTGTTTGAATTGTGATGTAGAGAGGTCCTGTTTGCTGTCAGTGTAGCTATACTGGCTGTACTTTCCATATGTTACTGCTAGGAAGTGGGCATCCCATTCATATTCTTTATCCATGTTGGAGTTGAAGCCAAATAAGTGTGCTACCTCATCTACATAATCAGGGTAACAATACTTGACATTCAAAAGGTCTGCCAGAGATGTGTTGTCAATCCAGACCTTGCTGGCTTCACACTCCTGCGAGCTGCTGTCATATTTGCGGAGACGAGGCATTCCAATTAATACACTGTTGGAGTCACAGAAAATATTGAAAGTGCTGTAATTCTTGTCTTCATTGTAAGTAATGGCCAATAATTCTGAGTACACCCACTTCCACCAGTCATCCTTTGACTGTATTTTGTTGAAACTCATATACTTCTCATTTAGCTGTTGGTTGCACGATGAAATATTGGCATCCGTGTTCAAGCAAGCATCTAAGTAACGTGCCTCATCCAGGCAAGTCCCATTTTCCAATGTAGAGTAGATAGTTTGGTTGAGAATGAATCGCTGGGTCACATCTGCATTGCTGGCAATGATGCAGAGCAATATCAGAAACAGCAGGTGTCCAGCTGTACTTATAAGAAAATTCTGTACTTTAGCTCTCTCCATCTCCTTGGCACGACTGCTCAGTAGTTGGTCTTCACTGGGGGGTCGGGCAAATCTCAGCTCCCTTATCCTTTGCCTTTCCTCGAGCAGTTTTTCTGTGTTTGGAGAGTGATGCACAGAAGCGTGTGTCTGAGAGGTAGTTAGGGCAGCCTGGTATCGGGTCCATATGTCCACCACCTGGTCCAATGGCACGGCAACACAGGAGCTGATACAGCCTCGACACCCAAGCCAACGATACACACACACCTTATACAGAGTATAAATAACTACCACAAGAGGCTGCATGATGAAAATGGAACAGCACAGTGTTACATAGATTATATGCAACCACAGTGCTGCATAGTCCAGTGGTATTGAAGATCCCCTCACAAACAGCACCATGCAACACAGGGCAACAAAGAGACAACAGACTATCCATCCGACACACTGTGACAAGATGAAGGTCATACTTGAAGAAGCCACTCTCAACTCATCTCTCTCATCTTCCTCTTCCTCCTCTTGCTCCTCTTGCTCTTCCTTCCATGCTCCTTCCTCTTTCTCCACACTCCTATTGTTTCCACAACCACCTCTGTTCAGGATGAAGTTAAAGCCCCTGCAAAATGATGACATAAAATCAAAGAATACTGAGGAACATTTTTTGGTCCCTTCTCCAGGTTGTGCAGGACCAGAAGTTGATTGGTTTACCATAATAGGGTCTGCCGGGGAAGATTCTACATGCTCCACTGGGGACTCCTGATGCTCAGGTCTTACTCCAGCACTGTAAGAGGAGGGGTTTCTCTGTTCACTGCCATTTCTTTGTCCATTATTATGACATCTATGTTCAATGCTGGTGCCTTGTCTTGACCTCAGTGTAATTTCCATCCCATCCAGCTGCTCTTCAGTAAACTTCAGGGCTGGGTGGAGGAGCCAAGTCTTATTGCTGCTGGGGAGTTCTGTTGACTGGGCCCAAGCTGCTAAATTCTGCCAGATGTGTGAATTGGGGTCATAAATGTCATCTTCATCTTCAGAATCCTGGATTACTTCATCTTCCTCCCTTGTTTCAAGCTGGACTCTGGCTTGTGTTGCTTGTGTGGCTCTAAGGGTGTCCAGCACAGCCTTGGCATTATACTCCTTCTCCTCCTGTACAACCAGAAAAATATCAGTATTTTGTACTGTTAGAGACCTACCAGTTACTGACCAAATGATCTGATATCATGGACAGAAGGGATACCTGTGCATTACAGACTTGCTTTAATAGGCCATACTGGAATGTATGTAAGTATAGAAATGAAGTTTGAACTTGGCTGTAAGGACAGGTGTCAAGAGTCACAACAGTGGAAAAGTTACTAGACTGAAGCATCTTGGAGCTGAGTTACATGGAGAAATACAAAAACAAATTAGAAAACTAAAAAGTATCCTGCCACATACTATTCCAATAACACTACGAAGGCATATGCCCCTATGATTACCACACACTTCTTTTTTTCCCCCTTTCCAATGTACAACAGAACAATTATTCCTGACTTCCAATCCTCCAGGACTCTACCTTCTTCCCAGGCCAATTTGCACATCTACCATACCCATTCCACAGTACTACTGTATCTCCCCTGAGCTTCAACATTTTACCACACACTCCATCAATCTGGGGGCTTTTCCCATTTTTACTTTCATTACATTCACTAATTTCATTCTATTGATCTCTTTCTCCCTTCTCATCCTCTCCTTCTCCCAGTCATTTCCCAGCCACTTATACAAGCATTACTTCCATTTTCTAAATTTAAACTTCCTCTCCTCCATCCTTCTTTCCTTCATTCTTTCCTCATCCTTCTGCCTACAGGTGACATTATACTCCCTCTTCTGTCTCTCTCTCTCCTTCATTCTTTCCTCTTCCTTCTGCCTGTAGGTGACTACAATGAGTGACAAGCCAAATGGTTTCCTGTACACCAGGAAACCCATTTACTATGCTGGGTTATCCAAGGGGTGGTTGAGGTTTATTGCTCATGTAAGGTCACTCAGGGATGAGTGAGGCTGGTCACTCTCATCTTAAATGTCAGGACCAACTTGCCTAGCCCCTGGCTCCTATGCTCCTCATGAGCATGGTTGCCAAGATCACAGTTTTCCTGTCAAATTGGGCTGGTTTTGTGGCTCTTACGCAGGCAAATTATACCGGTCGCGGGTTGCGTTTTTTTAGGCTGGTCTGAAAACTGTCGGTTTTTTTTTTGGTCTAGTTTGGAGTTAAACCACATCACAAGTTGAGAGAAGGGCTTCCAAGAATTAGACAGTTTTGTTTTATCTCTACTATCATTGCCAGCAAGCAATGCTGCAGCAGAGATGGTTTTCTCTCAATATAATTTAGTGAAAAATATATTAAGAAACAGACTGCAGCATGAAACAGTTGAAAACACTCGTCATGTTAGAGCATATGTGCAAAGACATAAAATGTGTTGTAATGATTTCACACCAAACAAAATGATGTTAGGAAATTTCACATATGATGTACACAGCAAAGAAACACAGTGATGATCATATACATTTTTGAATAACGTAAGTATGATGGAAACTTGGCTCGGAGGGAGAGAAAAAAACCTTCACCTGCATGCTGTATTACCTACTGTGATGATAAGTATATTTCCCACAGAATCACTGTTGTTTTATGGACAATATTTTACTTATGGCAAATAAAGTTAATGTGAATCAAGTGATCATTTCAAGCCTTAATAGGGACCTATATATGAATTATTATTATAATACACTAATTTTGCACTGGAGGATTTTTAAAATAATTATTTGTGTTGGGCTACTTTTGGACTGGTTTTCAGTTGGGTTTCTGCAGGTAGAGCTGGGTGCGACTTGGCAACTCTCCTCATGAGGCAACATAGGATTGGATGATGGACGGATGGACAATTCCTTTCCATCTACTCACTTTTTCTCCCTTCTCCACCAACATTTTTCCATTTTTATCTTTCACTCCCCTACTACCTTCTTATAAGTTGGATACCAACCAGTCTGTTGCTCATCTTGAAAATCATCTCGAGGAGCCACTGTACAGGTAACAATGCTGCTGCAATCACCACACCATAGTACAGTGGCTCAATGTGCATGTCCGGCACCATCATGCTGTGTTCCGTATTCATGCCCTAAAAGGAAAGCGCACAGTTAATCACCCACCATCATCATCATCATCACTCTCATCATCATCATCATCATCCCAATCTCCTTTTCTGATTGTTAGAATGTATACAGTATTAACCCCCTTGCACACCAAAAGTCTTCTGTAAGTGTGTGTGACATGATCAGAAAAAATGCCATGAGGGTAGGCTGGACTCATGAACAAAGGAAAACATTCCCATGTATTTTATTTGCCCCAATAATTGCTTATAATGGTATCAACTGTATACCATCATCTTCCCTGATGTTTATACTATATGATACGCTAATAAAAGCACACAACATTTATGAGTACATGTACAATACTGTGGAAGTACCGAAATATGGTGAGAATACTGTTGTTCAACAGTGAAAGTAACTGTTCTACACTCTAGCACAAAATTTTGCCCACATACTGCAAGAGCTAAACCTATGTCTAGATGCAGAATTTCATGAGGTTTCATGTGGTGTTCTCTGAATTCTGATATGACCAAAAGTTTTTGAGCAAATTGTCAAAAATCACACACACACACCCTTCCCCCAAACCGAAAACTGAGAGAATGCCAATTATTTGAGAGAGTTGGCCTGGAAATAGAAAACCCTTCCTTATCAAGTACCAAATATTGACGCATTTCATGCTAAAAAATAATTTTTGGTGAATATTTCTGTCCAGCATTGCCTAATTGGCATCCCTTCAGACCAACACCGACAAGTAAGTCATAGTGCATCATCAGTTCCTCTTCACACTAACACAGTTTTGACTCATTTTGAATCATCATGAGAAAAAAAAAAAAAAAAAAAAAAAAAAAAAAAAAAAAAAACCTTTCCCCCCATTGAAGCTTATGCATTTGAGGCTATAAGCACACACTGCTCAGACTGGGGGGGAAAACATTCCCAGTGAGGTGTTGGGTCCTTGAGTTAGGTAACTACAGTCAAGACAACCATATCAACAATAAACTCTCTAGTCAAGACAACCATATCAACAATAAACTCATAATAAATACCTTAAAACCTTCAGTATTACCTATAAACCTGATCAGCTGATTTCTCACTAATTACAGTACCAGTTGGCTGAAAAAGTTTTTATACTTAGGAACATATCCCTGACATAACAAGGACTCACTGTACATATAATCATATTCTCTTCAATATAAATACTGGTACTCTCACTACCATCAGACAGCTCTGTTTTGCTTCTGAATATTCTAAAGCAGTGAATGGAGTTGTGAATGCTAAATATCAGTCCTCCAGTTTGAAAAGTCTCTCATATGTTAAAAAAGGTCATCTGTAGGTAGCAAGAATAGCTGGGAAAAAAAGACCACCTAAAACCCACACTGTTATCAACCTGGGAGGATTTCTTGCAGCTTCTCTTTAACTATTTTGCATACTACACTTTAACTGTTCTCCCGTATGCTGTTTATTTTCTTTTTAATACAACACAGACAGCATTTATTAAAGAAATAATTATTACAAAACTTTATGAAAACTACTCTTTTTGACAAGAGGTGCTAAGGGTCTTAATTAACCCCTTTCAATCCAATGATGTACTCTGTACTTTATTCTTGGCACTGCCTGATGATCTACTTCAGTTTACTTTATTTTTTTAAACTGAAGATGAACAGAGGATGGGAGAAAAAAATTCCATACATCAGAATACAGGTGTCCTCCATTCATTTTAAAAAATCTGTAACAGCTGGACTTGAACTGCTGTAGACTGAAGTTTGGGGGGAACTAATTTGAAGAAGCAAGTTCCAAAGAGAAGCAGTTTGGGGAATAAATGAATTCTGACTGGCAGTTCTCCATTACGGCAATGCGACAGTCGTCGTGAGTGCTGCTAGATGCCCATGTACTACAGGGGCCGGCGTGGAGAGGTGGCACAATGGATGCAACTTTGAATATCTACCATAAATGTATCCATAAAATAATGGGAGACAACATTCCGTCTTACTTATTTGTGAGGTAATTCATTTGTAATTTGCTGGGTTATTAATAATTCTTATAGGTTTGTTCTGAAATTTGTCCAGTTGTTTTGGTGAAACCTATCCACATACACTCCAGATGGGTGAGAAATATCAGAGCTGGAAGTGCACAGGACTTTTCTAAATTATACCTAACTGCTCGTCAGTGAAGAAGTTACGGATTCTACACAATAATCCAAGTTTCTCTGAGGTGTTTTAGCAAGTGATCTAATATGAGAGGTCCAAATGAGGGTACTGCTAGGTGAAACACCAAGAATTTCAATACTTTTTGAGACACAACTATTGGCTGCATTGTAGGAAATAAAGGAATCATGCAATATATGTCTATCAGTACACTGGATATACCTGTATCTGGTTTTCCTAGCATTACATAAGACAATGTTAATTTGTCCCGACTCAGTGAACTCAGATAAGTCTTGACTGATGGAGACTGCTGTACTGAAGTGGGAATTAGAGTTATCAAACTTTGTACATGGGTGTTTAAGTGTGAAGGAACTGTCATGTATTGAGTCATCTGCATATGAGTGAGTGGGATTATGGGTGACAGATGAGACATTCTGATCACTAACATGAATTAGGAACAGGGCTGGTGCCACGACTGAGTGTTTTTATGAATAATAAATGACAACACCAGCGGCGAACTAGCGCAAGTGGGAAGGTCATACGCCCTCGCAATTTTCATTGTTTTCACAGTTTTTTTTTTTTTTTTTGGAATATGGATTCCAAACTATTTGAGAATCACAGAATAGTCTTTCTAGTGATAATATCAGGCTGTGGTAATCATATTACAGGTTGTCAGGAAGTGTAAAGTGGAGACTTCGTTACCCAACTTCAGAGGTCTCCACAAGTCCTACGGTACTCGACGAAGGCTCAACAAACACCCCAGGAGAAAGCTGAAGGTATGTGCCATAAGCATATGTGATTTTAATATTCTAGGACTAATAACTGATTTTTGGCAAATATTTTTAGAGAGTCCGTCGGAGCGCGAATATGCCCGAGGGTGCCGAAAGAAAAAGCAAATCAAGCCCGCGGTTAAAGGGTTAATGACAGAGATGGTGCTAAGACAATGTTAGATAAAATTAACTATACGAGGAGACTAACTTCAACTAGCCTGCAGTCTACTGGGTTTACATTTATCTGAAAGTGGGGCAAAAACAACGGGATAACTACAGTACTTCTGCTCTAACCTGACATACTCTCACCCCTTTTAGTTCAGTTAATGACCAAGTGTAGTCAGACTGGAAGGCTGATTTTAAAAGTACTAAAATACATTTTTTTCTTATTCCTACCTTATAACAAAGTGTTACTGAATTCATGCAACCATGACTCAGTACTTTATGGTAGTGGCCCAGTTCCATTAGGAGAAATCTAATTCGATATACCAACCTGCACAACACTTAGTGAGACTGTGCCAAGACAGAGGCAAACAATGAGGCAGATGGTAAGGCGCTGGAGCTGGTAGAGTTTGGCGGTGCTGGAGGTGGTCAAGAGGGATGCCCATAGCATGTGTTCACTAGCATACTGTGGCAGGAAGTGCTCAAAGTCCTCGTGGGGAAAAACAGAGAAAGGTTTGGTGAGGTAAAAACAAAGAAACATCTGGCGAAACAAAATGGATACATATTTAGTAAGGCAAATGGGAGACACATTTGGTGAGGCAAAAGGGAGCTGTGCTTGATGAGGTAAAAGAGAGACATGATTCAGAAATACTCATAATCCTGTTCAAGCAAAAGGAAGGCATGTCTTGAAAGCATACTTTGGTATTGTTAGCAGACAGAAAGCCAGTGGTAACAGAGTACGTGGAGCATCTATAGGTAACTGATCAGTTTACTTCCTTTGGTCCATTACATGCCTGAAAAATTAGAATATCTACTTGTAGGAGAGTAGTAGGGATATCTAAGGTAATACTGTAGCTCACTCTGCTTCTGCACTGTCAGTCAACCAAAAGCCAGCAGTAAAGGGATGCATGTAGCATAACTGCTTTCTATCAGGTGGAAACCAGCTGGTTTTGGACAACTAGGCACCTCTTCAACTTACCTGCAAGAATGTGGTGGGGCTCTCCAAGGTAATCTCTCTTTCCACCTTTGCATCATCGGCGTGGACAGAGAGCCAGCGGTAACATGGGTAGACATAGCGCGCCCCCAAAACGAGATCCGCCACACTGGCCTCACACACAAACCACCCACAGGCATCACCACCACTGTTGTCATGCCACACTTGGACCTTCAGTATGTCACCAAGAGACTCTGGGGTTCTGCAGAAGTGAGACAAGATTCATTATTATCCACCTGAATCTGATGATGAATTTTCTACTATATTCTCCTATATCCAGACAATTTTATTTAGGGTGAGAAAGACTTTTAAAACTGGAAGGGTTAGACACAGCCATAGTTAACACTTTCACAACTAAAGATCCTTCCTGGGTTGAAAAAAAAAAAAAATTGTCTGGAGACACAAATCTAATGTCACTGGAGTGAAGGGGAAAGCCTTATTTTTGCCTACTATTGATGTTTTTCACCTTAGGACTGAATAGAGAGGCTGCCACAGATTAAGCAGTGTGGAGAGCAGCTATTAGGTGACCAAGGCTGACTCACGTAAGCATGTTGGTGCCTTTATGAACGATATGACAATATGATACAATATGATGGACTTAAGGCAAAGTATATAGCCCCATAAGCCACCTTCTATACCAGAAACATTTCCTAAAATGAATCAAAATGTATAACAGCATCAAGAGCACCAACAAAAAGAACATCACCCATAGTTAAGATGCAATACTGGTACTTCAGAATTTACAGTCAGTTCCAGTTCTGTTCTATCATTAATGCTATATTCAAAAGTATTCTAAAAATTGCATCTGTGACACCATGGCTATCAGTAGAGCATGTTTGTGTGTGCACTATTCAGACTTCATATGAAGGCTACCGTACTGTACTCACGTAAGGATGAAGGTACATAGGGCTCCACGTGTGAACAATTGCCCAGTTTGTTTTGACTGAAGCTCCCTTGTCTCACTCATGCCATGTGTCCCATGCAGGATGGCATACACCTGGAATAAGAATAATAATATCCATCCATCAACCATTCCTTTATTGCCCCATCAGGATAGCATGGGTCCAGGGCTAGGTTACTTGGTCCAGATTTTACAGCAGAAATGAAAGTGACCAGAAATTTGCCTGAGTGGCATTACGTGAACAATAAACCCAATTCATCCCTTGGATTTAAAACTTTATGAGCAACACCTTGTTAGAGCCCATTAACCTAACTGCTGGACCACCAGGGATCCAAGGAGAGGTTAGCCCCTTTAATGTTATGAGGCATTATTCATGGTATTCTTGCTACCTTTAGAAGATTTTATTCAACTTACAAAAGATCTTTTGTACTTATGAGTTTATTAAGGCTATATCTAACACCTTTATTTCCTTGAGGTCTATCTTCAACTGAATATAATCATCAAAAGGTTTGAATACACCAAAGAAACAATTCAGTCTCAATGGGTCACTGTTTTTTCCTACCTATCCATCTATAGCCAAATGCCATTACCTGGGAGGGAATGGCCACAAATGAACTGTCTCCGTCTCCCTATCCTCAGGCATCAGACTGCCCTCTTTCCAATTCACGCCACCCACATTCATATATCTCTCAATCCCATCTCTCCACCTCAATATTGGTCTTTCCCTCCCCCTTTCCTTTCTCTGTCCACCTCACTCACACACTCTCCTAGATAATTTCTCCCTCTCCATTCTCTTCGCTCCACATGTCGAAGCTATCAAACCTTTAAATCCTAACCTTTGAGGTAGTGCCAGCATTCCACTGGGTCCCCGTCTTGATGGTGAGGAGGTAGGCCCAGTCATGTTCTGGCCGATTGTCTCGCAGCCAAATATTGCGGCGCCTCAGTCTGTGCCTCTCTGACGTCTGCAGGAGAAGGGCCAGGACCAAATATGTCACCCCCACTCCAATCAGGAAGTACAGTGCCATGAAGGTCTCCTGCAGCATCAGTTCATTCACGCTCTGTTTGTCCTCTGAGCTCAAGACTGGTATTGTTTGAGCACCATACACAGAATGTTCCGTCCTGCAGCTGTAGGGCAAGAGCAACATTATATAATCAGTTCTTCATTTGTCTTTCCTGATGATCATTTTTCTATCTATCTACCTATAGCCCGACGCCCAAATCCCGCAAAGGGTGGCCGCAGACAAAACACCTCCAAGTCACTCTGTCACCCACCATTTGACTACCCTCCCTCCAACTCACCCCCCCCCTCCCTCATATACCTCTCAACTCCATCCCTCCACCTCATCCTCGGTCTACCCCTCCCTCTCCCTCCCTCCACCTCACCTACATACACCCTCTTAGTCAGTCTTTCATTCTCCATTCTCTCCACATGTCCAAACCACCTCAGTGTATTTCTCCTAATCTTCTCAACCACATCCACATCCACATCCATCAGACTCAAGGAGTTAACGGTAAAACGATCATCAGAGAGATGACATGTATTGACAATATTCATACTCGGTCTTCAGTTCAAAGGAGAAATATAATCCTGGACTCAGTTAACCAAAAAGAATATGAAGCCAAGACCCAGTGTACATAAAGCTTTCCCAGTTACCTGCAATCTGTATAATCCCAGGATGACTCATTACTGTTGACTGTGCATAGGTTGGGGTCCCACTGGCTGCCATTCCACACAAGGCAGCTTGACCACCAAGCGCTCACCTTGTACTCTGCACCATAGTCCTCTACTGTACTGTTGTCTCCTGTCCTGCCAGGATAATTGCAATTAGTCCTCTAAAAAATGTGCTTGCCCTCAAAAACTGCAATACTAGGTATCAAAAGTCATTGTTTCCTACTTCCCTACTTATCATTATGAAGAAGATCAATGTTTAGGTTCAAAATTGCATATGTATACAATAACACTTCTCTCCACTACCACCATCATTTCCATTATGATCATTATTCTCATAGTCATCATTATCATCCAGTACTCCCACTCACCAATTATTCTCATAACTGTTCTTGTCTACAATAACGAGTATCTTCCTGCCCGTGGTAAGTCCATTTGGTGGGACATGAAGCTGTACCTTAGCTGGCTCCATCGTTGCCATTAGTTCTGCCTTGTACAGTGGCTGCTTAAGACTCTGGAGGTCATCACTGTCAAGGAGAAATATACTTAAACCATTGTAAAGCTGATTCTTTGAAAGACATTTACCCTCCCAGGGCTAGTTTTATAATTACAGTAGTATAAATTGTACCTCATATGAAGCTTGCAGTCTGGCCCATGGAGGCCTTCATTGGGCCATATATGTCCGCCACTCAACAAGAATTAACTTCCTTCAATCTGGAACTGTCTTCTTCTGTCTGTATTTCCTACTGCCTATGACCTCCAGTCTTATAAACACAGTGTGTCCAGGCATCTCAAAATGAACAGATCTTGAATCTGGTTTTCTCTTATTTTATTTGCTTTTTGTTCTTTCTTGGAGAGAAAAATCTTGCATGCTTCTGGCCTTTGATTCCTCCTTCCTTGCATTTAAAAAAAAAAAAAAAAAAAAAAAAAAAAAATGCCATTTTACTTAGACTATCTGGTGCTGGAGAAGGAGGCCTTAATCTGGTGGCAATGGTATAACTGGGTAAGTCTTCTGCCTGGTTATGCAAACATTCCTCAGTTCTCTTTATCCCCTAAAATTTAGATGGTTGACTGCAGTTTGCCTAGCATACAATCCAGCATGTTAATGTTTCAGATAAGCCTGGGGCTGCTACTTCTACTACTACTACTAAAGCTACCAACAAATTATTTATTTTGGTTTCAGATTTTTTTTTTTTTTTTTCGAGGTGCTGAATATAGCTTTTGTCAACCACTTTTGCTGCTACAGGTCCTCTCAATGCTGAATTTAACCATTTGGTGTTAGCAAGAAAATACTGACCAGTTTATCTATCTATTGCCAGACGCCTTAATCCCGTAAGGGATGGCCACAAACAAATCGCTTTCATGTCGCCCTGTCCCCCACCATTTCATTGCCCTGCTCCCAGCTCACACCCTCCCTCCCTCATATACCTCTCCACTCCATCCCTCCATCTCATCCTTGGCCTCCCCCTCCCTCTCCCCCATCCACCTCACTCACATGCACTCTTCTTGTCAGTCTCTCGCTCTCCATCCTCTCTGCATGTCCAAACCACCTCAGTGTGTTTCTTCTAATGCTTCCTATCACATCGACATCAACACCACAATGTTCCTTCACTTCCTCATTTGTCAGTCTTTCTCTCCATGTGACTCCACATGCTCCTCTCAAATAACTCATTTCCACTGCTCTCACTCTTGACTACTGTCCCTCCAACAAGGTCCAAGCTTCACTTCCACATGTTGGAGTTGGTATCACAATACTGTCATGTAGCAACTTTTTCACTTCCACTCCCTGGTTCTTATCACTGCTTTCAAGCTAATGCATGATGATGATATTCAGTTAAATGTAATAGGCAAAATAAATCACAAAGGAAGATGCATTATGAAACTTCTAAAGACAAACAGAATACATCACTAAGCATATACAATATATACTGAGGTAAAATACTTTATAAAACCTTCATAATATCCACAACCAACCTGAGACCACATTCTCTTTCAGCTTACAGTAAAGATAATTAACCACAAAGAGAACCATTTAAAAAATAAAACAATACCTCAACAAATACTGTACAGGTACTACATGTACCCTCATTTTATTTACAGTACAATAATATCACTTAAGTTAAATATGCAGTACCACAGTGTAAGTGCAGTTTCCCACTACATTCTTGTACTTCTGTGGTGAGCACACCCAGACTGTACTTGTAGTTCTGGGATGAGTAAACCCAACCTGTATCTTCATATCCATATATCCTGCATCTTGGTGTCTTCATTACCTTGTTTTCATTTTTGTTTTGTAAAGGCTCCAGCATGCTTGCATGCATCAGTCTTAGTCACCTAATGGTGGCTCTCCATGCAGCTTGATCTCTGGCAGCTTCCTTAATCAGTTCCTCATCCGTGAGGTCACACTCAATGATCTCGTCCCAGGTCTTTTTCGATCTCTCTCTCGCAACCCTGCCCCTAACGTTAAAATTTTTCACTTTTTGCAGCCATTTATCATCCCCCATCCTCTCCACATACCCAAACCATCTCACTGTACCTCTCCTCATCACAACATCAATACACTCCAGTCTCATTCCACCTCTTAATGCTTCCATTGTAAACCAAGCTCCCCCAGACCTCGGACTAAGGGACGCACTGCACATCCACCTAAATATTGTCATTTCCACATGTTTCAGCCTCCAAATATCCTCTTCCTTTTCTCCCCAGGTCTCAGTACCATATAGCATTACACTCCTAACACATGCCACATACAAATATCCCTTAGCACAGAGGAAGAGCCCTCTCAATGTCAGGAGAGGCAACAGCTCCCCGAACTTCTTCCAACCACTCCTCATTCTAGCCACTGCGCTAGCTCCAGCCCCACCTCCAGCACATAACATGTCTCCTAAATAACAAAACTCTTCCATACACTAAAGAGACTCACCAGCAAGATCAATCCTTTCATGCCTCACAATATCCACATGCTCTTCTCAACACATCACACACATGAAATCTGGATGATCTCGCAGTCTAACTCTAATACCATTACAATTCTTATGCACCCACTTATCACAAACACAAGATGGCATTACTTCCCATGTCCTTGTGGCAAACTGCACATGATCAATCTCCCTCTTCTTTGACAGTACCACCTCCAGCCCTAGATACCATCACTTTTATTTTATGTGAATTTAATCTTAAGCCCTTGTGCTCCATGCCATCTCTCCATTTCCTAAACCTTTCTTCTGCCTCCTTTTCCTTCTCTGAAATCAACACCAAACCATCAGCATACATCTCCCACAGGAGTCCACTTCTGCAGTCACGTGAGAGGGCTTCAGGTACCATTATAAACAACAAGGGGCTAGACTGACCCCTGATGTACACTAACATTCATGGAAAACTCATCACTCAAATCTCCATTCATCCTTACCTGGGTGTGAGCACCCACATACTGTACATAGTCATAACCACTCTAACTAGCCACCTCTCAATCCCAAGCTTTCTCATTGCCCACTTCACCACCTCTGTAGGGACTCTGTTAAAGACTTTCTCCAAATCAACAAAGTACAGATTTCTTTTCTTTCCAATGTAATTTTCAGGAAGCTGTCGAACAATGAATATGACATCAGTGGTCCCTTTGCCTGGCATAAATCCAAACTGCACGTGATCAATGTTCACTCTTTCTCTAATCATACCTTCTAGAACTCACTCCATTACCTTCATTATCTGGTCCAAAAGCCTTATGCCTCTATAATTTCCTCTTTCCAGGGCATCACCCTTCCCCTTGTACACATTTACAACTAAACTCTTCAGCCAATCATCTGGGACAACACACTCGTTTATAATCATATTTATCAGGTCAGTGACTAACCCCACTCCAATATCTCCTAAGGCTTTCAACTTCTCAGCAGTCAACCCAGACACACCTACTGCCTTCCCCACCTGCATCCTGCCTATTGCCCTATTCACAGTTGTGACATCAATCAAAGGCCAAGGGCCATCCACTGGATCTGCTGACTCCAAACCTTCCCTGTCCCAGTCAACCTCTTCACTCAATAACTGCTTGTAATGCTCTCTCTGAGCATCTTCAATATCCTCACTGTTCATCACTACCTTTCCTTCATCATTCTTCACACACTACTCACCTATGATATCCCCATTTTCCCTCTTCATCTGATATGCCACCTTAAATATCATATTCTTCCCTTCCACACTATATAGTTTATCAAGTAAAAGCCTCTGAGACTCAGATTTGCCCCTTTTCTAGCCCTACACTTGGCAGCCACATATTCCTCCTTGTTACCATCCTTTTTCTGTTCCCGGAAAAGCCTTCTTTTCTCCTTAATTGAAGCTTGTACACCCTCATGCCACCAAAAGTTACTTTATGTCTTGGTGGACCCTTGCCCATCCACACTTTGAAATCAGTAACTCTCAGGAGGTTGTTCTTGAGATCTCTGTATTATTCATTAACACTTCTGTAAACGGCACCCTCTCCAGCCACTACTCTACTTATTTTGCAATAGAAGACATCCTTTACTGCTTGTTTTTCAACTTCCATACTTTCTTCCTAGGTGCATAAGTCCTCTTTTTCATCACCTGCTCCTCAAGCACCATGTCACATATAAATAACTTGTGTTGTGGCACACACTCCTCACTCCCTGTAACTTTAACATCCCTCACTAACCTATCAGCCCTCCTGACCAGGAAATAGTCTATCTGGCTGCTATTTCCCCCAGACTTGAATGTAATCAACCTACTCTCTCTTCTCCTAAAATGTGTGTTGCACACAATCATGTTCATTGCCTCCCCAAACTCAAGCACCTTTCCCCTTTGTCATTCTTGAACCATATGCACATCCCCCATGTACTCCTTCATATCCTTGAGCAGTTTCACCTACATGATAATTTAAGTCCCCTCCCAAAAATACAATCTCATCATCCCCCATACCACTTACTACACGTATTGGGTCATCCCAGGACCATCCTTCTCCACCTCATCCAAGTCTGACTGTGGAGCATTCGCCAACATAAATGAAAACATTATCCGACAGACCAAAAGTTTTACTACCATTATCCTTTCACTTACCCTCATTACATTCATGACATATTCCACCCCATTTCTCCTTAACCAACACATCCACACCACCATATCCATCTGCCTTACCCTGCCAAAATAACTTGTAATGACAATCCCTCCCAGCAATCATTCTGGTTGATTCTCCCCTATCTTCGTATCCTTGTGTCCTCATATCCTGTATCCTTGTACTTCTGTGATGAGTGCACCCAACCTCCACACACCTGAAACTTTGCTCACCTAATAAAGCGAACAAAGGTCCAAAGCAAGTCTCAGGTGGGGGAGGGCCAGGCTGGTCTTGGTTTTCACTGGACTGGATCTTGGTTATGCTGGGTAGTTCCTGATTATGCAGGACAGATCCTGGTTATCCTGGACAGATCCCAGTTATGCTGGAAAGATCCTGGTTATATTGGACAGATCCTGGTTATGACTGACAGATCTTTGTTATGATGGACAGATCTTGGTTATGATAGAGTCTGGTGATGCTGGATAGATTCTGGTTATGATGCAAAGATCTTGATTTATTGTGGTTATACTGGACAGACCCCGGTTATACTGGAAAGATCTTGTTTATGATAGATAAATCTTGGTAACGATGGAGAGATTTTGGTTATAACGGATAGATCTTGGTTATGATGGAAAAATCCTGTTTATGGACAAATCCTAGTTATGATGGACAAATTCTAGTAATGTTGGACACATTTGGATTATGATGCAAAAACTCTCATTATGCTGTACAGATCTTAGATGCGATGTACATATCCTCCCTAACCCCTTCAGTAATGGGATATGACATTCCTCATGTACTGTATTACTCTTCATTCCAAGACTACTCTATTCAGCTTACATGAGACCTTTTAATGTGAAGAGATTTGAAAGCCTGTATTAACCTCTAGAATCCAGGTGAATGATTTTATTTTAGTTTATTCTTGATGCTACCAGACAATTTCATACCTTCATTTGTTCATCTTAAACAGGGCTGTGCACATGGGGGGGTTTAGCCCCCATTTGGAATATATAAAAAAATTCTAATGAAAATAATACTAATAATGCAACTCATTAAATTAATTAAATCCTGTTATGAATGTTACAATAGAAAAATGATAGAAAATGTGTTTTAAAGTTTTATCAAAAATAAGAAAGAATGAAGAAGAGTGTTCACAAACCCCCAAAAGTTGCCAATCTTCACCTGATAACATAATGTGAAAAATGAAAACGAGGTCAACTAATCTACTGTCCTGTGTTTCCTTTATAACTTCATGAAAAAAGTTACAATTTTTTTTTCAAACCTCCCTTTCTAAAATCCTGCCAATGGCCCTGATCTTAGGAAAGGCTTCTCATACTGATGGGATTTATTAAGGGTCTGTGGTAGGTGGGGGCGCTCACCATCCACTCACTCGATGTAGTGCTGCTCTCGGGTGTCTGCCCTTTCCTCTCCTCCATCCTTCTTTCCATTCATCCTCTTCTGTCTTTCCTTCATTCTTTCCTCTTTCTTCTGCCTGCGGGTGACTTTACACTCCCTCTTGCGTCTTTCCTTCATTCTTTCCTCTTCCTTCTGCCTGTGGGTGACTCTATACTGAGTGACATGCCAAATGGTTTCCTGTACACCAGGAAACCATTTACTACACTGGGTGGTAACCATATAACCAAATTTTGGCTCCTGGTGGTTTAGTGGGTAATAAAGGTGCTCCAATCAGATTGAGCCGGTGAAGGTTTATATCCAAGGGATGGTTGAGGTTTATTGCTCACATAATGCCACTCAGGGATGAGTGAGGCTGGTCACTCTCATCTTAAATGCCAGGACCAACTTTCCTAGCCCCAGGCTCCTACGCTCCTCATGAGGCAAGGTAGGATTGGATGATGGATGGATGGATGGATATCTAACCCCTCCACACACACACACACACACACACACACACACACACACACACACACACACACACACACACACACACACACACATACAAGAAGTAGAATAAATCTTTCAGAAGATGGCAATAAGAAAATGAAAAAGATCTCCCTCGGTTCTACCTGTTGGTGACATGAGTGTGAACCAACGTGAGAGGAGTCCTGGGTTGACTCAAGTCTTGTCAAAATAGACCATGGCACAGTTTCTGTGGAAATAAAATACCTCCTTGATAGCCAGGTTCATTCTTGGAGTCTTTTTGTTAACTTTCAGCACACTTTACTTGATAGCATTCCAAAAGTGATGTCAAACTTTTACACTGCAGCATTTCTTAACCTAGGGTGCTAGCACTCCCAGAGAGTGCTGAAATCAATTTTAAGGGGTACATTGGTTTTGCCTAGTATTAGCATCTTTATGTTTAAGTTTTGAAGAATGGATGAAACAAACTGTCATGCAGTACTTCACTATACTTTTTCCTTGTAGTAGTATAGCAACTGTAGTCCCAATAACCAGAGGTAAGGGGAACTGGACTGTGAGATCTTACTAGGTCGGAAAAGGTTAAGAAATGCTGTTCTATAGGGTGTCTCATGAAATGTACGATAAACTTCAGAGGTCATTCTTGGGCTTTATTTGAATAATAAATGCTGTACCAACACACATGTACTATGGGTCACAAAAGTATTCATGCACAATATGCGTGAAACATTTGGGACCATGGAACGAAGGTTACTAAAATATTAGTGTCCAACCTACCACACGTTGGTAGCCCTGATGTTGGGAGGTGTCATATATTGCCAATTCGCAATATCCTCTTGCAAATATAGCAAATGTCATGATATATTATCACTGATCATACACAATGAGGCATTGGTAATGGCATACCAACCACCCCTCAACATTAGCAGCTGATCAAATTTTTTTTTAGGCATTAGACCCCCTGTGCACAGATACTTTTGTGACCCATAGTACGTCTCAACTGACATGGAGTTGTAATTCACTGATGACCTTCTGGGTAAAAATGGTCTGCCTCATAATTCATCCATAAGATCATCAGTACACTAAATTAACTCCATAAAGGTTGATATTTAGACATGTGTTGATGTAGACTCAAAATGAGCTCAACAATAATTTACTAATATTTCACATATATTTCCTGCAACAACATGGGTAATACTGTACAGTACTTTTCAAGGTTTCTGCTTACAAACTGAAAATCCAAGCTCCTTCTGAGAAATGAACCTCTCTTGGTATCTTGAGTACCTCATGTTGTAATGAAGATGGCAATTCTTACTAAGATGTAAGAAGTCACTAGCAACCTCCTAAACCCCCTGAAGCTTTGCTCAACGACTTGTAACACACGGCTGGGCAAGGATCCAGGAGGCTAGGCTGATGCAACACACTGATGGTACACCCAGTTGTTATCTTGGTACAGTGACATACAAATACAGTACCAAAGAATAATATACCAGCTGCAGTGCTTAACATAAAGTAATTACAGTACAGTATGGTCAGGGACAAAAATTAGTGATTGTATCTTCTGGCACTTCTACCAACACTTAGTATAAAATTAATAATGATAATAATAATAATGATCATAATAATAATAATCTATCTATCTATCTATCTACTGCCAGATGCCATAATCCAGGAAGAGGTGGCCAATTGACTCTTGAGTTATTTGTTTTACGGGGAGGGGCACTAACCCTCCACCAACCCATTTCCTGACACGTAGGGAGCACGTATGGTTTGGTTATATGGTTACCACCCAGCGTTGTAAATGGTTTCTTGGCTTACAGGAAACTATTTGGGTTGTCACTCAATGTAAAGCCACCTGTAAAGGAAAGAAAAGTACCTGTACTAAGAAGTGACAGGAAAGATGGGAGAAATAGGAAGAGAGGAGGGCAGGCACAGAAAAAGAATGATAAAGGCTAAAGAAGAAGTAGGCAGCACTACATCAAGTGAGTGGATGATGGTCACCACCACCTACAACCAATAATAATCATCATCATAATAATAACAATAATAATAACAATTATAATACAGTAAAACCTAGCTTTAATGGACTAATTGGAGAGGAAGCCTGATTCAACAAAGCCAATATTCTGTTAAATCCAACAGTCCCCCCCTTAGGTGGGATTTCAAGCATATGTTTAATAATAAATTAGGACAGTAGCATATTCTAGTAATAAAAATGAAAACTATACCTATTTTACACTAAGTTGGCTCATAATTTCACCCATTTGCAGCTTATTTCACATCCTTATAACAGCACATCTTATGGCTGGTACAGTATTACTATAGTCTTTCATTACAACCTGGCAATCACAATGGGGAGAGGGTAATTTCTGGCCAGGTTGGCGTAAAATTGGTGAGGAACACATGTACTGAGCCCCACTGCACCCCACTTAATTAATTTTGTTTGTAACAAGCAACAGAAGTTTGGTGGATTTCATAGTGTTCGTTAAATCCAATATCCAGTCTACCGAGGTCCATTAAAGTGAAGTCTACTGTAACAATAATATACAGTAAACTCTCAATAATCTGGTGTAATTCAGCCAAGCCACATGCTGGTTATTGCAGAACTCCAGATACTGCATAGTACCCCCATCAGCTCAACACTCAGTGTCGAGCTGGATAATGTGTAACTAGGTATACCTCTATATACGATACCCTTAGATGTGATACCCCGGTTTACCGACAGGGGTAGAAATACCACCATACCCCACCTAACGATGGCCAAACCTCAGTTTAACGATAGGTTTGGATTTTTTTAAAACTGATTTTTATATTATAGACTTAAATTTTGTGTGGGTTGATTCATAAACTGTTTTTAGATTTATATTACTGTGTTTTAGTCATAGGTGGGGTGAACATTGTCATTTTGGGGTACAGTTTACTGACTTTTTCCAGACTTACATTTGATGATTTCCAGATTTTATTTTTGGGCTTAGCTGAGATATGAACTGCTTTTAGGCTTAGTTTAGCGTGTTTTAAAGGTATTTGGAGGTTTAGGTGAGCTAAAAACTTTTTTGGACACATGTGGGTGGACTTAGGACTTGGTTGGGGGGAAACCCAAGGTTCAAAATAGCATCCCTATACTTTACATATAAATCTACCCCGATATACGATATCCCGCCTAGTGATGGGTTTTTACCTAACCAATTGCATTGTTAAACCTGGGTATACCTGTATCCATCTCAACCCTCTATCCTCAAAAACTTTCCCATGAGTATCATCATCACCTAATCCTGTGTTGCCCAATAAGGAGTGTTGCAATAAACTCCAATCACCCCTTGGATATACTCGTAAACCTGCACATGCTCACTCTGATTGGGGTGCTTTAATTTCTCACTAAACCACCAGATGCCATAATTTGGTTATATGGTTAACACCCAGCATAGTAAATGGTTTCCTGGTGTACAGGAAACCATTTGCCTTGTCACTCAGTGTAGTCACCCATAGGAAGATGGAAGAGGAAAAAATGAAGGAAAGACAGAAGAGGGAGTGTAAAGTCACCCGTAGGCAGAAAGGAGAGGAAAGAATGAAGGAAAGAAAGACTGAAGAGGAAGGAGAGAAGAGAGGAAAGGGCAGACACCCAAAGCAGCACTACATTGAGTGGAACGTGAGCATCCCCACTTACCACCTTGACTCACCATAAAAGGACAACAGCTGCCACTGGGTACTCAGGGCTGAGGAGCCTTGTGACCTCAAATAGGACCTGTAACACAAGCTGCTGGTGCTGTGGCCCCACCATCAATTCATAGACACTCAACAGCCCGGGATTGAACACACCCTTACGTCGGAAGTCATAGTCTAACCCAGCCAAAAGAAGTGAATGAGGAAGCTTCACCTGTAAGTAAATAAAAAAGAAACACTGGTAATCAGAATGGAGAAGAACATCATATGCTTTACACAAATAGAAGAGAAATAGAATAAGTAAAAGAGGAAACCCCCTCTTTATGCAAACAGAAAGGACAGAACCAGAATTTAGTGGATGAACAAAGCAAGATATCCACTTTGCTACAAAGTATGACTAACTACAACTTATCGGGTGTGGCAATGAAACAGAAATATAAGACCACAACATCCAATGACTGACTGCAAAGATATGGACAGCAAAATAATAATAGTAATATTTAAAAATTTATGCAAACTAAATGTTAAAAATACAGTAAAAATATGAGAAAAAGCTTAACTCCCCCTGCCTGGCTAATAATTATTAGTATTGAAATGTTTTCTGTTCATTTGTTCATTCATTTATAAAAGTCCCAACATAGTTCCATGCATTGGCTCTCCTCGCTGCTTGATCTGTGGTAGCCTCCCTATTTAGTCCCTTATCTCTGAGGTTACACTCTATGACCTTGCTCCAGATATTTTTCAGTTTGCCTCTCACAACCCTAACCCAACGTTCACACTTCTCACTTTACACACCAAACTGTCATCCTCCATCCTCTCCACGAGCTCAACCAATCTCAGTCTGTCCCTCCTCACCACAGCACCAATACACTCCAGTCCCATCCTTCCCCTCAACTCTTCAATTGTATTCAAGGATGTATGACACATCCATCCAATTTTTGTCATTTTGTATGTTTGAGCCTATAAATATCCTCCTCCTTTACTACCCAAGTCTCACTACCATACATGCTAACTTATGCTTTATCATGGCTTTAAAATGCTGACAACAGACTACTGCCCAGTAATATCTACAGTAATTCCTCGATTATCCGTCATATCAGAGCCAAGGGCATGACCAGATATGGGTAATGAACGAATGTGGAGTACTATCCTCTACTGTACCCATACCCTACCTATACCCAAACCCAACCTATATGTACAGTGCCCCTCCTAATTTTGGCATTGTTCTGTGGTCCTTCAGCTGTTTTTCGACATCAAAACACACATTGCAATATGCAATGTAATCCTAAACACTAAGAAAACAATGCAAAAACAGCAAAAAACGTCCACATGCGGAGAGACAATGACAGGAACTGAGGTGTGGTAACGCTGGGGAGTGTACGGCAATGCCATGTCTGAACCACGCTTGGCTATGAGCATGCAAGGCAAAAAGCAGTATACTGGCCAACCAGCGCAGGGGTCTTTTTCCCTCGCCCAGGCAAATTTCGCAACATGGCAGAAACACTGGGTCCCCATACATCATAGGCCTAAGGAGTTGCTGAGTAATCTGGCGGGTGATGCGACTTTGACCATTCAGTATGGGGGCAGATGGCCACACGTGGCCGGGAGTTTTCAACTAATCTGGGCAGTCAGGGGGATTTTTACCATATGGTAGGGATCCATACAGCCATTCTTGTTTACCTTGTGGGTTATGCTCTGTCTTCCTCATGCACCTCCAAAATGTTACCAGTGATCAGGGTGGCTAGGGGATTTCCACCATTCAACAAGGCCCCATACAACCATTCGTGCTCACCTTGTGGTTTATGTCGGTTTTCCTCGCACACGGCCTGTGTGTTTCTGTTGATCAGGGTGGCTAGGTGATTTTGACCATACAGTAAAACCTCGATATAACGCACTTCAACAGACCAGAATTCGCTTTATTGGAATCGAGGAGCTACCGGACTAAATTCATATATTGTATATTGGAAAAAGTCTGATAAAGCCAGAAGCAGTCCTGACTGTCTGACCATTTCAGCTATGTTCACCACAATATGTTAAATAAAAAACATGTTTATCAGTGTACAGTACAGTATTGTAGTGAAAGTAAAATATAGTACAGTAGTGCAATGGTAGTGAAAACAATTTAAAAACCGTTGGTGCAATCTGGACTAATGTCTGATAAATCAGAAAAAATCCGGGATAGCAGGGGGAAGTCCGGATGTTGCTTTTATCAGAATTTCGCTTTTTTCAGAATGGTTTGGGCCCCAATTAGTCCATTATAGTAAGGTCTTACTGTATTACACCATTTTATTATTGTAGTGAAGGTAAAATATAGTACAGTACTGCAATGGTAGTGAAAACAGTTTAAAAACCGTTGGTGCAATCCGGACTAATGTCTGGTAAATCAGAAAAAGTCTAGCAGGGGGAAGTCCGGATGTTGCTTTTACCAGAATTTCGCTTTTTTCAGAATGGTTTGGGCCCCAATTAGTCCGTTATAGTAAGGTCTTACTGTACATTACGAATCCGTACAGCCATTCTCACTCACCTTGCAGGTTAGGGTCTATTATCCGCGCGTGGCCACTGAAGTGAGCCACGGAACGAATTTTTTTTTACTTTGTCACTGGACAGCCAGCCGCCGAAGCTGGAACTTTTATGAACAGTTACAGACGTATATATCCAGTTACAGTTATAATATTGCCAAGGCCTAATGAATGGATACAGAGCACAAATGGATACAGACTATATGGATAATCAGGGGATTACCAATAATCCCCCCTATGATGTTTAGAAGATATTTGAACGTATTTTTTACTCTCCAACAAGATTATTCTCGCTGCATTTTTATATATACTTTTACTCATCAGTTTTGTGAGTTTTAATTAGCTTACCTTATGGCTTAAACACCAGTGAAGATGATGGTATAAATATATACAAATATAAACAACTTCCAGGGGGCATACTGACTTTCAAAGTAATGTATTTCTTAGTGCCACAGAGTCAGCCATCATTCTTGGTGGCTCAGAAACTTTTTAAATTCTCGAGAGGGTTAAAAATACTGCAACCACCATCATCATCATCATCATTGATTTTTTGGTGGACTTTTATTGTTTATGCATTGCTTTCTTTGTGTCTAGCATTACAATGGATATTCCCATGTGTGTTTTGATGTCTACATACAACTGAAAGACCAGAGAACACTGCCAAAATTAGGAGGGGTACTGTACATTATAAGGATGATATTTGTGGATTTTTGTTGTTTATCCATTGTTTTCTTAGTGTCTACCATTCCATTGGATATTCCCACCTGTGTTTTCATGTCTAAATTCTGCTGAGAGACTGCAGAACACTGCCAAAATTAGGAGGGGTACTGTGCATACTGGTAGGGTTTTTGTGTTTTTCTGTTACTTATGCATTGTTTTCTTAGTGTTTAGGATTACATTGCATATTCCAATGTGAATTTTGATGTCTAAATAGAGCCAAAAGACTGCACAACATTGCCAAACTTAGGGGTGGTACTGTACATATTGGTATGGTATAGGCAGCAGGTTGGGTATAGGAAGGGTATGGGTACAGTACAGGATACTGCTCCATATCCAGTCATGCCTTTGGCTCTATTATGTTGGATAATCGAGGGATTACTCTGTATCTTCTCCCTGTTCTCTACCCTGTCTTCCAACTGATACAAATACAGTATTAGGAAGTTTACTAAAAAGTATATAACATACCAAGGGTTGTATTCTTGTTTGTTAAGGAGGCCACCCAGCATTTCCTCCTAAACATGTCTTTCTGCAATCTATGTCAATGTAAAAGAAAATACACACAAAAATAGTAAGTAGCAATGAACAATTAAACCATTATGGAAGAGGTATTAGGATGTCTCCTAAGCTAACAAGAATATGAAAATTCACACACTCAAAACATCAAGCACCCACCGCATGCAGAGTAGAGTGGCACTTACCTTGACCTGCAATGGGAAGGGATGTGGTAGGTGGACAGCAAGTGTTACAGTTTCCGAGGTGATAGGGTCTTGGGGTATCCTGCATCGGAAGTACCCATTTTTAAGTAGGTTCATTTTACAGAAATGGAAAATGTGAGTGATTTAAGTACTTGGGTAGTGTGATGAGTAAGGATGGAAGATGGAGGATGAAGTGCTTGAAAGGGTACAACAAGGAAGAAAGGTAGCTGGTTCTTTCAAAGTAATGATAAGAAATAGGGAAGTGGGCATGGGAGTAAAAAAGTGGCTGCATGACAGTATTGTGATACCAACTCTAATGAATGGGAATGAAGCTTGGGCCTTGCTGGAAGGACACAAGAGTGAGAGCAGTGGAAGTGAGTTATTTGAAAGGAGCATGTGGAATTACATGGAGAGACAGACTGACAAAAGAGGAAATGAAGGTGCGTTTTGGTGTGGATGTAGATGTGATAAGAGGTGTTACAGGAAATAAAATAACATGGTTTGGCCATGTAGAGAGGATGGAGAGTGAGAGACTAATGAGGAGAGAGTATGTGAGTGAGGTGAAGGAGGGGAGAGGGATAGGGAGGCTGAGGATGAGATGGAGGGATAGGGTGGAGAGGTATATGGGAGAAGGATGTGTGAGCTGGGGGGGAGGGGGGAGGCAGTGAAATGGCAGGGGACAGGGCGACATGTAGGCAATACATTTGTGGCCACCCCTTCCGAGATTGAGGTATCTGGCACGACAGATAGATAGATTTTACAGAACCTTTACATAACTTCTAAGAAAACCATGGCTGCCGCCATCATCATCATCATCATCATCATTTTTTCTTCCCCCAACCCAAGAATGGGGTAAGGTCAGTAGACAGTAAGAAAATGCTGACTGAGGGAGAACTAACAACAGCATACCCAACTAAATGGGCCACACACTCACTCACATACCATTCAAGTTCCCAAAATCCTGACTCCACCTCTAAAGCATAGCCAGTCAAATTTGTGTGCTTCACATTACCTACCAGTTAAAGTCATCCTAAAATTACACATAAAAAATATCTTTGTGCTGCCTGACCTTTTTTTATTTTTTTTTGTTCCTATAGACTTTTTTCAAGTTTACACATGCAAGGATTTTTTAATCATTATTATATTTTTTATGAACTGGATTCCGGACAAAGGCTTCAGAGCCTATCCCAAGGCCCAGTAGTCCTCCTACACACCTCCACATGTCACCACTTCAGCACTAACACCCACTCTCCATATCGAATACATGCATGGGCTGTCTCATATAGGACTGGTGTACTGGTATTAGATGGGGTATTTTTACGACATGTCAGCTGGTCTTCTGGTAGATCAGTAAAGTCTACTTTTTATGATATTCAAATCCTTGAATTGTTCCTTGTCCCAGCCAGGATTTGATCTTGGGTCCATTAGGACTGCAAGCCGCCTCTCAGTCGATTCAGCCACCACCTCTCCCACCACTTTTTAAGGGTCTTTGCTTAGTTTCATTTTATAAAGAAATCCATTTTACATATTTTACCAAACCTAACTTGTTTAAGTAGGATACAGTGCTCATTTTATTCTAACCTGGCCTAAAACTGCTATCTCTTTATCCTGAATGCTCAGCTGTAACAAGAGACTTACAATGCTAATCATGAATACATGCTATGGTAAGGAAGCTGAGCTGTAGACCTAACTTTTTCTGCCACTGAGTATGACAAAATAAGATGCAAAAACACAAAAATCTGAGCCACATTAAGGTGAAAGAACTATACCTGTATGGTGACCGTGCATGAATGAGGGACTGAATCAAGTAGACTCCAGACACGTTCTCAATGGGTTGGAAGACAAATGGCACATAGCACTGCCATTGGTTGATATCGTCTGCATCAGCCCAGTATCCAAGGTACGTCAGGTTATCCGTGGACAAGGAGAGAGGCTGCTCCTCCAGGAATCTCCCACTTGTCTCTAACTCCATTACCACCAGCAGTTCTGAAATGATGGCCTCTGGCACGGCCACTGACGTGCTCTCCCAGTCGTAGATCTCAGACTGTTTATCTAGCATCACAGACGACAGCACGAAGAACTCCTGTGTTGCCTAAGGAAAAGCAAGTTTTTCTAAGTACTGTATTAAAAAAAAAAATAAATAAATAAAAATAAAAATAAATAAATAAATAAATAATTTTAACTTCGTACAGAGAACTTAAAAAAAAAAAAAAAAGTTTTCAAATCAATCAATTTTATGTTGTCTAATAATCTCCCATGGGGTACCAAATTCATAAAGGCATGATCATTTAAATGTCATATTTTGTACTGGACAATCAATGACAATTCTGAAGAAAGTATGATTAATACAATAAAGTTATACTATATATATATTGGGTAATGAATCAGATATCATTGTCTTCAGTTAAGTGAATCAAATGATCTAACTACCTTATAGCATTATTCCTTCATAAATATAGTACCGTAAGTAATGTAAGTACTTCACCAAACTTTCAATTACCATTAACCCTTTGAATCCAAGAATCTCTTTCATTTCATTCTTGCTGCCCCAGATTATTTAACTTACAAAAGACTCCTTGTACTGAAAAGACTTATTAAGACTATATTTACCCCCTTCACTTTGAAAAGTATATCCTAAGCTGAATCAAACTCTTACGAGATGGTATGAATAAAATGAAAACGACATTCCCAGGCTGAATGAGTCAGTACCAGAAAGAAAGCTACACACTGTCAATGGAAATAGCCTGCAACTCCCACCTGTGATTTAATCTCTGCATTGTAGCAGAACCACATCCTGGCAGCGGCCGCATGCATTGCAAACATTACCCTGAGGTAGGTGGTGCTGGAAATATTCTCCTTGGCATCCACAATTATCTCCAGTGCTGTTAGGACTTGTAGAACCTCCATTTCATCCCGTACAGGTTGGTTTGCTACAATTTCAGCCAAATGATCTCGGGCGCATGACTTGAGAAAATTCACCTTCAAGAGAATATCTGAGGTGTAATGCACATTTGGGAATGAGAAATTTGAGGGATCTTGGTTGTAGGATGGAACAGCTGTGACTGTTTCCAAGCTGCTCTCACAGCTAGTGTGATAAAATGAAATGGTGAGAATGTTGTCCAGTACAGTTTCAGACACATGGTCAGGCTTGATGAGATTTAGCTCCCAGGCCAGTGAACGCACTTGTTGTAAGAGTAGTGGAGGACTTTCATTCTCAATAGCAGAAATCTCCCAGAAGATAGAGAGAACACCACTTCCAATGTTTGAACGGGGCTCAACCAGGAATTGAAATGCTGTAGGGTACTTGAAAGAAACTTCTTTTCCATCTATGGCCCGCAAGGAGACATACATCTTAAAGTCATTGGAGTCAAGTCCTGACGGAAGTGAGAAATCAATAGAGGTTCTTGTGCCATGGTAGAATATAGTCTTGGTCCCTAGCCAAAGGAAGTGGTAGCTCCACTGAAGACGTATTGGATAATAGTGGCCATCTACTTCGTGGCAAGATGCACGGAACCATGGACCCTCCCTGTCTGTCAGCTCCACCACCTGGCAGTTTTCCTATAAATAAATAAACCACCAAGAATAACATGTAAAGAACATCAAAATTAATATGGAGACAGTCGTTAGGGTCAAGAAATAGCCTAGTTACTATTCTACAAGATGGCCTACAATTCCAAGCATGCTCTCAGGACGAAGGAAATACTCTCTATCTATTGTCAATTGCCTTAATCTCGTAAGGGGTGGCCACAAACAAATCAACTCCATGTCGCCCTGTCCCCAGCCATTTCACTGTCCCGCTCCCAGCTCACAACCCCCTCTCTCATATACCTCTCCACCCTATTCCTCCATCTCATCCTCAGCCTCCCCCTCCCTCTCTCCCCTTCCACCACACTCACATACACTCTTATCATCAGTCTCTCACTCTCCATCCTCTCCACATGGCCAAACCAACTCAGTGTGTTTCTCCTAAAGCTTTCTACCACATCCACATTCACACTACAACGTTCCTTCACTTCCTAATAACTCAAATAACTCATTTCCACTGCTCTCAATCTTAACTTCTGTCCCTCAAGCAAAGTTCAAGCTCCACTTCCATGCATTAGCATTGGTATCACAATACTGTCATGTAGTAACTTTTTCACTTCCATGCTTCTTATCACTGCTTTCAAGGAACCAGCAACCTTTCTTCCTTGCTGTACCTTTTCAAGCACCTTACCCTCTGAACTTCCATCCTTACTCATCACATTACCCAAGTACTTAAACGCACTCACATTTTCCATTTCCTCTTCATTCAACTTCACTGTACATTCACTGACTTCACTTTTCCCGAAGACCATAACTTTACTCTTCTCTACATTCACCTTTAGATTCCGTTTCTTACACACTCTCCCAAACTCATCCACCAAGCCTTGCAGCTCCCCTTCGTCTTCACCCAACAACACAGTATCATCTGCAAACAACAGTACAGGGAGTTTCCAAACACTATCCTCTCTCACCAGGGCCACTCCAACATCCACTACCCTACCTTGTACCTCTTTTATTACCCCATCCATGTACAGATTGAACAACCATGGAGACATGACACATCCCTGTTTCAACCCAACTTTCAAAGAGAAAAATTCACTTAGTTCACCATCCACACGCACTGCAGCCTTCGCACCATCGTACATACTCTTCACAGCATTCAATAACTTCCCATCTACTCCATATATTCTTAACACTTTCCACAATCCTTGTCTATCCACCCTGTCATATGCTTTCTCCAAATCCATGAAAGCCGCATACAACTTCTTTCCCTTCTCTAGAAACTTTTCCACTAAAGATCTAAGAATGAATATCTGATCTACACAACCTCTTCCCTTCCTAAAGCCTCCCTGTTCTTCTCCAACTAATTTCTCTGTTCTTTCTCTAACTCTGTCAATAAGTATCCTACCATACACTTTTCCTATTATACTGAGAAGACAAATGCCCCTATGATTACCACACACTTCTTTTTCCCCTTTTCCTTTGTACAAGGGAATAATTATACCTGACTTCCAATCCTCCGGGACTCTACCTTCCTCCCAGGCCAATCTGCACATCTTCCACATCCATTCTACTAATATCTCTCCTCCATGCTTCAGCATTTCACCACACACTCCATTAATTCCTGGGGCTTTCCCCGATTTAACTTTCTTCATTGCTTCCACAACTTCTATCTTAGTGATTTCTTCCTGTCTTCTCACCTCCCTCCTTCTCCCAGCGATTCCCCAGCCACTTATACTCGCATTACTTCCATCCTCTTTGTTTAACAATTCCTTAAAGTGATCTCTCCATCTGCTCACTTCTTCTCCCTTCTCCACTAGTAATCTACCATTTTTATCTTTCACTCCCCTGCTAACTTCACTTCCACCCTGTCTTACTCTTTTCACCTCTTTCCAGAACATTTTCTTACAGTCCCTCCACTTTACACTCAAATTCCTTCCAAATTCCTCATCCACTCTCTTACTAATCTTTTCACCTCTCTCTTTCTTTCTACATATAACTCTCTCTTCCGCCTCTCAACTTCTTTCACACCCCTATTTCTCATCCATTCATTGTATGCTTTCTTCTTTTGTGCCACAGCCTGTCTCACCTCTTCAGTCCACCACGCTGTTCCTTACACCCCCCTCCGTCTTCTCTTCCTTCCACACACCACATCACATGCTTCACATATTTCTTCTGTAAATATCCTACACACACCTTCCACGTCTCCCATCTGGTCCAATTCATATTTGCCCAATCGTTCCTCCGCTTCTCTCTTATACTCTGCCTTTTTCTCATCCTCTTGTAACCTTTCCACTCACCTTGCAACTACTCCTTCCTCTCGTCTTTCCCTTCTTGTATTCCTCCATCTTACTTGAAGCCTAATTCTGGCCACCACCAAGTAGTGGTCAGAAAGTCCACTCCCCCAACCTCTATAAACTCTTGCATCCATTACACATCTTCGCATCCTTTCATCCACACACACATAATCAATCATTGCCTTCCTTTCATTCAGTTCACCTCCCACCCTTCTCATCACTCGCCATGTATACCTGTGGATCATTTTATGCCTGAAGAGGGTATTGGCTATCACCAACCCCCTCCCAGCACAAATGTCCACTAACGCACTCCCATTCTCATCTATCTCAGCAGGCACACCCCACTCACCAACTATTCCATCCACCTTCACATTCCCAACTTTACCATTCATATCACCGATCAAAAACACTCTCTCATTCCTTCCAAACTTTTCCATGCACATTTCTATATTTGTCCAGAACTCTTCTCTCACTCTTCTAGCACGATCTTGCGTTGACGCATACACACACACAATCGCCTACATTTGTATTCCAACTTTCAACTTTACCCATACAATCCTTGACCCAACTGATCCATACTGTCTTATGCTCTTCTTCCATCTTTTACTCACAACTATACATACTCCTTCCTTTGCCCTCTCATTCTCACCGACTCCTGCACATATACCCCATCCATATTTCCATTCTCTCACACTTTCTCCTCTCCATTTTGTTTCAGTTATTCCACATACATCCATTTTTGCACCCTCAAGCACCTGGACAATCTCTCTCTCTTTCACCTCATCATTCGCTCCCCTTACATTCCACGTTCCAATAACCATGTCCTTTGTCCGGTCCTTGGTCGTCATCGTTTGGTCAGTCCTTGTCCGAGGCTTATTGTTTGTTTTTTTAGTTAGTTGTTTTCCGGGGAGGGGCACTAACCCTCCGCCAACCCTTTTAGTTGCCTTTTACAACAAGCAGGGATACCGGGGGAGTATTCTTGAAAAAAAAACCTACCCCCAGGGGGATCACTCGCCACATATACCTGAGGATCATTTTGTGCCTGAAGAGAGTATTGGCTATCACCAACCCCCTCCTGGCACAAATGTCCACTAAAGCACTGCCATTCTCACCCATCTTCGCAGGCACACCCCACTCATCAACTACTCCACCCACCTTCACATTCCCTACTTTTCCATTAATATCTCCAATCAAAAACACTCTCTCATTCCTTTCAAACTTTACCAGTAAACTGCCCATTCACACTATGGTGAAACAAATGATACAGGAGATAACGTGTAAGGTTAAGTTCATAGTGGAATGAAGAAGATGACAGTGGGAAAAGGTGACAGACGTTGCTGGCCAATGGCTTTGTTTACTGGGAGAGGATACTGATTACAAGTATAGCTTTTGTCTCTACGGTACATCATAATGTCCAGTAAACTCACTAGGGTTGGAGCAGGTGAAAATTCTATCTTCTGTTTGGCAAGACCAGTTTTGCTTGTGTGTGAGTTGGTAGTGCTGAGGTACAGCATATAACTGTACTGAGTTGAGAGAAGGTCCATGTAGAGAACCAGTACAGGGTTGTGTATGCCAGTAGATGTCAGGCGGCTAAGGAAGATGACATCAACTTGTAAGTCTTCTTCTAACTCCTCATCTCCTGTGTTTCTGTTGAAAAGAATAAAAAGTAAAAAACTATCAACATATTTCATTCATTGGTGACAACTCACGACGACAACTCTCCATGCTACACGATTTCTGGCAGCATTAGCAGGTTGTATTCTAAGTGTCTTTGGTAAATTCGTAACACATATTCCCTAACAGTCTACTCTGCATATTACACCTCGCTATCCCCTTGTAAGCTATGGAGGCAAACTAAGTTTAAATAAAAACAATGAAAACAATATACAGCACAAGAAGGTTTAATATGCAGAATATACTCAAATCTCTATGGAAGAAGTATTATAAAGTGCCTTATGGCACTGTAAAACAAGCCTCTTTAACCAATAATCCCTGAATTATTTTGAAGGACCTAATCCAAAGTCTAAAGTTCTACTTCCAGCTCCTCCATCCTCCACACTTATATATCTTGTCAATATCTTTCACTCCTATTTATATTTGATATCTTGTATTCAATGGCAGATTTTCTTCTATTTTGTTCTTATTACTCTACAGATTCTCTCTCTCTCCAGCAAGACGAACAAGTGCAAAAGTTTCAATTACCTCACAAGTTTCACCCGCTCCAAGTTGCCCCCATCACCCCCTAGCCCTTCCTCCCCTATTCTCATCATCCTCTCTCCATCCATCTCATCCCCACTTCCCTATGTCCCCATTCTCCATTCCCCTATCCTCCACCCCTCTGTCCCCCTACCCTTCCTCATCCCCATCCTCTCTCCCCAGCCTTCCCTCACTCTTCCCAATATGCCCCTCCTTCTTTCGTTTGCTCCTCCCCTCCCCATCGTATATTTCCCCATTCCTTAACCTATCCCGTTCCTCGTCCCTTATCCGTACCCTCCCCTCCCCTCACACCCTCCACTTTCCATAAACACAGCTGTCATCTCTCCCTTCACTCCTTTTCTGTTTTGGTGTCAATACTCTCTCTCTCTCTCTCTCTCTCTCTCTCTCTCTTGAAGTCCCCAACAAAAGCTTCCATAGTGCAGCCCAAAGTCATACCCTCCTCTCTTACTAGTCATTCTTCAAGGATATTACTATTTCTATCCACCTATCTATCCATACATTCATCCACCCGTTTAGTTTTTCTTTCATCTATCGATCAATACACCCTATTATCTATCTATCTAAATATGGTTTAATTTATAAAGGCTTCGACATGCTTGCATGCATTGGCCTTGGTCACTGATGGCTCTCCACGCTGCTCAGTCTCTGGCAGCCTCTCTATTCAGTACCTTATTCCTGAAGTCGCATTCCATGACCTTGTCCCAAGTGTTCTTTGGTCTGCCTCTCTCAACCCTGACCCTGACATTCACACTTCTCACTTTCTACACCCAACTGTCATCCTCCATCCTCTCTGTATGCCCAAACCACCTCAATATGCACAACCAGATCAGAGCAGAAATACACTCCCATATTTCCTCACCATAACCTTCTGTCATAAACCTAGCCCCTCCCCTAGGCCTCGAATTCAAGGACGTACTACATATCCATCTAATCATCGTCATTTCTGTATGTTTGAGCCTACAAATATCCTCCTCCTTTAGTGCCCAGGTCTTGCTGCCACACAATAATACACTCCTAACACATGCTGCATACAAGGATCCCTTTGGACAGAGGAAGAGCCCTCTCAGTGTCAAAAGAGGCAACAGCTCCCTGAACTTCCTCCAACCACTCCATATCCAGCCCCACCTCCAGCACACTGCATGTCCCCTATATAACATCATCATCCACACACTCAAGACACTCACCAACAAGATCAATCCTTTTGTGCCTAGCAATCTCTGCATGCTGTCTCCAAAATACTGCAGACACGAAATCAGCAATATTCCACAGTCTACCTCTAATGCCACTACATCTCTTGTGCACCCACCTGTCACAAACAATGCATCAGGCATCATATTGTTTTCTCCAAGGAGAAGATGGAGATAATCGAGAACATGGAGCATGGCTGGACCATCACATGGCTAATGGAGCATTAAGACACGCCCCTGATCATGTTGCAGGATTTGCAGAACAAGCACTCTATCAAGATGTTCTTCCTGGGTCAACATGGTATGACTGTGCGATGGTGCAAATGCAAGATGATGGCCAAGCCATGCTTTGGTGAACTTAACCATACCTGCCTGAGGTGGTTTTGACAACAGTGTGGCAGTGCCACGATTGTGCGTCGTATCGAGCTGAAGGCTGCAGCCACCAAGTATGCTGGGTAACCGGGAATCACGGATTTCAAGGCGTCTGAAGGTTGGCCGACTCTGTTCAAACTTCAATATACCAACAAAACAACCTATGGTGAAGTGCTGGATACTGACATGGAAAGAACTTATGAGTTTTGCACCAAGCTTAAAAACATGACTAAGAAGGGTAATGTCTCAATCAGGTTTAAAATGCTGATGAAACTGGTCTTCTTCAGGACGAAGCTGACTTATACCTTGGCTGACGAGAAGAAGTTGATACCCTGTCGTTAGGCAAGCAAACAGTGCATCTCTGTTTTGTGTTGAGCCAATGCAACAGGCTTTCATCGTCTGAAACCTGTTGTAGTGGAGCATGCCAAACGGCCACACTGTCTCCAGGGTTTAATGGCTCGTTTCCCAGTGATTTATTTCCACTTGCTGAAGGCCTGGTTTACAGCCAAGATCTTCAAAGATTGGTTCTACAATCATGCTGTGAAGGAGATTATCCGTTATCATGAGAGTCTTGGCCTTGCCCGCAACTAAGTGAAGGCTCTGTTGTTTCTCATCAACATTCCTGCTTATCCTTCTAAGATAGAGTTGGTTGGACATGAAGGTAGTATTAGGGTCATGTTCTTGCTCCCTAATTCAACCTCAATTATGCATACCATGGACCACGGTATTATCACGGCAACAAAGCGGCTGCACTGGAAGAGGTGATGGTTGTGCTCAAGGACGAGGAGGAAGCAGCCCAATGGGTGGACAGTAGGGTGGAGAGGACCTTGGCCAACCTCACGCGGTATACCCTCAAGTCAGCAATCTACATATGGGTGCAGGCTTGGAGAGAACTCTCTTCACTCACACTTGAGCATGGCTGGAACAAGCTCTTCAAGGGTGAAGAGGCTACATAAAATATGACCATTACTCTCAGATGAATAAAATTGTCTAGAATAAGATGCAATAAGAATGCAAGATGATGAGAGCAAACCCTTTCAATACGATGGTGCATTATGTAGTTCATTCTTGGAACCATCAGGTAATTTTATTCATCCAAGTATATAGTGTGGCTCTTGTATAATGCTCCTCGTCCACCTCCGGCGAACGATTCCAGTCACCATTATCAATATTTACCCTGCATCAAACATCCATTCTCTACTCCCATGGCCACAACCATGCCCACATCAGCAACCTGAGCCATCCCCATAAGATATGCTTAGGTATGTTTTAACTCGAGCACTATTTATGGACCATCCTATGTATACTTTTCAAAGTGTAGGGGTTACATACAGCCTTCATGAACCACTCAGCTACCAGAAATCCCTCCAAAAGTTTAATAAAATCATCTGGAAAGTAGCACAAGTATAAAAAAAACACGTCAGCTAATTGAAGGTTCCTATGATTCACTCAGCTGAAGATAATCGCCTGTCATATGACAGAAAATAGATCAACACTCAGGCTCCTATGACTCACAAAAAAAAAAAAAAAATCGTCTGTTGCAAGATGGAATAAAATGGGAGGAAGGAAGGAATAATAAAGAATTAGCACCAAGCCATTACATGGCTATATGGCACTGTAAGGGCAGAGGGAAAACAGAAACCGGAATAGACACGGAAATAATACAAAGAAGAGAGGTAGGACAGATGACAGTAAAGAGAGAAAGACTGGAGGCAAAAAGGCCCCTTTTAGTCGCCTCTTACCACAAGCTGAGATACTGGGGAAGTACTCTTTTCTCCCCACCCCCCAGGGGGAAAATGGGAGTAGATGCCACGATGAGAGAATTAATTTGCTAATCTGAGTAGTCCAGCTCCTCCCCTCTTTCTCAGGACAACTCTAGGATTCCATTCCAGCTACAGCCAAACGATTTTATTCATTAAGTAGGTCACAGAAGTCTGAATGTCAAACTACAGAAAGTTTGTAAATACGGAAGCTGTCTTTCCTGAACCTCGACAGCAAGGAAACAAGAAAACTTTCTTGGCGATATCGAGCGAGATTGGATATTACGAAACGGGACACATAAAATGAGTATACAGTAGAAGTAGTTTTAAAAGTGTGGGAGAAAATGGAAACAACAACAAAGAGGCCTCACTGACACTAAGCAAAACACAAGCGCGCGCGAGCACACACACACACACACACACACACACACACACACACACACACACACACACAAAGTCACTACTTGATTAAATCACTCCAATGATAGACCGAGACGTCTATCTATCTATTGCCAGACGCCATAATCCCATAAGGGGTGGCCATTTGACTTTGAGTTAGTTGTTTTACGGGGAGGGGCACTAACCCTCCACCAACCCACTTGCTGACACATAGGGAGCATGTATGGTTTGGTTATATGGTTACCACCCAGCGTTGTAAATGGTTTCTTGGCTTACAGGAAACCATCAGGCTTGTCACTCAATGTAAAGCCACCTGTAAAGGAAAGAAAAGCAATACGAAGTGACAGGAAAGATGGGAGAAATAGGAAGAGAGGAGGGCAGGCACAGAAAAAGAAAGATAAGGCTAAGGAAGGAGTAGGCGGCACTACATCAAGTGAGTGGATGATGGTCGCCACCACCTACCACAAAGACTGAGACGTGCCATACAAAAATGGCAATAACAGTAGTTTTTATGAGTGGCAGGAAATGGAAGTACATGAATGGAAAAAGACCTCAGCAACTTGTATTCAAAATGAATCAGTAGGTAAATCGCCTTAAGTGTGGGGAAAAAATGAAAGTACATACTGTACATGGCAAAAACTCAGTAACGTCTTTCAAAAAAGCTACAGTAGTAAATAAATAATATTACTCCCAATTATGTATTTCTCATTCCACTCCTGTCACGGCCAGACGATGTTACTAACTTTACAATATATTTTTTTGGATTGGGAGGCCGAGCGACAGCCTTCTTTAACCTACAGGGGTATCTCCGGTGTTGAATAAAATCGTGTGTACAAATCCCAGAGAAAAAAAAAAAATCGTTATTATTGGTGTTAAACAAGACTATCTAACGAATACATAATATATATAGAAATTAAAAAAAATGACTCACAGAAGTAAGGGCGGTCTACCCATTCAACAGGGAGGTAAGGGAAATACACACACACACACACACACACACACACACACACACACACACACACACACACACACACACACACACCAATGGCAATATCCTCTCGGTAAACTTGGGAGCAAAACTCTCTCTCTCTCTCTCTCTCTCTCTCTCTCTCTCTCTCTCTAAGGAAAACCACAACACAAACATCAATGACAATATCCTCTCGACGAACTAGTGGCGCAGACTCTCTCTCTCTCTCATGTGGAAAAACTATAACACAAACACCAACGAAAATGTCCTCTCGACGAACTAGGGGCGCAGACTCACTCACTCACTCTCTCCACACACACACACACACACACACACACACACACACACACACACACACACACTCTGTGGTACAGTGGTAGAGTGTGCGTTTCGTACACGGGTGGGCCAGGGTTCGCGCGCCGCCAGGGTAATAAACTTTGGGAGTGTTCACCCGGCCACGTACTGCATTGGCGGACACAAGAGGTGCTGTAGTTGAACCATTGTCGCTTACTGTAAACTATGCTTGTACCCAGTCGGCTTGCGCGGGCCGATTACACTTGGTTCACAGACTACACACACATTCAAAGCCACTCCAACACTACAATTACACTTACAAGCACTTCTCACCCTACATACAATCTCTACCAGACAGCCTAAGCCACTTGGTAGAGATATATTGGCTGTATCGTCCCGACCAGGGTTGCCAGGTGCGCGCGTTTCGCGCCATATTGGGCGACTTTGGAAGATGATTTGCGCTTAAATTTGAACGGCTGCGCGTTGCGCTTTTTTGGGCGCTTTTTGAAATGACTGAGAGAGTACTGGGCGATTCTGTGTTATGGAGACGATGTTCATTAAAATAAGAAAAAAAGTAAGAAGACACAACGTATGCCTGATGTACTAATACTCGTATGACTCAGTGCTCCTTGCCCTGCCTCTCCCCAAACGCATTGTGAAGCCCCAGCCAATTAGCATCTCTACCTGACCTGCCTTTCCATGACCCCAAGTGTGTGTGTGTGTGTGTGTGTGTGTGTGTGTGTGTGTGTGTGTGTGTGTGTGTGTGTGTGTGTGTGTGTGTGTGTGTGTGTGTGTGTGTGTGTGTGTGTGTGTGTTAGCCTTTTGTTTTAATCCTGAATCCTCAAGACTCAAGGCTACGCCTTTCTAGTGAGTGTAATGTCCATCACCTATGTGTTGTAAAAATTAGCACCAGAGTCATAATGACTACCCTGTTCCTCCCCTACATCTACCTCTTTGTCTGAACGCCTCACACCTTTTACCAAGCCTGCCCATCCAACCCTGATCCCATAATTACTGACGACGCAAAGCTCTCCCTCTACCCCTCCATACCTTCTGTATTATCCTTCTCTCTCTCTCTCTCTCTCTCTCTCTCTCATCCAGATTAAAGTCCACTGTCTCCACTCATCCTGTTATCCCCCTACCCCTCCCCGGAGAGCAATTACCACCTCCTTGTAAATGTTTCACAGGCGCAGCCGTCTGACCCTCTCTCACTTGACCCCACTCCTCTGGTCTGACATTTCGACCGCCATCTACTACAACTACTACTACAACACACACACACACACACACACACTACGGGTTAATAAAAGAGAAGAATGACAATAACTGGCTCTCACCACTCCCAAGACTGATGGAGGAGAGGTGTGTGTGTGTGTGTGTGTGTGTGTGTGTGTGTGTGTGTGTGTGTGTGTGTGTGTCATTTGCTGTCTGCGCTTTTTGGGCGCGTTTTCGGGATGGATTGGGCGCCAACAGCACCCACCGACCTGGCAACACTGGTCCCGACTCCGGTCGGGATAGGCCGGTCCTGCAGTGGATACTCAAACGGCTGATGATGATGATGACGATGATATATACATACGGTGTAGTGAGTAAAGGGCACCACCTGATACTGCTGTAATAATTCGTGTACAGCTGCTTGTTTCCATCACTGATCTGATTTGGTATCTGAACAAAAGATTGGCTTTGTTCACGAAGAAGTGTCTTAGATATAAGATTAATCTTTTCAGCCCATTCCGTTGGCTGCCTATTGGTGGAAATGGAACACGTGGCTGTTTTATGTCTACGAGGAAGGTTAGTGTATGTGGAATAAGGCCTGTTAGTTCTTGAAAGACTGCCACCTTGCCACGTTTGTCATGTCTTGAACGTCGTCATGCCTTTGGGATGATGGAGGTTGGCATGGCGCAACGTGAGGTGGCCCGTAGAACGGGATGTCATCATTCAACGATTGTCAGGCTCATCCATAGGCATCATGAATGGGTTCAACTGACAACCAACAGCGTTCTGGAAGAGCACTTGTCGCAACAGAATGTCATGATCACCACATCCGGATGCAGCATCTCCGAGACAGATTTCGGTCGGCAGCATAAACAGCACGTGAGACTCTTGGTCAACATAATCATAGGATAAGTAGGTCCACCGTACGGCAACAACTACGGTCGTTAGGTCTAAACGCACATAGACTCATAAGGGGTTTGGATTTCTTACTCGCCTGTCGTCGGAACATTATACAGTGGTGTAGCTAACATGAACGCTGGACCAGAAGACAGTGGAAAGCTGTTCTCTTTCCCTGATGAATGTCGTTTGTGTGTGGATCACTGCGACGGATGTCTGCATGTTTGGAGGTGACGTAATGAACGTTATGTTGACTTATGTGTGAGACGGTATCGGTAGGGTGGACCCGGCATCATGGTATGGGTAGGCATTCCAGCTGACCACAGAACACCTCATCGAAAGCAACCTGATGGCTCGAAGATACGTCGACAATGTTCTCGGGCCCCAGGTGATCCCGTTTCTACGCGACCATCCAGGTGTAACAACGCTGCAATAAGATAACGTTTGTTCACATGCTGCACGTGTCACAACTGAGCTTCTGTAGGCTGAGAATCTCATCATACTGCCATGGCCTGCCTTCTCACCTGATTTAAACCCAAATGAACATGTGTGAGATTATCTTGAGAGGTGCCTACCGTCGCTTGACCCCAAACTACAAAACAGGCAACTGATCCAGGCAGTGCAAGAAGAGCGGGAGTGGCTTCCACATTGCACACTACGTGAACTGGCGCTCAGTATGGGGCGCAGGATTACATCTTGCATGGCTGTAAATGGTGACCACACCCCGTACTGTCTGACTGTGTGGAACTGCCTGTCTATGGGTCAAGTCACAGATGCACCGATGACTGTTCATGTAAAGAATTTTTTGCCCTTACATTCTGTCGTAAGCTTGCAGGAGATATTTGTGGACTCTGTGTGAACTGCATTTAAATATGTCGAACTTTACATAAAATAAGCCACAGGTAACGTACTGGTGCGTTTTCATCTAATCCTACGTTGCACCCTGAGAAGCATAGGAGCCCGGGGCTAGGCACGCTGGACCTGACACTAAAGATGAGAGTGACCAGCCTCACTCATCCCTTAGTGGTATTACGTGAGCAATAAACCCCAACCACTCCTTGGATATTAACCTACACAGGCTCAATCCGACTGGAGCGCCTTAATCACCCACTAAACCACCAGGCGCCATAATCTGGTTATATGGTTGCCACCCAGTGTAGTAAATTTTTTGCTGGTGTACAGGAAACCATTTGGCTTGTCACTAAGTGTAGGGTCGCCCACAGGCACAAGCAAGAGGAAAGAATTAAGTAAAGAAAGACAGAAGAGGGATTGTAAAGTCACCCATAGGCAGAAAGTAATGGAAAATGATGGAAAGACTGAAGAGGAAGGATGGAAAAGGAAAGGGCAGACACCCATAGCAGCACTATATCGAGTGAATGGATGGGGATATTTTACACACACACACACACACACACACACACACACACACACAAACACACACACACATTTTATATATATATATATATATATATATATATATATATATATATATATATATATATATATATATTGCACACACCATAGTCGATTTCCCTTCCCTCCTCCTTTCCCCCCTCTTCCCAAACTCAAACTACAAAACCCATACACATACCGGACAGGGGGTCTAAAGAAACTAAAGGAGACTATGATTCGAGGAAAAAAAAAAAAACAATGGGAACAATAAGGATACTAAAGTGATCCCACTACAGTACGTTCACCTTTGCTAGACTGAATTTTCGTCCTTCTGCAGCATATTTTCCGCAATTCAATGGAAGAAGGACAATACTAAAAAGAAATTAATACGGAAAAAATAGCAGTTAAACAGATACAACAGCACAGAGGGGGGATGGGAGTTTAGCAGTGTGCATTTTTTTTTTATTAATACAATACCCCCTAATGCGAGAGGTCAAAGAATACAAGGTCCCTTCTTTTCTCAAATGAGAGAGAGAGAGAGAGAGAGAGAGAGAGAGAATCTCTCGCTTGTTTATTTTTAATAAAACTTTCGTGGCTTGGTTGGTTTGGGTCAGATTAGATTAGATTAGAGTAGGTCAGGTTAGGAAGGAACGAATTAAGTGAGGAACGGAGAGAAAGGGCAGAACAAAAGAAGAAACGGATATAACAAAGCCAAAACGGACAAAAAACACTTCCTTCCCACACACTCTTTCAGTATGATTTTTTCCGTGGCGTAGTTAGGTTAGGTTAGGAAGAAACAAATAAAGCGAGAGCGGAGGAGAAGGGAAAAAACGGAAAGAAGAGAGCAAACCCTGATGGAACACTTCTACCTCTCCCACTTACTCTCCCAATATAGCTCCATCGTGGCGCGGATAGTTAAGGTTAGGATTGGTTACACGCAACGAAGAAAATGAAAAATAGGAAAGGAAAAACGAAAAAAACAGAGCAAACTCAGACAGAACACTTCCACTTCTCCCCCTTACTCTCTCAGTATAGCTCCTTCGTGGTGTGGGCGTCCGAGTGTGTGGTTGACTGTGGTGATGGTGTGGGCGGTGGGTGGGTTCTTAGCGCACTCTGCCCAATTCTCCCAGCTACAGCCCATGGAGGGAACCTTGCCCGTGCGCTTCACTGGAAAAAAAAAATATAATATATATATATATATATATATATATATATATATATATATATATATATATATATATATATATATATATATATATATATATATATATATATATATATATATATATATATATATATATATACTGTACAGTATATATCCAATTGATGTATAAGTCTTCAGTTTATCAATCTGTTAATTTACCTACCGACATTCCTCTCTATCTAGTCTCAATCTATCCATTTATATCCCGTAAGAATATTGGGATAATATTAATGAAAACTAGAGGGGCATTCTCAGAGCGCATACCTCCGCCAATGCCGGATTCATATCCGGATCCGCCCCCAAATTTAAAGAATTCTTTCTTGGCCCATGGCACACTCTTCTACATACTTTCGTTGAAATTTATTGAAATTTTTTTGAGGTACTGTGCGATAGGACCCGGATTCGGATCCGCCCAAAAATTAAAAAAAAAATCTTTCTTGACCCATGGCCTACCTTTCCACAAAATTTCATTGAAATTTACTGAGAACTTTTGGAGATACTGTGCGGCAAAATCCGGATCTGGATCCGCCCCCAGATGATAATCAATTTTTTCTTGGCCCACGGCCCACCCTTCCACAAAATTTCATTGAAATTCCTGAGAACTATTGGAGATATGGTGTGAACAAACAAACAAATAATTCTGGATCACAACAAAATCTAATCGATTGTTCATTGGGCCATACCCTACCCCTCAAAAAAAAAAAAAAAAAAAAAAAAAAAAAAAAGGAAATCCGTTCGTAAATTTTTCAGTAATGCTCCTGACAAACAGACAGACAAACAAACAAATAAACCAGCACGGTTAAAACATATACCTCAGGGCGGCAGGTAAATAATAAAAACACATCCGTTCATAAATTTCTCAGTAATCCTGCTGAGACAGACAAACAAATAAACCAACGCGATTAAAACATAAACCTCCGGGCGGAGGTTAATAATAATAATAATAATAATAATAATAATAATGATAATAATAATAATTCATTCATCATGTAATCCTGTGTTGCCTCATGCGAAGAGTAGGAGCCCGGGGCTAGGCAAGCTGATCCTGACACTTAAGATGAGAGCGACCAGCCTCACTCATCCCTGAGTGGCATTACGAGGGCAATAAACCCCAAACACCCCTTGGGTATAAACTTGCATAGGCTCAATCAGATTGGAAGACATTAATTACCCACTAAACCACCAGGCGCCGTAATTTCGTTACGTGGTTACCACTCAGCGTTGTAAATGGTTTCCTGGTGTGCAGGAAACCATTGGCTTCTCACTCGGTGTAGAGTCACCCGTAGGCGGATGGAAGAGGAAAGAATGAAGGAAAGAAAGACAAAGGAGGGAGTGTAAAGTTGCCTGCAAGCAAAAAGAACAGGAAAGAATGAAGGAAAGAAAAGGAAGGGCGAGAGGAAAGGGCAGACACCATTATACCAGCATTACATCGAGGGAGTGGATGGTGAGCGCCACCACCTTCCACCATAATAACAGTAATAATAATCTATATCATAACGATCCAATTTCTGAAAGTCTGTTGGTTTTTTGTTACCATAACAGCAAAAACGGCACAACACTGCGCAATTTTTGTCAGAGCAAGGTATCGCTATAATGCTCAACCTCAGAGAATAAAACAATTTCCAGTCCAATCGGGCTACCAGTTCTCGAGTTTTGACTCATTTCTAGCCTTTTGACACTGAGAGGAGACCGCTGAGGGCAACATTTAAGCGAGTAATAATAATAATAATAATAATAATAATAATAATAATAACACCAAAAATGCATTTTCAGACCAACCGAACGATAAAATGTAAAAACCAGAGCGAACAAAAGCCTGAGTGGGCAGGAAAATAAGATACGGTGCTCTATCTCTGTCTCTGTCCCTCTCTCTCCAATCTAAATCTTCAAACTTCCGTTTCTCATACACAATATTCCGCTCTCTCTCTCTCTCTCTCTCTCTCTCTCTCTCTCTATCTATCTCCTGAGAAAAGACAAGGATATGATATTGAATATTTAGTGACCATGTCTGCTTCCTATTGAGAGAGAGAGAGAGAGAGAGAGAGAGAGAGAGAGAGAGTGTGTGTGTGTGTGTGTAAAAGATAAAGATATGATTAATGATGTTGAGATGTTAAATAAAAAGTCTTAATATAGTATCTTCTCTTCCCTGTCTCTGTTCTCCTCCGTCTCCTCTCCCTCCTCTTTAATCTTTCTTCCTTTCCCTCTACCTCCCCTTTTCTCCTACCTTCCTTCTATACACTTCTTTCTTCTATTTCCTTCTCGCGTCTCTCTTCCCATCTTTCTTCTCCCTGCTGCCCTTCTTACACCCCTTTCTCTCATCTTCCTTTTCATTCCCTCCCTCCTCTTCCCTTCGTTTCTCATTTACTTTCCCTTTCCCCTCTTTTTCCTCCTACCTACTCCAGCCCCCTTCTCTTCCTTCCTTCCCTTCTCCCCTCTCTCCTCCTATCTCCCCTACCTTTCTTCTCTTTCTTCCTCTCTTTATCGTTTCTCCTCTTCCCTCGCCCCACCTTCCTTTTCTCTCTTCCCTCCCTCAATCCTCCTTCCCTCTCTTCCCTTCCTCCATCCTTCTCCTCCTCTCCCTTTCCTTCCCTCCCCACCCCTCTCCCCTCCTTCTCCTTCCACCTTTTCATCTCCTTTCTTCTCCCTTCCTCCAGCCATCGTCTCATCTTCTCTCTCCCCCTCTCCCCTCTTCCCCCCTTCTAGCTAGAACGGATGGTATCAATAACAAGGAGGAAATTAACCACTACCCCTCCCTCCTCCCTCCCTCCCTCACTCTCTCTCGCTCCTTCCGTCCTTCCCTCACTCCCTGTCTTTCTTACTCTCTTCGTCCCCCATTCCTCATCTTCTCTTTCCCTCTCTCTCCTCATCCAGGATGGCAAAATAATACACGTGTCTTCTTCCTCCTCCTCTTTCTCTACCTCCGCCTCTCCTCATCCAGGATGACGATACACGGGTCCTCCTCCTCTTTCTCCACCTCCACCTCCGCCTCTCTCTCTCTCTCTCTCTCTCTCTCTCTCTCTCTCTCTCTCTCTCTCCTCATCCAGGATGACAAAATAGCACACGCTTCCTCTTTCCCCTCCTCCTCCCCTTCCTCCTTCTCTCCCTCATTTCCACCTAACCATCTTCCTCCTCCTCCTCCTCACTGCTCTCTTTCTTGTGTCTCCTTCCTCAATTTCTGTTCTTCCTCTTTCTCTTCTTTTTATCTTGCTTCCAATTCTCCTCCCCCTCTTTCCCTTTTCGAAGACAAAGTACAAAGCAGGACACATGCGTCTTGGTTGACGTAATGTGTCTTGGGAGGAAAAATGTGTCCTGGTAGGAGATATGTGTCCTAGGAGGAGATATGTGTCCTGAGTGGAGAAATGTGTCCTGTGGAAAAACGTGTCCTGGGTGGAGGAATATGTCCTGGGTAGAGAATATGGCCTGGCTGAATAAAAGGGTCCTGGATTGAGAAATGTGTTCTGGGTGGAGAATGTATCCGACGTAAAGAAGATATCATGGGTGGAGAAATATATCTTGGGTGGGGAATGTGTCCTGGCGGCAAGTCACGCGCATCGGCAGGGCAACAGGTGTCTGAGAGAAGGGGGGGAATGGGAAGGGGGGGGGGTAGTTCTTTGTATCTACGTGCTGGAGGCGACTCAGTGGCTCAGTCGGTCTGGCACTAGCCTCACGTTCGGAGACGGAATTGGGTGGGTGTGTGGGTGGTAAAGGGAAGTGAACGTGGGTGGGACAGTGGAGTGGGTAGGTGGTATCAGGGAAGTGAGTAGGTGGGACAGAGGGATGGGTGGATGAGGCAGGGAAGAATGAGTGGGTGAGGTAGGAGGGTGGATAGGATGGGATGAGATACGCTGAGTGGGTGGGTGGGTGAAATATCAAGCTGAATGGGTGAGACAGAGGGATGGGAGGGTTGGACTGGGAGGAGTGGGTGGGTGGGTCATAGGAGTAGATGGGTGGGATGGGGTAGGATGGGAAGGGATGGGAGGGATATATATCTGAGTGGGTGGGATACAGGAGTTGCTA